>NC_136924.1:67583221-68078583 GCF_949752795.1 Hyperoodon ampullatus | reverse complement strand
CATTAATGCATTTTTGTCACAAAAGCATTTTCTGGAGTAATTTTCCTTAATCAGTTAAACCATTTCCAGTTACTTTTTTCCACTTTAAATTTCATTTAAATTTTCATGGAGATCAATTCTTTCTTTGGACTGATATTTACAAAATTCGATTAATCAATCAGCACTTTGATCATAATAAGTCTATGGATTCCAGTTTTTGCTAGGAAAAGAGAGAGAGAGAGAATTACTTCAATAAGGACAACATCCCTGGAGCAAGTTTTGTAAATCTAAATTTTACTGAGTATCTTTCTATTTGTTGTTTTATTTTATTTTTTTTAAAGATTTGTTTTTAATGTGGACCATTTTTAAAGTCCTTATTGAATATGTTATAATATTGCTTCTGTTTTATGTTTTGGTTCTTTGGCTGTGAGACATGTGGGATCTTAGCTCCCTGACCAGAGATCAGACCTGCACCACGGACATTGGAAGGTGAAGTCTTAACCATTGGATTGCCAGGGAAGTTCCTGTTGTTTTAATTTGTGTCAATTATTTCTATTAATAATATTATTCAGAAATTGAATAAAATAAATATCCAGTCATTGCTGGTTAATCAACCAGAAAAAATGGAGAGAAATTCCTTTAAATAATCTGGAGTTGCACTATTACATTGGTCTTCAAATTTTTTGATAAACCTATCTTCATTAACAGTCTGTGCTACTTTAGGTCCAAACAACTAATGATAAATGTTGGAGACAAAATGTCCTGCTTCAGATAGAGCCCATCCGTGACGTGTCACATCCCTGCTTCTTCTACCTCCAGATTAACCCATGGACCAACAATGGAATGCCAGATTGCCATTTCGGAAACTTAAAATCCCCTAGAACATAATCACTCAATTAAACAGCATAGACTGCTGGCAAAAGGATTCTTTAAGGCCACATCAGTCACCATTCAGTCTTAAACTAGGCATTCCATTTTTCCTTGGTTCTCTGGATTTGATCTCTAAACTCCAGGTGCCATTTAAATCAGTACCTTCCTGTGTTAAAACTTTCTGTGTCAAATTCAGCCCTTCCTTAGCATATACTCTGTTCAAGCTGTTTTAGTTATTTCCCAGGTAACAGCTATACTATTTTATTTATTTTATTTTATTTTTAACATCTTTATTGGAGTATAATTGCTTTACAATTGTGTGTTAGTTTCTGCTTTATAACAAAGTGATTCAGCTATACATATACATATATCCCCATACCTCCTCCCTCTTGCGTCTCCCTCCCTCCCTCCCTATCCCACCCCTCTAGGTGGTCACAAAGCACCGAGCTGATCTCCCTGTGCTATACGACTGCTTCCCACTAGCTATCTATTTTACATTTGGTAGTGTATATATGTCCATGCCACTCTCTCGCTTCGTCCCAGTTTAACCTTCCCCCTCCCTGTGTCCTCAAGTCCATTCTCTACGTCTGCGTCTTTATTCCTGTCTTGCCCCTAGGCTCTTCAGAACATTTTTTTTAACATTCCATATATATGTTTTAGGATATGGTATTTATTTTTCTCTTTCTGACTAACTTCACTCTGTATGACAGTCTCTAGGTCCATCCACCTCACTACAAATAACTCAATTTTGTTTCTTTTTATGGCTGAGTAATATTCCATCATATATATGTGCCACATCTTCTTTATCCATTCATCTGTCGATGGACACTTAGGTTGCTTCCATGTCCTGGCTATTGTAAATAGAACTTCAATGAACATTGTGATACCTGAGTCTTTTTGAATTATGGTTTACTCAGGGTATATGCCCAGTAGGGGGATTGCTCGGTCGTATGGTAGTCCTATTTTAGTTTTTTAAGGAACCTCCATACTGTTCTCCATAGTGGCTGTATCAATTTACATTCCCACCAACAGTGCAGTAGAGTTCCCTTTTCTCCACACCCTCTCCAGCATTTATTGTTTGTAGATTTTTTGATGATGGCCATTCTGACTGGTGTGAGGTGATACCTCATTGTAGTTTTGATTTGCCTTTCTCTAATGATTAGTGATGTTGAGCATCCTATCATGTGTTTGTTGGCAATCTGTATATCTTCTTTGGAAAATGTCTGTTTAAATCTTCTGCCCATTTTTGAATTGGGTTGTTTGTTTTCTTGATATTGAGCTGAGTGAGCTGCTTGTATATTTTGGAGATGAATCCTTTGTCTCTTGCTCCATTTGCAAATATTTTCTCCCATTCTGAGGGTTGTCTTTTCTTCTTGTTTATGGTTTCCTTTGCTGTGCAAAAGCTTTTAAGTTTCATTAGGTCCCATTTTTTTAATTTTAGTTTTTATTTCCATTTCTCTAGGAGGTGGGTCAAAAAGGATCTTGCTGTGATGTATGTCATACAGTGTTCTGCCTATGTTGTCCTCTAAGAGTTTTATAGTGTCTGGACTTACATTTATGTCTTTAATCCATTTTGAGTTTATTTTTGTGTATGGTGTGAGGGAGTGTTCTAATTTCATTCTTTTACATGTAGCTGTCCTGTTTTCCTAGCACCACCTATTGAAGAGACTGTCTTTTCTCCATTGTATATTCTTGCCTCCTTTGTCATAGATTAGGTGAGCATAGGTGCATGGGTTTATCTCTGGGCTTTCTATCCTGTACCATTGATCTATATTTCTGCTTTTGTGCCAATACCATGCTGTCTTGATTAATGTAGCTTTGTAATATAGTCTGAAGTTGGGGAACATGATTCCTCCAGCTACGTTTTTCTTTCTCAAGATTACTTTGGCTATCCAGGGTCTTTTGTGTTTCCATGCAAATTGTGAAATTTTTTGTTCTAGTTCTGTGAAAAATGCCATTGGTAGTTTGATAGGGATTGCATTGAATCTGTAGATTGCTTTGGGTAGTATAGTCATTTTCACAATGTTGATTCTTCCAATCGAAGAACATGGTATACCTCTCCATCTGTTTGTATCATGTTTCATTTCTTTCATCAGTGTCTTATAGTTTTCTGCATACAGGTCTTTTGTCTCCTTGTGTAGGTTTATTCCTAGGTATTTTATTCTTTTTGTTGCAGTGGTAAATGGGAATGTTTCCTTAATTTCTCTTTCAGATTTTTCATCATAAGTATATAGGAATGCAAGAGATTTCTGTGCATTAATTTTGTATCCTGCTACTTTACCAAATTCATTGATTAGCTCTAGTAGTTTTCTGGTAGCATCTTTAGGATTCTCTATGTTTAGTTTCATGTCATCTGCAAACAGTGACAGCTTTACTTCTTCTTTTCTGATTTGGATTCCTTTTATTTCTTTTTCTTCTCTGATTGCTGTGGCTAAAACTTCCAAAACTGTGTTGAATAATAGTGGTTAGAGTGCACAACCTTGTCTTGTTCCTGATCTTAGAGGAAATGGTTTCAGTTTTTCATCATTGAGAACAATGTTGGCTGTGGGTTTGTCATATATGGCCTTTATTATGTTAAGGTAAGTTTCCTCTATGCCTACTTTCTGGAGGGTTTTTATCATAAATGTGTGTTGAATTTTGTCAAAAGTTTTTTCTGCATCTCTTGAGATGATCATATGGTTTTTCTCCATCAATTTGTTTATATGTTGTATCACACTGAATGATTTGTGCATATTGAAGAATCCTTGCATTCCCGAATTCTTCCCACTTGATCATGGTGTATGATCCTTTTAATGTGTTGTTGGATTCTGTTTACTAGTATTTTGTTGAGGTTTTTTGCATCTATGTTCATCAGTGATATTGGGATGTAGTTTTATTTCTTTGTGACATCTTTGTCTGGTTTTGGTATGATGGCCTCGTAGAATGAGTTTGGGGGTGTTCCTCCCTCTGCTATATTTTGGAAGAGTTTGAGAAGGATAGGTGTTAACTCTTCTCTGAATGTTTGATAGAATTTGCCTGTAAAGCCATCTGGTCCTGGGCTTTTGTTTGTTGGAAGATTTTAAATCACAATCTCAATTTCAGTGCTTGTGATTGGTCTATTTTCTATTTCTTACTGCTTCAGCCTCGGGAGGTTGTGCTTTTCTAAGAATTTGTCCATTTCTTCCAGCTTGTCCATTTTATTGACATATAGTTGCTTGTAGTAATTTCTCAGGATCCTTTTTATTTCTGCTGTGTCAGTTGTTACCTCTCCTTTTTCATTTCTAATTCTATTGATTTGAGTCTTCTCCCTTTTTTTTCTTGATGAGTCTAGCTAATGGTTTGTCAATTTTGTTTATCTTCTCAAAGAAGTAACTTTTAGTTTTATTGATCTTTGCTATCATTTCCTTCATTTCTTTTTCATTTATATCTGATGTGATCTTTATAATTTCTTTCCTTCCGCTAACTTTGGGGTTTTCTTGTTCTTCTTTCTCTAATTGATTTAAGTGTAAGTTTAGGTTGTATTTTTGAGATGTTTCTTGTTTCTTGAGGTAGGATTGTATTGCTATAAACTTCCCTCTTAGAACTGCTTTCATTGCATCCCACAGGTTTTGGGTCATCGTGTTTTCATTGTTGTTTGTTTCTAGGTATTTTTTGATTTCCTCTTTGATTTCTTCAGTGATGTCTTGGTTATTAAACAGTGAATTGTTTAGCCTCCATGTGTTTGATTTTTTACAGATTTTTTCCTGTAATTGATATCTAGTCTCATAGCATTGTGGTCGGAAAAGATACTTGATATGATTTTAATTTTCATACATTTACCAAGGCTTGATTTGTGACCCAAGATATGACCTATCCTGGAGAATGTTCCCTGAGCACTTGAGAAGAAATGTATTCTGTTGTTTTTGGATGGAATGTCCTATAAATATCAATTAAGTCCATCTTGTTTAATGTATCATTTAAAGCTTGTGTTTCCTTATTTATTTTCATTTTGGATGATCTGTCCATTGGTGAAAGTGGGGTGTTACTACTATGATTGTATTACTATCAATTTCCCCTTTTGTGGCTGTTAGCATTTACCTTACGTATTGAGGTGCTCCTATGTTGAGTGCATAAATATTTACAGTTGTTATATCTTCTTCTTGGATTGATTCCTTGATCATTATGTAGTGTCCTTCTTTGTCTCTTGTAATAGTCTTTATTTTAAAGTCTATTTCTTCTGATATGAGAATTGCTATTCCAGCTTTCTTTTGATTTCCATTTGAATGAAATATCTTTTTCCATCCCCTCACTTTCAGTCTGTATGTGTCCCTAGGTGTGAAGTGGGTCTCTTGTAGACAGCATATATATGGGTCTTGTTTTTCTATCCATTCAGGCAGCCTATGTCTTTTGTTTGGAGCATTTAATCCATTTACATTTAAGGTAATTATCAATATGTATGTTCCTATTACCATTTTCTTAATTGTTTGGGGTTTGTTATTGTACATCTTTTCCTTCTCTTGTGTTTTCTGCCTAGAGAAGTTCCTTTCACATTTGTTGTAGAGCTGTTTTGGTGGTGCTGAATTCTCTTAGCTTTTGCTTGTCTGTAAAGGTTTTAATTTCTCTGTCAAATCTGAATGAGATCCTTACTGGGCAGAGTATTCTTGGTTGTGGGTTCCTCCCTTTCATCACTTTAAATATGTCCTGCCACTCCCTTCTGGCTTGCAGAATTTCTGCTGAAAGATCAGCTGTTAAACTTATGGGGATTCCCTTGTATGTTATTTGTTGCTTTTCCCTTGCTGCTTTTAATATTTTTTCTTTGTACTTAATTTTTGATAGTTTGATTAATATGTGTCTTGGCATGTTTCTCCTTGGATTTATCCTGTATGGGACTCTCTGCGCTTCCTGGATTTGATTGATTACTTCCTTTCCCATACTAGGAAAGTTTTCAACTATAATCTCTTCAAATATTTTCTCAGTTCATTTCTCTTTCTGTTCTTCTGGGACCCCTATAATTAGAATGTTGGTGCATTTAATATTGTCCCAGAGGTCTCTAAGACTGCCCTCAATGCTTTTCATTCTTTTTTCTTTATTCTGCTCTGCAGTAGTTATTTCCACTATTTTATCTTCCACGTCACTTATCCGTTCTTTTGCCTCAGTTATTCTGCTATTGATTCCTTCTAGAGAATTTTTAATTTCATTTATTGTGTTGTTCATCACTGTTTGTTTGCTCTTTAGTTTTTCTAGGTCTTTGTTAAATGTTTCTTATATTTTCTCCATTCTATTTCCAAGACTTTGGATCATCTTTGCTATAATTTCTCTGAATTTTTTTTCAGGTAGAGTGCCTATTTCCTCTTCATTTGTTTGGTTTGGTGGGTTTTTACGTTGCTCCTTCTTCTGCTGTGTCTTTCTCTGTCATCTCATTTTGCTTAACTTACTGTGTTTGGGGTCTCCTTTTTGCAGGCTGCAGGTTCATAGTTCCCATTGTTTTTGGTGTCTGCCCCCAGTGGCTAAGGTTGGTTCAGTGGGTTGTGTAGGCTTCCTGGTGGAGGGGCTAGTGCCTGTGTTCTGGTGGATGAGGTTGGATCTTGTCTTTCTGGTGGGCAAAACCATGTCCGGTGGTGTGTTTTGGGGTGTCTTTGACCTTATTATGATTTTAGTCAGCCTCTCTGCTAATGGGTGGGGTTGTGTTTCTGTCTTGCTAGTTGTTTGGCATAGGGTGTCCACCACTGTAGTTTGCTGGTTTTTGAGTGGAGCTGGGTCTTAGTGTTGAGATGGAGAACTCTGGGAGAGCTTTCGCCATTTGATATTATGTGGAGCCAGGATGTCCTTGGTGGACCAATGTCCTGAACTCGGCTCTCCCACCTCAGAGACACATGCCTGACACCTGGCTGGAGTACCGAGAGAGAGAGAGAGAGAGAGAGAGAGAGAGAAAGAAAGAAGAAATAAAAAGAAATTAAAAAGTTATTAAAATTAAAAAGTAATAAAAAAAAGAAAGAAGAGAGCAACCAAACCAAAAAACAAATCCACCGATGATTAAAAGTGCTAAAAACTATACTAAAAAAACAAAACAAAAATGGACAGGCAGAACCCAGGACAAATGGTAAAAGCAAAGCTATACAGACAAAATCACACAAAGAAGCATACACATACACACTCACAAAAAGAAGAAAAGGAAAAAAAATTCTATATATATATTTTTTTTTAAAAAAAGGAAGGGAGCAAACAATTCAATAAACAAATCTACCAAATATAATAAACTCTAAATACTAAACTAAGATAAACATAAAACCAGAAACCAGTCAGTCACATACAACAAACCCCAAATCTACAGTTCCTCCCAAAGTCCACTGCCTCAGTTTTGGAATGATTCGTTGTCTGTTCAGGTATTCCACAGGTGCAGGGTACCTCAAGTTGATTCTGGAGATTTAATCTGCTGCTCCTGAGACTGCTGGGAGAAATTTCCCTTTCTCTTCTTTGTTTGCACAGCTCATGGGGTTCAGCCTTGGACTGGCCCCGCCTCCACGTGTAGGTCGTCTGAGGGCGTCTGTTCCCACTCAGACAGGACGGGGTTAAAGGAGCAGTTGATTAGGGGGCTCTGGGTCACTGAGGCCTGTGGGGGGGGTATGGAATGCAGTGTGAGCCTGTGGCCCGTGTGACGTTGCAACAGCCTGAGGTGTGCCATGTGTTCTCCCAGGGAAGTTGTTCCTGGATCACGGGACCCTGGCAGTGGTGGGCTGCACAGACTCCTGGGAGAGGAGGTGTGGATAGTGACCTGTGCCTGCACACAGGCTTCTTTGTGGCTGCAGCAGTAGCCTTAGCATTTCGTGCCGGTCTCTGGTGTCTGCACTGATAGCCACAGCTCGCGCCCATCTCTGGAGCTCATTTAGGCGGTGCTCTGAATCTCCTCTCCTTGCACCCCAAAACAATGGTCTCTTGCTTGTTAGGCAGTTCCAGACTTTTTCCTGGACTCCCTCCTGGCTAGCTGTGGTGCACTAGCCCCCTTCAGGCTGTGTTCACTCAGCCAACCCCAGTTCTCTCCCTGAGATCTGACCTTCGAAGCCCAAGCCTCAGCTCCCAGCCCCCACCCATTCTGGCAGGTGAGCAGACAAGCCTCTCAGGCTGGTGAGTGCTGGTCAGCAGTGATCCTCTGTGTGGGAATCTCTCCGCTTTGCCCTCTGCACCCGTATTGCTGCGCTTTCCTTCATGGCTCCAAAGTTTCCCCCCCACCCCCTGCCACCCCCCGTCTCTGCCAGTGAAGGGGCTTCTTAGTGTGTGGAAACTTTTCCTCCTTCACAGCTCCCTCCCAGTGGTGCAGGTTCCATCCCTATCCTTTTGTGCCTGTTTATTGGGTTTTTTTTGCCCTACCCAGGTACATGGGGAGTTTCTTGCCTTTTGGGAGGTCTGAGGTCTTCTGCCAGAGTTCAGTAGGTGTTCTGTAGGAGTTGTTCCACATGTAGATGTACTTCTGTTGTATTCATGAGGCAGAGGGTGATCTCCACATCCTACTCCACGGCCATCTTGAAGGTCTCCTCCAGCTGTACTATTTTAAAAATAGAATTGACACTCTTCAGAAGCTTTATATTATTTATGATTTAAAAATAAGATAGATCTTTCTTGCTTTCATCATTTCAAGGATTATCCTCTTCATATAAGATTAAATTTTCATAGACCAGATCCCCTAACAGTTAGCACTCTGATTAGTTATTAGTCGTTAAGAAAGACATTCAATGAAGTGAAGTACCCTTGCCTAATGTGAATCTGTAGCTCATAAAATGGTGGTTTGATATGTCAGGATTTTATTTTATATATATTTTATAATATAGTTGTATTTGCTTTTACTAGATAATCAGTCTAGTGTTAGAAGTCCAATTAATTATATTTTCATGTTGAATTCTTGATGTAAGGACAGTCTCATGCCTCCATGTTGGTGTCACATGAGGAGGAAAACCCCTTTAGAATTCATTAGAGTTTTTCTCCTAATTGCATTTAAAGATACATTTCAGGCATCTCTCACTCTCTTAGACATTGCTGTTTTCTTGCACATGCCACACCATGTACCAAATGCCTTGAGATTGGTGGCCTCTGATGCAGAAAGTGCTAAGGGCTTACGGTTAATTAGTCTAACAAAAATACTTCATATAACTTCCTTTTCTTAATAGTCTCCATTTAAACAAACAAAAAAAATCAAACTTTCATCTTCCAAGTTTTGTTAGAATTTATCTAAATGGACTTGAAACCTTTAGGAAGTTGATGCCTCAGGAACTGGAGCAGCAGTGAGGATGCCCATGTGGCAGGGGCTTCTTGCTGGGCATCAGTGAGGCCTTGGGAGGCAAAGGCCCAAAACCTGAAACCTGAGCAGAGGTCCCTTGTGATTCCAAATAAAAAGCTGTTACTGGGCCCAAATAGCCAAAACAATTTTGAAAAAGAAGAACAAAGTTAGAGGACTCACACTTCCTGATTTCAAAACATATTTAAAAGAGACAGTAAGAAGTTCTGGGAAGTGCTCCTTGGTGTGAGTGTTCCCAGAGTCCACCTTTAGCCCCACCAAAGGGCCTGTAGCCTCCAGTGCTGGGTCGCCTCAGGCCAAACAACAAACAGGAAGGGAATTCAGCCCCACCCATAAGCAGACAAGCAGATAAAAGTTTTACTGAGCTCTGCCCACCAAAGCAACACCCAGCTCTACCCACGACCAGTCCCTCCCATCAGGAAGCTTGCACAAGCCTCTCAGATAGCCTCATTCACCAGAGTGCAGACAGCAGAAGCAAGAATAACTACAATTCTGCAGCCTGTGGAATGAAAACCACATTCACAGAAAGATAGACAAAATGAAAAGGCAGAGGACTGCGTACCAGATGAAGGAAAAGGATAAAACCCCAGAAAAACAACTAAATGAAATGGAGATAGGCAATTTTCCAGAAAAAGAATTCAAAATAATGATAGTGAAGATGTTCCAGGACCTAGGAAAAAGAATGGAGGTAAAGATCAAGAAGATGCAAGAAATGTTTAACAAAGACCTAGAAGAATTAAAGAACAAATAATCAGAGATGAACAATATAATAACAAATGAAAAATACACTAGAAGGAAACAATAGCAGAATAACTGAGTCAGAAGAATGGATAAGTGACCTGGAAGACAGAATGGTGGAATTCACTGCTGTGGAACAGAATAAAGAAAAAAGAATGAAAAGAAATGAAGACAGCATAAGAGACCTCTGGGACAACATTAAATGCACCAACATTTGCATTATAGGAATCCCAGAAGGAGAAGAGAGAGAGAAAGGACCCGAGAAAATATTTGTAGAGATTATAGTTGAAAACTTCCCTAACATGGGACAGGAAATAGTCACCCAAGTCCAGGAAGTGCAGAGAGCCCCCAGAAGGATGAACCCAAGGAAAAACATGCCAAGACACATAGTAATCAAACTGACAAAAATTAAAGACAAAAAAAAAATTATTAAAAGCAACAAGGGGTTAAATGACAAATAACATACAAGGGAACTCCCATAAGGTTAACAGCTGATTTCTCAGCAGAAACTCTACAAGCCAGAAGGGAGTGGCACAATATATTTAAAGTGATGAAAGGGAAGAACCCACAATCAAGATTACTCTAGCCAGCAGCAATCTCATTCAGATTCGATGGAGAAATCAAAAGCTTTAGAGACAAGCAAAAGCTAAGAGAATTCAGCACCACCAAACCAGCTCTACAACAAATGCACAAGGAACTTTTCTAAGTGGGAAACACAGGGCTTCACTGGTGGTGCAGTGGTTGAGAGTCCGCCTGCCAATGCAGGGGACACGGATACCTGCCCCGGTCCGGGAAGATCCCACATGCTGCAGAGCGGCTGGGCCCGTGAGCCATGCCACTGGGCCTGTGCGTCTGGAGCCTGTGCTCCGCAACGGGAGAGGCCACAACAGTGAGAGGCCCGCATACCACCAAAAAAAAAAAAACTGTATTCAGAAAACTATAAGACACTGATGAAAGAAATCAAAGATGACACAAACAGTTGGAGAGATATACCATGTTCTTGGATTGGAAGAATCAATATGGTGAAAATGACTGTACTACCCAAAGCAATCTACAGACTCAATGCAGCCCCTATCAAATTACCAATGGTAGATTTTATACACCTAGAGCAAAAAAATCTTAAAATTTGTATGGGGACATAAAAGACCCTGAATAGCCAAGCAATCTTGAGGGAAAAAAATGGAGCTAGAGGAATCAGGCTCCCTGACTTCAGACTATACTACAAAGCTACAGTAATCAAGACAATATGGTACTGGCACAAAAACAGAAATATAGATCAATGGAAGAGGATAGAAAGCCCAGAGATAAACCCATGCACCCATGGTCAACTAATCTATGACAAAAGAGGCAAGGATATACAATGGAGAAAAGACAGTCTCTTCAATAAGCGGGGCTGGGAAAACTAGACAGCTACATGTAAAAGAATGACATTAGACACTCCCTTACACCATACACAAAAATAAACTCAAAATAGATTAGAGACCTAAATGTAAGACCGGACACTATACAACTCTTAGAGGAAAACATAGGAAGAACATTCTTTGACATAAATCACAGCAAGATCTTTTTTGACCCACCTCTTAGAGTAATGGAAATAAAATCAAAAGTAAACAAATGGGGGTTTCCCTGGTGGCGCAGTGGTTGAGAGTCCGCCTGCCGATGCAGGGGACACGGGTTCATGCCCCGATCCAGGAGGATCCCACGTGCTGTGGAGCGGCTGGGCCCGTGAGCCATGGCCACTGAGCCTGCGCGTCCAGAGCCTGTGCTCCACATGGGAGAGGCCAAAACAGTGAGAGGCCCACATACCGCAAAAAAATAAAAAATAAAAAAAAAATTAAAATTGGGACCTAATGAAATTTCAAAGCTTTTGCACAGCAAAGGAAATGATAAACAAGATAAAATGACAACCCTCAGAAAGGGAGAAAATATTTGCAAACGAATCAATGGACAAAGGATTAATCTCCAAAATATGTAGACAGCTCATTCAGCTCAATATTAAAAAAACAAACAACCCAATGAAAAAATGGGCAGAAGATTTAAATAGACATTTCTCCAAAGAAGACATACAGATGGCCAAGAGTCAAGTAAAAAGCTGGTCAACATCACTAATTATTAGAGAAATGCAAATCAAAACTACAATGAGGTATCACTTCACACTAGTTAGAATGGGCATCATCAGAAAATCTACAAACAACAAACGCTGGAGTAGGTGTGGAGAAAAGGGAACCTTCTTGCACTCTTGGTGGGAATGTAAATTGATACAGCCATTATGGAGAACAGCATGGACATTCCCTAAAAAATTAAAAATAGAATTACCATACGACCCAGCAAACCCACTACTGGGCATATACCCAGAGAAAGCCATAATTCAAAAAGACACATGCACCCCAATGTTCATTGCAACACTATTTACAATAGCCAAGTCCTGGAAATGACCTAAATGCTCATCGACAGACAAATGGATAAAGAAGATGTGGTACATATATACAATGGAATATTAGCCATAAAAAGGAACGAAATTGGATCATTTGTAGCGACGTGGACAGACCTAGAGACTGTCATACAAAGTGAAGTAAGTGAGAAAGAGAATAACAAATATCGTATATTAACGCATATATGTGGAATCTAGAAAAATGGTACAGATGAACCGGTGTGCAAGGCAGAAATACAGGCACAGATGTAGAGAACAAACATATGCACACCAAGGGGGGAATGCAAGGGAGGAGAGTGGTTTTTGGATGAATTGGGAGACTGGCATGGACATATATGCACTATGTATAATATAGATAACTAATAAGAACCTGCTGTATAAAAAATAAATAATTAAAAAAAAAGAAACCCTTAGGAAGTAAAAGGGGGCAGAGAAATGAGTTGCTAATTCTCCATATCACACAGCATGGCTGTACCTGCACTTTAAAGGCATTTCATATTTAAAGAGCTAAAGGATATATTGCTATCTGTATCTTAATTAGAAATTTGAGCAGTGACATCTTTCAAAATATACTATCTTACAGTTTGTATTGACACTAGGAATTTCAATGTTGTATGTTCCCTTTTTGCTACAGAGGGAGGTCTTCACTGATCATTCTTCTGGGAGCAAAAATTGCAGAGTTTTTGCAGAGGTGACTTTGGCATTATATAGACAATTGTGTGTTTGTGTGTGTGTGTGTGTGTGTGTGTGTGTTGTAGACAGAGTGTGGGGTCATGGTGAGGAAATGGAGGATGGTTCTTATTTCTTCTCCTTTTGTGCTGTGCTGGCCCAGGTAGTAACTTGACTGTCTACAATTATCTTTTACCTGCAAGGCTCTGAAGGGCAACAAGAATATTTGCAGTTCATGCGCATGTGAGTTGGAAAGGAGCAGCAGGCAGTCAACACAGCATTAGAAGCTGTAGCACTCTATAAGCTACTGTAGCATACAGTATGAAATAGCATTTTGATAATAGCTCAATTTCATTGACTGCAGCAAAGGTTCAATGAGTAAATGGCTCTAGAGAAACAGGAAATTCTTCAACCTAAAATCAATTTAGTCAAGATGTCTGCATGGGCACAGGCTCCCCACAAGTTAATAGCAGCTACTTCTGAACAAAAATATTTTTCGAAAGGGAGAAGGAGCAAGCTCTGCTTTATTTCAGGCTCGAGCAAATGTCAGGGTTTTTTTTTTAATAAATAAACTTTTAATTTTAGAATAATTTTAGATTTACAGAAAAATTTCAAAGCTAGTCTAGAGAGTTCCCATGTACTCTATGCCCGGTTTCCCCTATTCTTAACATTTTACATTAGTAATGGTACATTTGTCCTAATCAGTTAACCAATAATCATGCATTATTATTAATTAAAGTCTGTACTTTATTCAGTATTCCTTAGATTATACCCAATGTCCTTTCTCTGTTCCAGGGTCTCACCTGGTATACTATGTTAAATTTACTTGTCACATCTCCTTAGGCATCTCTTGGCTGTGACCGTCTCTCAGACTTTCCCTATGTTTGATGACCTTGACAGTTTTGAGGAGTACTGGTCATGTATTTTATAGAATGTCCTCAATGGGGATTTGTCTAATATTTTCCTCATGATTAGCCTGGAGTTACCAGGTTTGAGGAGGAAGACCATTCAAGGTAGAGTATCATTTCCATTCCATCACATCAAAAGTCTGAACATGTACCTTATCACTGTTGATGCTTTACCTTGATCACCTGGCTAAGGTAGAGTTTGTCAGGTTTCTCCACTATAAATTTACCCTGTTCCCCACTTTCACATACTCTAGTCTTTAGGAGGAATTCACTATGTGCAGCCCACACTTCAAGAGTGGGGACTTAGGCGTCACAAAGGCCAGTTTTTTTGTTGTTGTTTGTTTTTTTGAATTTTATTTATTTATTTTTTTATACAGCAGGTTCTTATTAGTTATCTATTTTATACATATTAGTGTATATATGCCAATCCCAATCTCCCAATTCATCACACCACCACCACCCCACAAGGCCAGTTTTTACACGGGCAGATTATGGAAGAAGTTGATACTTATCTTCAAAGCTCGTTCTCCACAAGTGTGTGCTTGTACATTCTGTAGGTTAGTTATCCTATAACTACTCACATCCCCTGATTTGGTCCAGGTATTAGGTGGCCACGGGCAGAGACTATGTTGTACCCTTTCCTCCCAGGCACACAGCTAAGCTACATCTCCCAGGCATCCCTATTTCTGACCAATAGAACGTGAACAGAGGGGATGTGTACCCACAGAAGCCTCCCAATCAGCTCAGCTTCTCCCCCCACCGGGCTCTCCTCCAGGTAAACAATTCATGATACTATTTTCTAATACTTCTAAGATGTATATTTAAAAAAATTCAACTTTGCTGACATCAGTGGCACCTTACATTTTTCGAGATGTAGTAGCCTAAGCCAAAGTGATGATTCTGTTTTTCCCATCAATGATTGTTTCCGGCCAATGGAGTGGAAGGGGAAGCTCTCTGCGGCCCCAATAGATGTTTTCTCCCTCTTAAAAAGGGGCTCAAGAAAGACATTTTCCCCCTTCTGGCTTAAGGACTTATGTGAATTGCTATCATTATATTGTGATAATAAGGAAATTACCCTGGGAACCAGAGTCAACATGCTGAGCATGGCAGAGTGGAAATATGGGAAGAATCTGTGGTTTTAATGATGCTGTTGATCTCTGGACTCACCAACAGTGGAATCCACCTTTCTCTGGACTTCTTCATATGTGTACATTAAATCCCTTAATTTAAAAATCACTTGAGCTACTTGCAGCCAAAACCATCCTAATAGTTATAAAGATAACAGTGAAATAAACACACCTTCAGAAAGCCCATCAAGTGGTGTTAGGGAGAGGGCACTGGGACAGGAGTTAGGGGAGGTGGGTGTCAGCTTGCACAGCTGCCAGCAAGTGCTTGATATTGATCAAGTGACTAACTCTTTGGGCTATGGTTTTCTCATTTCTAAAATAAAGGATCTCCAAGGCCTCTACCCATTCTAAAATACTTGTTTCTTGAGTGTATCTAGACCAAACTCTTCTGTTATATTTAAGTCAGAGGGGGAGTTCAGAGGTTTAAATACCTGGCCTAAGGTTTCTTCTCTAGTTAGTGAAGAAACCTTACCACTGACTTTGTGATGACCAGTCCAGTGTACTCTTTTATTTATGCCTTCCCAAGAAGGCATTTATTAGAACATATATGATTCACACAAAGGTTCACAAACTCAACTCACAATAATTCAAGCCAATTTATTGGTGTATATGACTGGTTGTCCTGGGATTAATTTGGCTTCATACATGGCTGGTTCTGAGAGTTCAAACAATGCTTCTCTCCCTCTCTCTTTCTCTCTCTCTCTTCCTTTCGCTTTCTTTTTTCTTAAGCCCACTGCATTCTTAATTAAGATTCCTCCACATAGTGGGAGAGATGGACATGTACAGTTGCAGGTGACACTGTCCTCACAGATCATGATCTTAGCGGAATCACCTTCCTTGTAGGGGACATATATTGATGGTTCGACAAACTTTCAGAAGAAGAATCACACTTCTAATTCATATGATGGGAATGGGGGGCAACTCCCTCTCTCAGCTAGGGAGGGTGAGATGCACAGTCAGGCTGTTACATTCCCCTGGTCATGAAGATTGTCTTCACAAGGAAGGTAGGGATTTGAAATGAAATGACTATCAATACTTTGAAAAGAGGCCGGTAGTAATAAAGATACCAATTCGCCTCCTTCTAGATAAACAATGTAAATCAATCCATTAGAAAGTACTTGTGAGATAGGCTTTGACATTTCTGCTTTGATAATTTTGAAATTTCTCAGAATAATTTTCCATTCGATTGAGGTTTTTCTCTACTTCAGAACTCAAGTCACAGTTAATGACCCTAATGACTTTGAATAGTTCCAGAGGTGGTTTAAAAGCAGGGGCTCTCAAACTTAAGCCTGGGTCAGAATCACCAGGAGAGTTTGTTAAAACAGACTGCTAGGCCCCTCCTCCAGGGTTTCCAGGTCAGTAGGTCTGGGGTGTAGCCTGAGAATCTGCATTTCTAATAAGTTCTCAGGGACCTTGCTGCTGGTCCAGGGACCCCACTTTGAGAATCACTGCCCTAGAACATTCATGGAGGCTCTTACATGTACATTATTTAGACATACACATCATTATGACAGAAGAGGAATCTTATCAATACAAGGTATTATATTCATCATTACAAGGAAAGAATCCTATTTCTTCTTGTAGGCATAGCATAAAAGTTAAACTAGATGTAATTTTGGAACTGGGATTTTTGAGAGAGACTTTTCAGTTTGAACTTACCAAAGCACATACCTGCAAATCCTTCCAGGGGCACAGAATCACCCGAGGATCTTTTTAAAACAGAGATTCTCAATCAGGGTCTCTGGGACGAGGCCTGAGAGTTTGTGTTTCTGGCAGGCTGCCTGTAGCAAAGCTAGCCCACGTAAACAAGGCTAGCCGGTATAAATTCTTGGGAAACAAAGGGTTTTCTGCGTCTCAGGTCCCAGCCCTGAAATGTATGCCTGTTGGTGAAAAGATGACTTTCTCAGAGTGAATTAATGGATGATTTGGAAGTGGCCCATCGCTTTCTTGCACTGTACTCTCCTTGAGGGCTGGCCTCAAGAAACACATTTCAGCCTCTTTTTTTTTTTTTTTTTTTTTTTGGCAGTTTAGTCCAGATTCCCCAACTTTTAGTTTAGGTAGAATCTTGCTGTGACACTTTTTTTTTTTTTTTTTTGCGGTACGAGGGCCTTTCACTGTTGTGGCCTCTCCCGTTGCGGAGCACAGGCTCCGGACGCGCAGGCTCAGTGGCCATGGCTCACGGGCCCAGCTGCTCCGCGGCATGTGGGATCTTCCTGGACCGGGGCACGAACCCGTGTCCCCTGCATCGGCAGGCGGACTCTCAACCACTGCACCATCAGGGAAGCCCAACACTTTTATTATTTAGGTTGAAATTCTAACCTTCCAAACACTTTGTGATTAAAGGACCTAGATGCTGTGGATAATACATTCAAGTTCTCTGGTGACCGTTTGCCTTTTACACATGTCCAAATGGCTTTATTTTTCAATCAGCTCAGTTCAAGTTGTACACAAAGCCCTCTTTGCCCTCCAGTGGCCATGCCCACTACAGCTCTGGCAACTATTTCTTTCTCCCTCATTCCCACTCTGTTCTTTTAATTTCACTCTTGTATTTCAAGAACTTCTGTTTTTGGTTACTGTCTCCAATGGGTAAAGTAACCGGATTTCTTTAAGCAGTGTTTATACAATTTGTGAGAAGACCTGACTTTTCAATCAAATCCTTCCTTCCTCACTCAGTGACCCACTGTGACTTCCTAGTGCTGCCATATCAAATCTGTACTCCTCTGCCTGCATTTAAAAGCAGTAATTTCTGGTGACCTGACATCTAGCAGGCTATGGATTTTTACAAGCATCTTTTCTAATAGAGACCAGTACCTACAGTATCAAACTAGTAATAATGTAGCCAGTGGCCAGCCTAGGTCAGTGTTCTTCTTGAGCTAAAAGCTGCATAATTTAAAACAAGGGCTCAATGGGAGTTCTGTATCACAGAGCCATAGCTGGCCATCTTTTCTTGAAAATTTTTTGATTACATTATATTAATAAGAAACAGGCCAAATTCTTTAATCAGTCTCCTTGAGTGAGTGAAAATGTTCCACTTCAGTACGACAAGACTGCATCTCTTAACTTATAACAAATGAGTGGGAGTTGCGCAAGGGCAAATGAAACTCTAGTACATCCGATGTTGTGATGGTTAACATCTATGGATATTCAGTTCAGTGCTGAATTCAATTTAATGTTGAATCACTTCAGGAAATCCAAAGGATTCTCATTACACATGGGTGAGTGTTTCCTCACAGAGGTACAGTACTTGGCATCTCCTAGATGAGTGTGAATCACCATTTCATCTGGCTGCTATACAAGCACACATTGTTTTATTGAACAGAGGGTAAAAAGTCACATAAAACACTGCATACTACAAATGGCTGGGGAATAATTTGACTTGCCTTGGTGCAACTTAATTTACACATTGGACTTCTAGAAAAAAAAAAGAACAACACTGCCATAAATATAGCTTAGTCTGGGCACATAAACCATGAATGGCTTTGATTATTATTTTTTTAGTTAAATTCCTCTTGCCCTTTTTTTGGATTGTAATATTTTTCAGATAAAAATACTTGAAGGTAGGGAGAAAATTAAATAGAATGAAAATAGGGTAAGAAAGCCTTGCTGTAGGCAAAATAGAAGAGGAAGACAAAGAACATAAATTTTTCTCAGATTTCTAAAACATAACCATTTATTCCCAACTCTATTGAATATAGCATATTTTCTTCTTTGCAGGGCTGAAATGTTTTTCCCCTGAACTTCTGATTTTTAGCCACATTTAAGGTTTGGCATATTGTCTCCAGAAAGAAACAATAATGAACTTGTATTTCAAGCTCAGACAACATCCAGGGGATATTGCTTTAAATAGGATGTTCTTGCTGACTTTGTAAATTATGCTTGTTCTATAGGATGTCACTATCTCTGGAATTTTGTATACATGAAGATATTTGGATAAATACTGTATGCAGAGATCCTGATTTGAGCATTTGTGTTAGTAAAGGGAAAAATTAGACTATAACTAGAATATTATCTTGACATTTCCAAACATCCCATGCATTTGTCCTGAAATATCCAGTTAAGTGATACTAGAATGTCTTCTGAGGGGAGATCTGAGTTACTTAGAACATTTACAAGTGAATAGTGGGTATGGATATACATGGATCCAGTCTAAATTAGTTTCCACACTGAATCAGAATTAAGGAAAAGGGAGAGATAGGCACAAAAATGTGTTCTAGAGCTATTCTTGACTCCTTACCCCCTGAGGCTATAGAAAGCCTTGCTGTCACCCAGCATTCCACTGTCGAGCAGAGTTGTAGGTAGGAATTTCAGTCCTTTCTTTTATTTCTCATACATTTTAAACTTTGTTTTCAGTATTTCAGTGCACATTTTTATTTCTACACATCAATTCATTAAAACCTCTAGCTCTCTTTCTGGAAGGTAATTTAATAGCAGACTGGGGCTTTGCTGTGGTTTCAGGTAGTGCTAATTTTTCTGAAATATCCTTTGGGTTGTTGATTATTCCAGCTCACATGGTCCCATCTGATGTGTCTGCCTGCGCCACACTGAGGGCAGAGCAATCTTTGGTGAACACCAGGCCTTGGATTCGGGCCTGTGTCACCTCATGGCCATTTTCCCCTCATCTCCTCCCATGATCTCCAGGTGGTGAGAACCCATCTTCCTCCCCCCGACTCTAAAATGCCTTCCTAGTCTGGCTGAAATCTCTCCCTCTTCAGACTCTCTCCTCTGGCATGGGCTGAGGCTTAGAAATGAAACCCAAGAAGTCCTGTTTCAGACTTCCTATAGGCAAAGAAGCCCAGCCCAGGGTCTTCTACCTGCTTGAATGCAGAAGAGAAAATGGAAAGTATCTCAAAATATTAAACTGCCACACATGTTTTCTTGTTTTTGGATCCTTCAGTTCCTGGATCTGGACCGTAATATCTGATTTTCACAACATGACTTGGATATGAAGGGCTTGTGGGAGGCCAGCTTGCCATAACTTTGGTTAAGAAAGATGGATGTCATGTATGTGGACTTAGAGCCAAAGATTAGAGTTTGAATCCTCCCTCTTGCTACTACTCAACTGTCATGATGGATAACTTTCTTAACATTTCTCCCCCTCATTCCTTTTCCCCCATTGGACCTCCATTGTCTTTCACCTGGGCCACTATAAAAATCTCCTAACTAGTCCCTTGTCTCCAATATTACCCTCTCCAGTCTATCATCTATCTTAATCATATACACACATATGGTCACCTCAGGTCCTTCATCCAAAACCCTCCAATGACTCCCTGTTGGCCAGAGGGCAAAGTTCAAAATTCATAGCAATTTGTGGTGGGCTTTTTCATGCTACTCAGGGGCAGATACTCCCAGTTGTCTTCCAAATTCCATTCTCTCTTTTTTCTATACTAATATTATCACAAATTTTAAACTGAGCACATTGGTCACCATAGCAGAAGCTATTAGAAGTCTTTAGCAGTAGACATGGCCATGTGACTAGTTCTGATGAATGAATTATAAGCAGAAGTGTCCCATGGCAGCTTCTAAGAATCTCCCTTAAAAGAAAGCTGGTTTATGCCTTTGTTCCTTTTTTCTTTTCTTTTCCTCCTTTCTGCTGCTCAAAATGTGGATGGGATGGCTGAATCAGGAGTAGCCATTTTGGACCACATGGAGGCCATGCGTGTTGAAAAGAGATCAAATGAATCTGATTTCCTGAAGACTTCTTTTCACCAGCCCACCATACCAACCCAGAAACTTCTTGTTTCTCACTGGAAACAAGCGAAAACACTTTCTCTCACTTGTTTAGCTCTAGTAAAGCTAGAAAACACTCTCCAATCTCATTTTCCTCCTTTCTGTACTCACAAGCATGCTGAACTGTTTGCTGTTCTTGAATTCATCATACAGTTCCTTGCTTCTGTGCCTTGCCACTTGCTGCTTCTCTGCTTTATGTTTTATCTTTTCTGGCAAATTTCTTGTTAAGACCCACTTCAAGAATCTCCTCCTTTGGAAAGACTATTCACTCACAGCCAGGAAAATATGGTAATTTTTTTTTTCCATCATTGTATCTTGTGCATCTGACTAACACAGACTCATCACATCCCATTATCAATGTTTTATTTACTTATTTGTTCTACATAATAGACAGTGAACTTCATCAGGTCATGACTAAGTTTTTTTCATCTTTGTATTTCCAGTGACTAGCACACATTTGGGTCCAAAATTAAAATTATTGAATGGATGAATGATTGAATGAAATTCTCTTAACTTCCATTCCATCATCTGTAAAATGACAGTAATATTAATTCCCATCCTATAGATTTTATTTTTTGAGAATTACATGAGATGAGAAATGAGAAGGTTCTTTGTAACTATAACGTGTTATACAAAAAGTAAAGATATTGTGTGTTTATGCAGATTTCTACTATGTGGTCAGTCATCTTGCACAAATATAATGTGTATAGAATCCAGGGCTACTGACCTACATTAAACCTACAGGAAATGGAAACAAAGGATGAATCGGAAAGAGGTCATACTTCTGATACTAGCAATGTAAAAATTAGTAATATAACCAAGAGTTCTTATGGTCAATTTATTTATTTTTTATTTTTTTTTAAGATTTATTATTTATTTATTTGGCTGTGTTGGGTCTTAGCTGCGGCATGCGGGACCTTTGTTGAGGCATGCAGGATCTTTCATTGCAGCACGCAGGCTCTTTCATTGCAGCACGAGGGCTCTTCATTGTGGTGAGCAGACTTCTCTCTAGTTGTGGTCTGTGGGTTTTCTCTAGTTGTGGTGCACGGGCTCCAGGGCACGTGGGCTCTGTAGTTGTGGTGCACGGGTTGCAGAGTGCATGGGCTCTATAGTTTGTGGCATGTGGGCTCTTTCGTTGAGGCACACGGGCTCAGTAGTTGTGGTGTGCAGGCTTAGTTGCCCCGTGGCATGTGGGATCTTAGTTCCCTGACCAGGGATTGAACCCGCATCCCCTCCATTGTAAGGCAGATTCTCTACCACTGGACCACTGGGGAAGTCCCCTTATGGTCAATTTAATATCTATTGCTTGATAGTTAAGTATATTTGATTGCACCTATCCTACAAATGCTTAGCTTTAAGTAACCTCTTTAGCCACTGGGCAAACATAGCTCCATGCAAAATAATTCTGCTTAAAACAAAAATAAGATATGTCAAGCAGCTTCCACTTGCCGAGATCACCTCTGGAACATAGAATAGGTGTATGAGCCAAGAGCTCAGCTGCTCTAAGAGGACATGGGACAGTCAAAGCTGGAGCTGCAGCCCGAGATAGGATAAACTTTTGTTTCTGCCATATTAACCTAAGCAGCCAGGGAACTCCAGACACCCTTGGAAGAAAAGGGATCCTATGGGGCGATGGGTCTGCTCAACTCATGCTCACTTCTCTCTTGGGACTTGTATTCTAAGCTCAGCAGCCTCATGAAGTCATTACCAGAGCCACTGTGTGATGTTGATTCCGCTATGGTTCTTCAACCATCTGCTGTCCCTGGATCCTTGCTTTGGTCCCTAAAACTTCCCAGCACCAAGATCTCATGTCTGAGATTCTAAAAGCCCCTTTTTATAGCAGTTAATTTGCTCTCACTACTTCCATGGAATCCAGTCTTGTTTTTGCCTGTAGGTTCCTGTCTGTGGGCGTGGGCGGCAGTGAGGGGACATAGATTTAATGTCACCTCTTATATTATGAATCAATGACATAGGCTTTAAAGCCAAAGTATTTGTAACATCTCCTTTTAAAAAATAGAAGATTTAACTACCTTCACTCTCCTATTTAAACTGATTTCAGAAGGAAACGTAGGGTTCAAAGTGAAGTTCAGGCTCTTCTCTTCTGTATATTTGCAAATGCACAAAGCTGGGTCTGTTCTGTCCTGTCTGAAAGGCTATCTATTTGTACAGCTTTATGCATCTCTTCAAAGAACACCCATGAAGTTACAGCTCATATTTCTACTTTAAATATTCGATCTTTTGGCTTTAAACACCCATAAGGGTTATTTGTCAAAACGGGTCTTAAACCTCGCCCCACAGCTCTGCAACAGATCTTTAAAGTAATGCTGTAGGGGTGGGAAGGAAAGGGTGGGGAGACGGGAAGAGTCAGCCATTCAGCAAGCATTTATTGAGTGCCAAGTACGTGCAGAGCATATGGTATCTAGTAATAGGTGCTGTGAGGGGGATAAAAAAGAAATGGAATACGCGTTCTTGCCCTCAAGATGAGGGGGACAGAAACATAAGCACTGTCAGTTCAATCCTAGATCGAGACATTTTAACCTTGTTTTCCAAAGATGTTTGAATGAAGAGCAGGGACCAGCAACCTGGGGCATGTAAGAACACTTTAGCAGCAGAAGTGTTCTTACAGAAGGGGAGGGGGAGGGGGAGAGGAGAGAAGGGGGAGGAGGGAGGGAGGGAGAAAAAGGAGGAGGAGGAAGAAGAGAAAGGGTTTGTGGGTACAGGGATGGGATTGAGGGTGAAGAAAGAGTCATGCCTTGTATGGAAGGTCCTTTCTTGTTGTGTTTTCTCAGTCATCTTCTGAGCCAAGATGCCTTTTGCTAGTTTTCTGAGATGCCAGCAGCAAGCTCCTATGTTCCCTTTTTACAGCAATGCGTGTGTTCCTGATCCTTGGGACCCAGGCTTTCTCTTTTTCCGAATTTGTGTTTGTTTTGGTCTTATATGAAGATCAGCTTGCCTTGTTCCTCCTGATCGTTCATTTCTACCATCAGCCTCTGTGGTTCTGAACTGTGTTGTGGCCAGACTCCTGGAGGGACACCTGCGTGAACCCAGGAGGGTGGTCTCCACGTGCTCAACCACAGGTGGCCTCCTTATCCTGCCCACAGGAGGCCTGGCCACTCTAGTCCTTGTGCTGGGAGTGGAGACTTGGAAACCACTATGAGGTACTGCTGAGCCCTTAGAAAAGTGTGCTGGGTAGTGAAGAGTCAGGCAGGCTTGGACTGGAATCCTGCTTCTACTATTAACTACCTTATAAAACCACATTGAGCCTCAGTCGCTCCATCTGTCACATGGAAATTCTCTTCACGTTATAGTGATAAGCAAATGATTAATGCGTATAAAGTGCTTAGCATATAGTAAGCACTCAATAAAAATTTTGGCTAGTATGATAACATTAATATAGTTTTCATTACTATTTATGCGTTTGCCTTGAGACTTTTCTTTGAGACCTAACATAACATTTGTTCTGTCCTACAGAGTACATGACTAAGAGGGAAACAGGAAATGTGACTTACTCTATTCATTAAACAAGCTTTTTTAAGGGCTGACTGTGTTGCCAAGTACTGTATCAGATCCCTCCCTCCTAGCTCCCTTCCTTCATCCTTCCACAAACATTTGTTGTGTGTCTATGAGGTGCCAGGCATTGCATTAGATTCTAGTAAAATAGCAATGAGACAGACAGATAGGTTTTCTTCCACCAGAGAGCTTATGATTCAGGGAGGAAAGAAATATATTACACAAGTACACCCAGGTATAGAGCCAGGTGTAATTTCTAGGTGCTACAATAGTTCTCGTGGAATGTGGGGGATGTAATAGGATCTGCAAGGCCAGCAAGACTGTCATGTTATAAGTTTCCATTTCTGAGGCCTGCTCTCAAAAGAGTAAGTGACTTGGCTTCCAATGGGTCAGTGATGTTTTCATTATGCTTCTCTAGACAAGGCTGGCATTTTCTAATGAGATATCTCTCAATCAAATCCAGGAATTTCCAACTCCATATTTTAAGTGACAAAATGGCTCTTCACTGGAAGATTTGAACATAGTACCTATTGAAAAAGGGTCATATAAAGAATCAAGATGTAAAATAAGAACTTCATAGGTACAACCTGGTGTGTGCTTTACTAATGCTTAGTGCAATGTGTTTTGCCTTAACAGTTCTACGCAGAACTTAGTCACCCAGTTCAGACTTTACTAGAATATTTCTTTGTACATCATCCTCCACTGATTAAGGCAAAAGCCAGATTATGAATACAGTTCTAAAACTTCTCAAATCATACCTGTATCTTTCTTCTGCAGCTAATAGCTTCCATGCCATTACAGCAAGGACAAAAGGATGGGGAACTGATGTCCACTGATTATCAGTTGTGTGAGTGCCAAATGTAGTCTCATGTAATTCTCACAGGAACCTTGTAAAAGAGGTCTTATTTCCATCTCTTTTCACATATTAGGAAATTGAGGTTCTCTCTCTTAACCTCTCTAGGTTAAGAAATTTGTCCAAATTTGCAGGGCCTTATTCAAAGCCAAGACTACCTGATTCTCAAGGGTAGTCTCAGTTTGGCCATGAATGAGCTGACCATTCACAGAAAGTCACACAAAGGGGCTTATTTCCCCCCGTGCACAGTATATTTTAATTTATATAACCACTGCAAGGCTGAACAATCATGCAATAATCACAGTTTAACTTACAAAAATCTAGTTATAATTTTTGTATCACAAATTGTGTACAATTTATCCTAGGCCCTAGGAACTCCTTTCCCTTTTTGCCCCAAATCTGTATTTCTTTGCAATTCTTTTCATATACTATAATTTAAATTCACAGGATGCTTAAGCCCTTTCAATATGCCATAAATAGGAAGACAATACTATATATACCACTCTTTCTGAGATGATGATTTTACTTTCCCATATTCATGAAAAGTTCTCTTTTCAGCAGAGCAAACAAAATATTTGTCCTCATTCAGTGTGCCTAAAATGAAGCCCATCATCTTCCATCAGGACTGGATTGATCTTCCCTCTTTCCTGTTGCTTTCCAGGGAGCCGTCTGCTTTCCGGCACCTGGGGTCAGGTCCTTGCAGCCATCTTTGACTGCTCACACCTTCTCACTCTCCCACATCCAGATATTGTTTATAATAAGAACAGCTTCTGTATCAAATGGCAATAAACCTTCACTCTGTCGCTTGCCTTAGTCTTCATAGCAGCTCCCTAAGGCAACTGTTATCAATTCCATTTGACCCATAAGGCACCTGAGCTTCAGAGGACTCAGAAGTTGATAATTAGTGGAGATTTGAACCCAGGTCTTTATGGACGACAAAATACCGTCTATGCTTCCTTCATCATGGATCTTGTGCTCAGCTATTTCCTTTTATTTCCCATGAACTCACCTTGAGTCAGACTTGCATTTCTTTATGTTCAAATTAGTGCCACAGTTTCCTAACCATTCTCTTTCCTCAACTTAAGTCAAAATTCTATGCCCCAAACCAGGTATATCTTCCCAACCACTCATCTTTTTCCATTGTCTAATGCAGTAGTTCTGAAGCTACTAAAAATCAAATAATAATGGTGTTTCACTTGTTTACAGAAAAGGAAATGTTTACTTCTTAAAATCAGTATCTAAATTTTAATATTTTAAATTTCTCTCGCTGAAGTTTTTTTCTTAAACTTTTTTTTTTTTGGCTGCACCGCACAGCCTTCGGGATCTTAGTTACCTAACCAGGGATCAAACCCATGCCCCCTGCATTGGAAACTCAGAGTCTTATCTACTGGACCGCCAGGGAGGTCCCCTTTTCTAAAAAACTTTTATCTTGATCATCGGCTAATACATAGTTATTTCATATCGCCTGAAAATATTGTGGTTTCTAGGGACCCTGTCATTTGTCAAATTGAGATTCATAGCTTTAGATAGTAAGTGCTAAAAGGATGGTCAAGACCCTCTAAACTCTGCCCATAGGTCACATTTCGACTACTCTTTAATCCAGCATCCTTCCTTTGTATGCAGTAGGTTGAAGTTCCGAGCCTAATGCGGGTCACACAAGTGGATTCAGCCATGGGTCGCTGCCGCCAAGCCACTCATTACTCAGAGAATGCGCTCTGCTGTGGGACATTCCTGGCTTTGCTCATGCGAGGCACTCCCTCCCAACTTCTTCCTTTCCTCTCCTTTTTATCATGTTTTAAAAGATAACGGTTAATATTTATTGAATGCTTCTGATGCTCCAGACACTTCCCAAGGGCATTACATATAATGACTCATTTAAGCTTCGCAGTACCCTCTATGGTGGGTATTAGCAAGACCTCTTTCTGGGCTTCAGTTTCTGATTTTGTAAAATAAAGATTAAAATATTACTTGCCTCATAGGATTGTTGTGAAGGTTAAGTGAGTTAGCACATGAATTGCCTAGGACATGGTACTTAGTAAATATTATTATTTTTTAATGCCACCTTCCAATTGTGGAAATTAAAGCTTATGTTGATGAACGATTTGCTAGTCACCAGTAAAGTCAAGATTTGGACTCAGCCACGTCTCCGGAGTCTGAACTCTCAAACACTGGGCTTCTTCCTTACGCTTTTTCCTACTTACTCAAATATCCCACCCCCTCCAGGAAGCCTTGGTCACTCATTTCTGTTCCTAATGTCTCCTTTGAACATATCATGATATGGAGCATAGTGCTCACTCATACAAGACCTTAAGTATATGAAATACTTTCCATCTTTGTTTCCGTTGTATTAACAGTTAGAGACAGACCTATGCAAATGACTTACTTTTTCCATTTCCTATTTGTGCTAGGGCCCCCCAGGACCTCTCTCAGGTTCAGTGATTTGCTAGGAAAACTCAGAGGACTCAGCATAGAGTCATAGTCATAAATAAGATTTATTATAGCAAAAGGGTACAAAGCAAAATCAGCAAAGGGAAAATGTACACAAGGCAAACTCTGGAGGAAACCAGGCACAAGCTTCCAAGAGTCTTCTCCCCGTGGAGTCACACAGGATGTGCATCATTCCTCCGGTGATGAGTTTTGACAACACACGAGAATTGTCTACCAGGGATGCTCGTTAGAGTCTCGGTGCCCAGGGTTTTACTGGTGGCCAGTCACGTAGGCACTCTTCCAAGCACATAATAAAATTCTAGACTGGGAATGCCTTTTTTTATTCTTCATGGGAATAATGAAAGCGGCTGTTCAGCATGAACCACGTTACTCATACAAACAATTTAGTCACAGTGAGTCACTCTTATCAGTTCTGGGGATGATGGGAACCCTCCTGTGTTGGTTAATTTTATATGTCAACTTGGAGGGTGTGTTGGGATGAGATTAACATTTAAACGAGTAAATTCTGAGTAAGCAGATTGCCTTCCATGATATGGGTGGGCCTCATCCAATCAGTTGAAGGCCTAAATAGAACAAAAAGATTGGCCTCCCCAGCAAAAGGGAATTCTCAAGCAGACTGCCTTTGGACTTCAGGTCAGCTCTCCTGGATCACCAGCCTGCTGGCACACATTGCAGATTTCAGACTTGCCAGCCTCCATAATCACATGAACCCATTTCTTATAAGAAATCTTTTTCTCTCTACTATACACACACATATCCTTTTGGTTGTGTATCTCTGAAGAAACCCGACTAATCCAAGTTCCCAGATGCCAGTCAAGGGTCAACCTTGAAAGCAGGCCTTCCTAAGGAAAGCAGTCTCAGGCCGGCTATGTTAGCTTTATTGTGCACATTACTAACTTTTATACCAGCAGAAGCCACAGGTGGTAATACCATGGAGCAGCAGAGCCCATGGAAAATAAGAAACTATAGGGTGGAAAGAAAGGGAGTAGAGAGAAATTGGCTGGTAGTGGCAGAGACGCGGAAGCAGCAGACAGAGTGCTGGAGTGGAAGATTCATGTAATAATGCAACATTCAAATAGGAAATAGGAGGTGTCTGTAGCAGGGGCAGCAGAATGAGCAGGTAACAAGATACTCCTTTATTCCACAAGACCTGATTACATAATTGTGGTGGGTTGAAGATAGCCAGAGATTCTTTGCCACTCCTTACATGAAGGTGTAGAATCTGTTTCCCTTCTCCTTGAGTCTGGGCTGGAATGTGATTTGCTTTAACCAACAGAACACCACAGAGTTGGCACTGTGGCTGTTCTAAGCATGAACCTTAAGAAGGCCTTGCAGCTTCTGCTTTTGCGATTTGGGGAGCCATGAGTCAGCATGCCATAAAGTTCATCTACTGTGCTTGAAGAAACTTGGAGAGAAAGGAAGAGAGAGAAAGATGCCTAGCCAGCCCCCAGCTGTTCCAGCTATCCCAGCTGAGGTTCATGCATGTAAGTGATGTCATTCTGGATGTTCCAGCCCAGTTTGAGACTCCAGATGACAGCACCTGCCTATGTGACCCCAGGCCAGACCAGCAGAAGAATCACCCTGCTGAGCCCCACTCAAATGACAGAATCAAGAGCAAATAATAAAATGTTGTGACCCTAAACTACAAGCTGTTTATTTCATAGCAATAGATAAGTGATGTGGTGAAACAGCTGAAGCAGTCTGAGCACAGTGGCTTCATTGTAATGCTGGGGCACCGGAGGAGAAGGCAAGAGATGTCTGTGGATGGAGCAGCAGGATGACTCCGTGAGACTTGACGCAGGGCACTCTTTTCCAGTGTTCACTGTTTCACAACAGTGACATGTGTCACTTCACAAAGAAAACAGTCTGTACCCTTCTGAATTAAGCTTTACCCGAGAATCTCTTCCAGACTTCCCCAACTCTCAAACCAAAGTTTGTGAACAGTTGATTGAGATCCCATGCGTGATGAGTCATGTTTGTCTTCAGAATGCCTATTGCCTTAGTGGAGATCTTAGATCATCAAAAGTCCCATGCCCTGGAGCTCGTTTCTTCCTTTGGGAAGCCAACGTACAATGTATAACTTCATCTCTGGCAAAGATTCTCAACATGTGCCTGAGCATGTATGCACAGGATGCCAAATCAGTGAGTCCAAAAATGTAATAGTTACCTGCCAAAACCAGTCTGACTGATTTTATTGACAGAATTAATGGGTCATTTAGTTGTAGCAGAAACTGGGCCTATGACCAATTGTTGCAAATATTTTCATCTCTCTTTTATGGATGAGGATACCAAGAGGGAGAGACAAAGAGAGAGAGAGAGATCCCATGAATTACCAGAGCCACTCAACAAGTCAAAATTGAAGGCAGGGACATAATCCAGAGCTCCCAAATCTCTCTTCAGGGCTTTCTCCACTATTGGCAGTGTTAGTTTTCATTCATATGTTTGTATATTTCTCTGCTGGAGAGGGCATAGGTGCAGCCCAGCGTTTTTTATTACCTTAAGCAAAACATATTTCTTGTTTGTGATATCACTGTTTTACCCTGAACACTTGATTAGTTTCTTATGGGCAGTCTCAGCTATCTCTTGGAAAAAAAAAAAGATCCAGTAAGAAATAAACTCCCCAAGGACCATGTGTTGAGAAAGAATGTAACAGCCCAGCCAGCGGGGTGAGTGTGGAGAGGCTCTCCCTGCTGATAAACTTGGGAGAAAGAATTGCCTGACTTAGAAATACGACATTTTTCTAGGCCACCTCATTTCATCTGATAAAAAAATGACCACTTTCCAATATGTTCCTATTAAAGAAAATGAATGAAAACATAGCTAGGAGGTAACCTAGAATGGTAAATCAGAATGAGTAAAATCTAAATGTCCATATCTAGTCAGTAGATACTCTGTTTTATTTATAGCATACGGAGAATTCATTCACTCACCCATCCATCCCTCCCTCCATCCCTCCATCCATCCATCCATCCCTCCATCCATCCATTCACCAAATGTTGATTCACCTACCACGAGCAAAGCCCTATGGAGACACAGTAGGTACAAAACCATACCTTCTGCTCTCCAGAGACTGCTTTTACAGTCTCATAAAGGAGATAAGACAAGACGTGAACACAAAGAACTATGGTCAAGGTAATAAATGAGTAAGTACCACAGGAGAGAAAAATAAGGTGAGATGAAAGTTCAGAAAAGGGAGACATCACTTCTGGCCAAAGGAAATATAGAGTAGAATGATTTTTTAAAAGTATAATCTATCACCTTCCAACTCCTGGTTTAAAAGGCTCACACAGTTATTAGCTATATGACCTTGGGCAAATCATAAATTTTCTCTGTCTTAGTTTGCTTATCTTTTAAAAGGAAGGGTTGGAGTACATGATCTTGAGGGTCCTGTCCGCTCTAAAGTACTAGGGTACGTAATTTTTCATGAGATGGCCTAGCTAAATATGTGACAATCTATTATACAACCAGAGTAACTCTTTAAACCTAAATAAGATCATGTTACCCATGGCTTAAAACCCCTTCGTGGCTGCATTTCGAAGAAAACCCTAGCTCCTTTTGATGGCGTGCAAGGTCTTGCAACATCTGGCCCTGATCCTTCTCTAACCCCATCTCCCAGATCTCCTCCTCTCGCCCTTGCTCTCCCAACACAGGGACCTCTTCTCTGGTCCCTAATGCACCAACCAGGACCTTCACACATGCTGTTCCCTCTGCCAGGAATGCCTTTCCTCTCCTCTTAAAAAAACGTATATGTGCGTGTGCCTATAATTTTTATGAAAAGAATAAATGTGCACAATTTAAAACAAATGATGCTATAGGGTTATAACCCAAAGCCAGAGACTTAGGAGGCTGGGAGGAGTAGAAATCATGTTCTGATATATAGATTTGTGCTTAAACCCTTGTTTCCATGCATCTCTCCCCTACTTCCTCTGGGCCTGGCATCCTGGGTATGAAGCCACTCAAAGTTTCCATGGAATAAAAATCCTCTGTCATCCTGGCAGAATGAGGGAGGGACAGTTGCCTAAATAGGTGGAATGGAGGAGAGAATTGGGGGCCTAAATGTTCTTTATACTGACTTTCAAGACATTTTTCTGATTTCCTCCCTACACTTTCTACCCCTACATGACCCATGTCAGGTGCCTTCAATTCCTGAGACTTTTCTGGGGAGTTCAGTGTTGTGACTTGACGCCTTTAACAATGGCATCCCCTTTGCAAGCACTTGGTATTTTGCATTTTTAGTTTTGCTAACTCTTCCTTCCACTTTTTATCTTCCGAAACTGTGATCACTCTTTGCAACCATAATGCTCTCTCTCTTCACCCATTCTCTTTGTCCTTCTGAGTTTCTTTCTCATTAATTCTTTTAATACTCAATTTGAGTAGGGATTGTTGAAGGGGTCAGGATGAATGTCTTATACCTTCCATGTTTAACTGGAGTGCCTCTTCCCTTTTCTCAGTTTTAGACTTTACATCCTTTAGATATCAGGTTCAAAGTCAGAGTGAACTTCCCCGACGACATGTCTAAGTGCATCCTCTTGGGTTTTTCTATTAGAGCACCGTGTTTGCTTCTTTCATAACAATGAATGCCACTAAAAGCTGAATCCTTATTTACTGACTTACTAACTTAAAAAAATGTACGTTTATGACTTTCTTTAAGGTCTGTTTCTCCCACTAGAGTGCAGACTCAGGGAAGACAGGAACCATGTCTGTTTTCTTCGACCAATTTATACCGAGTGCTCAGTACAGTGCCTCACCCTAGCAGGTGCTCAAGAATTCTTATCTATGAATGTTGACAAACATGAGGATCAAATCTTAGACTCCACGGACAGCACTACCAACACAAGGACAGCCTAGAAAGAAGAAAGACAAAGATGTAGCACATTGCTTAAGAGGATGAACTCTGGAGCCAGACTTTCTGTGTTCAAATCTTAGAATGACCACTCACTTATCTGTGCAGATAAATTACATTAACAAGGAGATAATAATAGTACACTTACCTCATGAGACTATTGTAAAGATTAAAGTGAGTCAGCATAGCTAGAACTCTTAGAACACTGTCTAGCATGTAGTCAGTGCTTTATTAGTGTTGACTGTTGTGTATCAGAGTACTTGGCTTGGGGAGACCTTGGCTGGGTGAGGACAAAAGTCTGAAGTTTCACTTTGAAAAAAAGTCTAAACTTCCATAGAATATAAAACACGTTGACCTTGTATGTCCAGAATGTTTAGAATCCAATTTTGAATTCTGGGTTCCACTTCTTAGGTTTTCATTATGTTCCCACTTATGTCAAGTAATTTATAAAGCAAGTCCCCTTAAGGTAGCCCCAAAGAGAAGACTCCTCCTTGGGGACAAGTTATGGTGGGGAGGATGGGGCAATGGATTAAAGGAAGGAGGTAACTTGATAGGCTTAAAAGAATAGAAGGACTAGAAGAGTGGCATGTGAGGGTGAAGAAAGGGGTTTGGGGCACTAGGAAGGCTTTGGTTGAAATGCCAGCTCTACCTTTACCAGCTGTATGACCTTGAACAATTTGCTAGACCTCTTGGTGCCTCAGTTTCCTTGGTATATATATATATAATCTGAGATGATGATGTACATATAAAACTTAGGTGAGTACCTGATATAGAGAAAAATGCTCCAGTATTTAAATTATTATCACTATGATTAAGATTAGTCAGGAGACCTGGGTTTTAATGTCATCTCTGAACCTGACTGGCCTTGTGGCCTTAGAGAATTCATTTTCCTTTTCTATGTCCACGAGATTCATCTATGAAACTAAGTCACTCTATTTCTTTGCAGCTTATGAGTCAGAATCCTACTACTACCCAGTAGTAGTCAGCTACTTCTGGAGACCCCCCTATACACACACACACACACACACACACACACACACACGCACACATACATACACTTACAAATTCCTGGGATCCTGGGCCTTTTCCAACTCTTGCCAGGACAGTGTTTCCAAATTCTGGGCTGCAGCTGGACAAAATTAACCTACATTACAGCGTGAAGAATCAGGGGAAGCCAGCCTCCAAGAGAGTCCTCTTGAGCCCCACCTCCTGGTGGTCATACCCTGTGCAGTCCCCTCCCATAATGAATAGAGCTGGCCAGTGTAACCAGGAGGGTTTTTTAGAAATGTCGGAGTGTGACTCTGAGACTAGGTCATGAAAGACATTGAGGCTTTCCCTTTTGTTCTTGGCTCCCTTACTCTGGAGGAAGCCAGCTGCCATGTCAGAAGGACACTCAAGAGGCCCTGTGGGGCTTCCCTGGCCGCGCAGTGGTTGGGAGTCCACCTGCCGATGCAGGGGACACGGGTTCGTGCCCCGGTCCGGGAGGATCCCACATGCCGCAGAGCAGCTGGGCCTGTGGGCCATGGCTGTTGAGGCTGTGAGTCCGGAGCCTGTGCTCCGCAACGAGAGAGGCCACAACAGTGAGAGGCCCACATACCACAAAAAAAAAAAAAGAGGCCCTGTGGAGAGGTGCATGTGGTCAGAACTGATGCCTCTTGTCAAAAACTAGCACAAACTTGTCAAGCATGAGAATGACATGATCCTCCAACCTCAACGAAGCCTTCAAGTGACCAGTCCCATCCAATGTCATGAATGAAACCTCACAGGAGACCCTGAGTCAGAACCTCCCAGCTAAACGCTCCCAAATACCCAACACTTAGAAACTGTGCGTGATCACTTATGCTTATTTTTGTTTCAAGCCTCTACATATTGGAGTAATTTGTTATGCAGCAACAGATAGCTAATACAAGGTTTCCTGGGAACATGTTACGTACAGTTGAGTCAGAGAGTCTTACAAGTACAGACTCTCCATCTAATCTTCACACTGGCTGAAACCCTATGAACCTTTCTAAAATCTCATTTATTTCTCCTCCCCTTTAGGTAGCAGGCCTGTTTCCCAGATCTTAACACTGGATTACAGTTCCTTTTTTTCTAGGTTTTTTTTTGGCCTTTGTTTGTTTTGCGTATGGAGGCATTGTTCAGAGGTTTCTTGAATACCCAGGCCCTCTCCAGGGTCTGGCAAAGTTCAAAGTCCTTCACTTGCACAGTTATTTTTCAAGGCCCTGAGAGAGGCCTGTGCCACGTGTTCACATGGTCATATGGATAATAAAATTTGTGGAAGAACAATAGTCGATGACAATTGGTTAGCACCACTCTACTTCTATTTCTCCTTCCACTCTGTCATGCTTCCCCTCACGTTCAGTGGCATTTGAGTGGCCATGGGCATTTTGTCATTCAACTAAGCGAGAGTTGAGTTTAATTTGAATGTAGTGGGATATGTTTTGTGGTTCACAGGCACTTTTATGTGGAGTTAAGGAATTTCTGGCCTTTTCAGTGTTGGAATGGCTTCCAGCAATATTCCTGGAAATACTGCTGTACTTACACAAAGGGACATGACCAGAAGCCCTACCATGGTAATACACCCTATGCCATGTCCTATGGGCATCAGAAGCCTGTGGATTGGGGAGGAGAAATAAGGTTGGAAATATACAGAGCCAGAAGCTAGTTTGTGAAAACTTCTTCCCATCTTCAGATGTATAAGATTGTAAGCCAAAAATTGACCAGGTCAATGTCTAGTTAAAAATACCAAAAATTTAAAAATTAATCATTCGATAGACGAAAGACTGAATTATTTTTCTGTTCACTCTGTAGAGAATTATGCTACAAAGTCATTTTCATAGGAAGAAATGAATGACCAAAAAGAAAATACAGCCAAAAAATAAAAATTAGGAAAACCAATATAGATGTGTGTCCATGAGTACAACTATTATATTTTTCTGGATTTTGCAAAGTCTGAGGTAATTGTCACCTTTAAAGATGTGTAATGCATTGTGATTTCTCTTTCCAAATAAGTATTTGCTTTCAAACCTGAGTTGCTATTTACAGTTTTGTGTTCTTCTTAAAGAGAGTCCTCGAAATTGAATGCTGCTTCAGGCTCCATAAAACCTGGCCCTCTGCCTGGTCCTTCCCACCTGGCTCCAGATTTTTGCAGAAAGAGCTCCTCCTTTTCTGCAGCCCAGCCTCCCACTTTGGCTTTGATCTGAGCTGCTCTCCATTCCCTCACTTGTTCTCAGTAGTTCTCATGAGAATCCTGTGGCTCTTCTTCCTTTTGGTTCAGATCCCTTCGTTTTCTGAGTGCCTTCTCATATCTCCACTGGCAAGTGTTGAATCCTTTCGCCATGAAACTCAGTTTCCTTTGGGAGCCCTCGTGTGCTTTTTCTTTGATGGGAGCCCATGGCAGCCTCAACTCTCCCCCACCCCCCAACAAGAAACGCTCTCCCAGGTCTCTGTTATTTCTACCTGCCTCACGGCCGCCATTACCTATCAGCTCTGTGAGGGCAGGAAACACATCAGAATCATTCGTGTGTGCTAAGTGCAAGTGCAGGCACAGTAAAGGTTTGTGGAAGAAATAAATGGGCACATAAATTATACTGTATATCTGTTGGCATAAACATGAATCCTCATTTATGTGTTCAGTCTTCACTTATGATCAAAAACTTTTAGCACCAAGTAGGCAAATTGCCCTAAAATCCATTAGCTTGGGGGGAAAGAATATGTTTTCACCACAGGGATTTCCTCTTTGCTTTTCCACTGTTGAGGCTTTATCCCTAAGTTTTCTTCTCCTTCCCTCTTTCTAGCCTTTTCCCCTCACCTGTCACTTTCACCTAACACATACATGTGCACACGCACACACACAAATACTTATATACACTGGAGGAATTGATTGTGAATGACCTGAGGCTTGTGATCAGAGTTATTTATTTAACACTTAGATTTGTTGCCCAAGTTGCTTGAAATCTAGAGAGGGCAAGAACAGAGGAAATCCTGTGGTTAGGAATCAGCAGTGCCCTGTTCCAGCTGACAGTTTGCAGAGGATGAGGGACACCTTTCTTAAAATGGGCCTCAGAAGAGAAAACGCATGTCTAGGACTAAATCTCTGTTAGCTTCTCATAGCTAACAGGAAGGGTACCTTATTTTCCCAGCAATAATACATTTCCTTCATTGAGATAAGTGGCCTGTAGCTTTATTTCCTTGCAAACTAGATTATAACCCTCTAAAATGAAACACCTCACCCTATGATATTTTCATGGAATGGAGTGGACAGCTGTTGCATTTGCCTGTCCAGCCCAGTATCCATTACCTGTGATTCTGATAATAGTCCACTGGGTTTAGGATGATGGGGGCTCACTCCATGCCGGGATCCAGGCATAAGAATGTATCAGACATTCTTACCCCAGAAATTAAAACTTGAATAAGCTGTCAAAAAATGAAAATCGTAGCAATTCTTTTATCTCAACCTCAGTGGCCTGAAGAAAGTGTCCATGTATTACTGGCCCCAGATCCTCGAAGCTGTTTGAGTTAACACCTAGTTCTTTTCTTAAAAGTTGAAGTACAGTTGATTTACAATGTTTCAGGTGTACGGCAAAGTGATTCAGTTATATATCCATTCTTTTTCAGATTCTTTTCCATTATAGGTTATTACAAGACACTGAATATAGTTCCCTGTGCTATACAGTAGGTCCTTGTTGTTTATCTGTTTTATATATAATAGTTTGTATCTGATAATCCCAAACTCCTAATTTATCCCTCCCCACTCCCGTTCCACTTTGGTAACCATAAATTTGTTTTCTATGTCTATTTCTGTTTTGTAAATAAGACCTAGTTCTTTTATTTTTACTTCCAAGCTACTTCTTAACCTTGATTCTTTTCATTCTTTTTTTTTTTTTTAAGTGTTCCAGTGTGGGTTTCTGTAGTCTGCAATCAAAGAACCTAGCAGATACAGATCACTGAAGTGGATCTAAGCTGTCGAGAAGACCAAAATCTGGGACCAGACCCAGTTATAATTGTACAGCAGGAAAAAACTTACTTCTCTGATTCCCCATTTCCTTCCCATTTTCATCTTGCTGTGAAGCCACAAATTCCCATCCCCACACCATCACCAACTTAACACTCAGTTGAAAGGGCCATGGTGCCCTTTCCAATTCCTTCTTAGCAACACCTAGTCTCCAAAAAGGCACTGACATCAGCCATCGTTTATTTGATCAATACTTTTTGAGCATCTACTGTAAGCTGGATACTCTTCCAGGTGCTTGGGATACAGCAGCAAGATCTCTGTTACAATGAGGCTTTCATTCTAGTGGTAGAAAATAGACAACAATCAGGTAAACAGATAAATTAACAATATAATTGAGCAGAGTGGTAAGTATTATGAAGGGTGACATGATAGAGAATGACTGGGTGGTCAGGGAGGACTTCCCCAAAGAGCAGACATTGGAGCTGAAATGGTGATCATGTGTGGGAAACAGACACATGAAAACATGGGGGCGGGGAGCAAAGCTATCTGGGCAAATGAACAGCAAGTGCAGGGTCAAGCCTGGTGTGTTATGGTGGTATGTGTGAGGGAGAGAAGTACAAGAGGTCAGGGATGAATGCAGGGGCGCGATCATCTTGGGTTTTGTAGACTATGGTAAAAAGTTTGTATTTTATTCTCATTGCCATGTAAAGCATTAGAGAGAGATGACATGATATAATTTCTGATTTTTAAAATATCACTGACTGGGCTTCCCTGGTGGCACAGTGGTTGAGAGTCCGCCTGCCGATGCAGGGGACACGGGTTCATGTCCCAGTCCGGGAGGATCCCACATGCCACGGAGCAGCTGGGCCCGTGAGCCATGGCCGCTGAGCCTGTGCGTCCAGAGCCTGTGGTCCACAACGGGAGAGGCCACAGCAGTGGGAGGCCCGCGTACCGCAAAAATATATATATATATATATCACTGACTGCAGTATGGTAATCAGTTGTAGAGCAGAGAATCCAGCTGGGAGGCCATCACAGTAATTATTGAAAGAGATAATAAGGCTGGGGCAAGAGTGGATATGGAGAGACGGGAGAGGATATTTTGGACATGGAGCTGCAGGTGCTGGAAAAACATGAGTGATGGTGCTGTTTGCTGAGACGACAAAAAGAGGTAGAGGTATGATGGAGAGGTGAACTCAAGAGTGTTTCAGCTGTGTTAAATGTGCATCCTATGGCCAAATAGAACTGTCTGGAGTCCAGTGGAGGAGTCAGGGCTGATATAAAGCTGGGAATTGTTAGGATATGAATGGTATTTAAGGCTGTTGGATTAGATGAAATATCCAAGGGGAAAATCATGAGAGAAGAGAAGAGGGTCATGGACCAAACCCTGGGGCAGTTGACTACTACAATATTGAGCCATCATTACTAATTTAATTAATACATTTTCCAAGGTTCTTTTAATAAAGAAAAACAACAACAACAACTCATTTATTTATTTGTTTGTTTGTTTGTTTGTTTGGCTGTGGCATGGCTTGCGGGATCTTAGTTCCCCGACCAGGGATTGAACCTGAGCCTCGGCAGTGAAAGCGCTGAGTCCTAACCACTGGACCGCCAGGGAATTCTCCCAAGGTTCTTAATCAAGATCTTAGTCCAGATCTTTGGCCTTGATAAGTTTACAATCTAACATAGTACTTTTAAAGCATTTATTATTATTATTATTTTGTTTATTTTTTTTTACAGCTCGCTAATTTTTGTTTTCTTTTATTATAGTTTTCATTTTTCTTTGCATAGGGAATCCATCCACACAGTAAAAAGGATATAGGGTGAAAACAAATGTCTTTTCATCCCTCCCCTGTCCAGGAGCCACCCTGCTCCAACACCCACTCAAGTTGCACTGAACAACATTTCCGAACCTAATCACAGGAGATACATGAGACAAAAACTGATAGAACTACAAACACAACAAATCCACAATGATAGTTGATGATTTTGACAGAATATGGATGCCATTAACCATATGTGGCTATTTAAATTTAAATTAATTAAAATTAAATATTCAATTTCTCATTTGCCTAGCCATATTTCAAGAACTCAATATATGGCTAGTGGTTACGATATTGGACAGCAGAGATATAGAACAGTTTCATCATTGCAGAAAGTTCTATTGAACAGTACTACTGCAGAGGTAACTGCTGGTACCAATTCCTTGTGAACTTTCTACTTAGCCAGAATTTGTGCTATTTTCTTTTATTTTTATTTTTTGAATTCTTGAATTTTATTTATTTTTTATACAGCAGGCTCTTATTAGTTATCTCTTTGATACATATTAGTGTATAGATGTCAATCCTAATCTCCCAATTCATCCCACCACCACCCCCGCTCCACTTTTCTCCCTTGGTGTCCATACGTTTGTTCTCTACATCTGTGTCTCTATTTCAGCCTTGCAAACCAATTCATCTGTACCATTTTTCTAGGTTCCACATATATGCATTAATATACGATATTTGTTTTTCTCTTTCTGACTTACTTCACTCTGTATGACAGTCTATAGATACATCCATGTCACTACAAATGACACAATTTCATTCCTCTTTATGGCTGAGTAATATTCCATTGTATATATGTACCACATCTTCCTTATCCATTCATCTGTCGATGGGCATTTAGGCTGCTTCCAGGACCTGACTATTGTAAGTAGTGCTGCAATGAACACTGGGGTGCCTGTGTCTTTTTGAATTATGGTTTTCTTTGGGTATATGCCCAGTAGTGGGATTGCTGGTTCATATGATAATTCTATTTTTAGTTTTTTAAGGAACCTCCATTATGTTCTCCATAATGGTTGTAACAATTTACATTCCCACCAACAGTGCAAGAGGGTTCCCTTTTCTCCACACCCTCTCCAGCATTTGTTGTTTGTAGATTTTCTAATGTTGCCCATTCTAACTGGTGTGAGGTGATACCTCATTGTAGTTTTGATTTGCATTTCTCTAATAATTAGTGATGTTGAGCAGCTTTTCATGTGCTTCCTGGCCATCTGTATGTCTTCTTTGGAGAAATGTCTGTTTAGGTCTTCTGCTCATTTTGGATTGGGTTGTCTGTTTGTTTAATATTGAGCTGCATGAGCTGTTTATATATTTTGGAGATTAATCCTTTGTCCGTTGATTTGTTTGCACATATTTTCTCCCATTCTGAGGGTTGTATTTTCATCTTTTTTGTAGTTTCCTTTGCTTTGCAAAAGCTTTTAAATTTCATTAGGTCCCATTTGTTTATTTTTTATTTTATTTCTATTACTCTAGGAGGTGGGTCAAAAAAGATCTTGCTGTGATTTATGTCAAAGAGTATTCTGCCTATGTTTTCCTCTAAGAGTTTTATAGTGTCCAGTCTTACATTTAGGTCTCTAATCCATTATGAGTTTATTTTTGTGTACAGTGTTAGGCAGTGTTCTAATTTCATTCTTTAACATGTAGCTGTCCAGTTTTTCCAGCACCTCTTATTGAAGAGACTGTCTTTTCTCCATTGTATATCCTTGCCTCCTTTGTCATAGATTAGTTGACCATAGGTGCATGGGTTTACCTCTGAGTTTTCTATCCTGGTCCATTAATCTATATTTCTTCTGTTTTTGTGCCAGTACCATATTGTCTTGATTACTGTAGCTTTGTAGTATAGTCTGAAGTCAGGGAGTCTGATTCCTCCAGCTCTGTTTTCTCCCCACAAGACTGCTTTCGCTATTCGTGGTCTTTTGTGTCTCCATACAAATTTTAAGATTTTTTGTTCTAGTTCTGTAGAAAATGCCACTGGTAATTTGATAGGGATTGCATTGAATCTGTAGATTGCTTTGGGTAGTATAGTCATCTTCACAATATTGATTCTGCCAATCTAAGAACATGGCATATCTCTCCATCTGTTTGTGTCATCTTTGATTTCTTTCATCAGTGTCTTATAGTTTTCTGAGTACAGGTCTTTTACCTCCTTAGGTAGGTTTATTCCTAAGTATTTTATTCTTTTTGTTGCAATGGTGAATAGGATTGTTTTCTTAATTTCTCTTTCTGATCTTTCGTTGTTAGTGTATAGGAATGCAAGAGATTTCTGTGCATTAATTTTGTATGCTGCAACTTAACCAAATTCAATGATTAGCTCTAGTAGTTTTCTGGTGACATCTTTAGGATTATCTATGTATAGTATCATGTCATCTGCAAACAGTGACAGTTTTACTTCTTCTTTTCTGATTTGGATTCCTTTTCTTTCTTTTTCTTCTCTGATTGCTGTGGCTAGGACTTCCAAAACTATGTTGAATTATAGCGGTGAGAGTGGACCTCTTTATTTTGTTCCTGATCTTAGAGGAAATGCTTTCAGTTTTTCACCATTCAGAATGATGTTTGCTGTGGGTTTGTCATATGTGGCCTTTATTATGTTGAGGTAGGTTCCCTCTATGCCCACTTTCTGGAGAGTTTTTCATCATAAATGGGTGCTGAATTTTGTCAAAAACTTTACTTGCATCTATTGAGATGATCATATGGTTTTTATTCTTCAATTTGTTAATGTGGTGTATCACATTGATTGATTTGTGTATACTGAAGAATCCTGGCATCCCTGAGATAAATCCCACTTGATCATGGTGTATGATCCTTTTAATGTGCTGTTGGATCCTGTTTGCTAGTATTTTGTTGAGGATTTTTGCATCTATATTCATCAGTGATATTGGTCTATAATTTTCTCTTTTTGTAGTATCTTTGTCTGGTTTGGGTATGAGGGTGGTGGTGGCCTCATAGAATGAGTTTGGGAGTGTTCCTTCCGTTGCAAATTTTTGGAAGAGTTTGAGAAGGATGGATGTTAGCTCTTCTCTTAATGTTTGATAGAATTCATCTGTGAAGACATCTGGTCCTGGACTTTTGTTTGTTGGAAGATTTTTAATAACAGTTTCAATTGCATTATTTGTGATTTTTCTGTTCATATTTTCTATTTCTTCCTGATTCAGTCTTGGAAGGTTATACCTTTCTAAGAATTTGTCTGTTTCTTCCAGGTGGTCCATTTTGTTGGCATAGAGTTGCTTGTAGTAGTCTCTTACGATACTTTGTATTTCTGCGGTGTCTGTCGTAACTTCTCCTCATTCATTTCTAATTTTATTGATTTGAGTCCTCTCCCTCTTTTTCTTGATGGGTCTGTCAAATAGTTTATCAATTTTGTTTATCTTCTCAAAGAACCAGCTTTTAGTTTTATTGATCTTTGCTACTGTTTTCTTTGTTTCTATTTCATTTGTTTCTGCTCTGATCTTTATGATTTCTTTCCTTCTAGTAACTTTAGGTTTTCTTTGTTCTTCTTTCTCTAGTTCCTTTAGGTGTAAGGTTAGATTGTTTATTTGAGATTTTTCTTGTTTCTTGAGGTAGGATTGTATTGCTATAAACTTCCCCTTATAACTGTTTTTGCTGCATCCCATAGGGTTTGGATCGTTGTGTTTTTGTTGTCATTTTTCTCTAAGTACTTTTTGATTTCCTCTGTGATTTCTTCAGTGATCTCTTGGTTATTTAGTAATGTATTGTTTAGCCTCCATGTGTTTGTGCTTTTTACGTTTTCTTCCCTGTAATTGATTTCTAATCTCATAGCATTGTGGTCAGGAAAGAGGCTTGATATAATTTCAATTTTCTTAAATTTACTGAGGCTTGATTTGTGACCCAAGATGTAATCTATCCTGGAGAATGTTCCATGTGCGCACTTGAGAGGAAAGTGTAACATGATGTTTTTGGATGGAATGTCCTATAAATATCAATTAAATCTATCTGGTCTATTGTGTCATTTAAAGCTTGTGTTTCCTTATTAATTTTCTGTCTGGATGATCTGTCCATTGGTGTGAGGTGTTAAAGTCCCCCACTGTTATTGTGTTACTGTCAACTTCCTCTTTATAGCTGTTAGCAGTTGCCTTATGTATTGAGGTGTTCCTATGTTGGGTGTGTATATATTTATAATTGTTGTATCTTCTTCTTTGATTGATCCCTTGATCATTATGTAGTGTCCTTTCTTGTCTCTTGTAACATTCTTTATTTTAAAGTCTATTTTATCTGATATGAGTCTTGCTACTCCAGCTTTCTTTTGATTTCCATTTGCATGGAATATGTTTTTCCATCCCCTTACTTTCAGTGTGAATGTGTCCCTAGGCCTGAAGTGGGTCTCCTGTAGACAGCATATAGATGGGTCTTCTTTTTGTATCCATTCAGCGAGCCTTTGTCTTTTGGTTGGAGCATTTAATCCATTCAAATTTAAGGTAATTATCGATATATATGCTCCTATTACCATTTTCTTAATTGTTATGGGTTTGTTTTTGTAGGTCCTTCTCTTCTCTTGTGTTTCACACTTAGAGAAGTTCCTTGTGCATTTGTTGTAGAGCTGGTTTGGTGGTGCTGAATTCTCTTAGCTTTTGCTTGCCTGTAAAGCTTTTGATTTCTCCGCGAATCTGAATGAGATCCTTGCTGGGTATTGTAATCTTGGTTGTAGGTTCTTCCCTTTCATCACTTTAAATATATCATGCCACTCCCTTCTGGTTTGTAGAGTTTCTGCTGAGAAATCAGCTGTTAACCTTATGGGAGTTCCCTTGTATGTTATTTGTCGTTTTTCTCCTGTTGCTTTTAATAATTTTTCTTTGTCTTTAATTTTTTGTCAATTTGATTACTATGTGTCTCAGTATGTTTCTCCTTGGGTTTATCCTGCCTGGGACTCTCTGTGCTTCCTGGACTTGGGTGGCTATTTCCCTTCCCATGTTAGGGAAGTTTTCGACTATAATCACTTCAAATATTTTCTCAGGGTCTTTCTCTCTCTCTTCTCCTTCTGGGACCCCTATAATGCAAATGTTGGTGCGTTTAATGTTGTCTCAGAGATCTCTTAGGCTGTCTTCATTTCTTTTCATTCTTTTTTCTTTATTCTGTTCCGCAGCAGTGAATTCCACCATCCTGTCTTCCAGGTCACTTGTCTGTTCTTCTGCCTCAGTTATTCTGCTATTGATTCCTTCTAGTGTGTTTTTCATTTCAGTTATTGTATTGTTCATCTCTGTTTGTTTGTTCTTTAATTCTTCTAGGTGTTTGTTCTTTAATTCTTCTAGATCTTTGTTAAACATTTCTTGCGTCTTCTCATCTTGGCCTCCTTTCTTTTTCTGACGTCCTGGATCACCTTCACTATCATTATTCTGAATTCTTTTTCTGGAAGGTTACCTATCTCCACTTCATTTAGTTGTTTTTCTGGCGTTTTATCTTGTTCCTTCATCTGGTACATAGTCCTCTGCCTTTTCTTTTAGTCTATCTTTCTGTGAATGTGGTTTTCATTCCACAGGCTGCAGAATTGTAGTTCTTCTTGCTTCTGCTGTCTTCCCTCTGGTGGATGAGGCTATCTAAGAGGCTTGTGCAAGCTTCCTGATGGGAGGGACTGGTGGTGGGTAGAGCTGGGTGTTGCTCTGGTAGGCAGAGTTCCGTAAAACTTTAATCCATTTGTCTGCTGATGGGTGGGGCTGGGTTCCCTCCGTGTTTGTTGTTTGGCCTTTGGAGACCCAGCACTGGAGCCTACCCAGCTCTTTTGTGGGGCTAATGGCAGACTCCGGGAGGGCTCACACCAAAGAGTACTTCCCAGAACTTCTGCTGCCAGTGTCCTTGTTCCCACACTGAGCCACAGACAACCCCCGCCTCTGCAGGAGACCCTCCAACACTAGCAGGTAGGTCTGGTTCAGTCTCCTATAGTGTCACTGCTCCTTTCCCTGGGTCCCAATGTGCACACTACTTTGTGTGTGCCCTCCAAGAGTGGAGTCTCTGTTGCCCCCAGTCCTGTTGAAGTTCTGCAATAAAATCCCACTAGACTTCAAAGTCTGATTCTCTGGGAATTCCTCCTCCCATTGCTGGACCCCCAGGTTGGGAAGCCTGACGTGTGGCTCAGAACCTTCCCTTCAGTGGGTGGACTTCTGTGGTATAAGTGTTCTCCAGTTTGTGAATCACCCACCCAGCATTTATGGGGTTTGATTTTATTGTGATTGCACCCCTCCTACCGTCTCATTGCGGCTTCTCTTTTGTCTTTGGATGTGGGGTATCTTTTCTGGTGAGTTCCAGTGTCTTCCTGTCGATGACTGTTCAGCAGTTGGCTGTGATTCCAGTGCTTTTGCAAGAGGGAGTGAGCGCACATCCTTCTACTCCGCCATCTTGAACCAATCTCAGCATTCATTATTTTTTTAATGGCAGGATATTCCTCCAAAGCAATCTTATAGCTCAATCTAAATCTAAAATTGGAAGTGCTCTGGTTGTTTCTGGGTGGGGATGGGGGCTAGTCCACCCCCAAAGTCCTGCACACTCTCAGTTTTCCCTCAGACACCCTCCCCTCAACACTTACACTGAAAATGATATCTGAGGGCTCACTATGGAACTCAGTGGGTACATGGAGAACAGAATAAAAAATCACTGACCTCCTTCAAGTCTATGGTCATATGTCACCTCTTTGATAAGAGACTATAGAAAAATTGCAGATTGCAATTGCAGATTGTCCCCATACCTGCCCTTAGTCCTCCTGATACTTTTAGCCTCCTCTTTGTTTAAATCACATATAAAATACTAACATACTATATGCTTTACTTATTTTTTTGTTTTATTTTGAATTGTCTCTCCTTGCTAGAACATAAGCCCCACAAAGACAGTCATTTTTTTTCCTCTGTACTGATGTTTCCTACACACTTATAAATAATGCCTGGCACATGGTAATACTCAATCAATAATTCTGGAATGACTGAATGAATTGATGAACTAATGTTACAAAAGAAGCAATTCCTTAGTGATCACAGCATTTTTTTAATTCCTCAAATATTTATTGAATATCCAGTTAATCTACTCTGTGCCAGATAATACAGGAAAATTAAAAGCATTTAGAAAATTAAATTTCAAATAAGGATTTGTCTTATTCTAGGCATTTTGGAGAACTCGGTAGTGTAATTTCTGATTCTAGAGAAAAGTAATATTTCCTTTCCGTTTTAAGTGGTAGATTGGAATGCTGGTCTCAGTTTTCCACTCCCACCCTAGAAAAGCATTCTGATTCCATACCACTTGCCATATAACTTTGCAGTGCCTTTTAGTAGAGGAGGTGGGACAGTCATCTCTGACTTGGGCTTTGCGGTATTACTTGCTTTGGCCAATGGAAAGTGATCAGATGTGTTTTGAGCTGAAGTTTTCATTATGCTTTCATGGTCGGGCTTGTCCTGGCCTTTTGCCATCTGCCAGGAGATGAGCTAGTCCCAGTCAGCCACAGTTCCCAGAACAGAGACCAGGAGAGCAAATCTGAATCAAATGCAAAGTCTAAAACCAAGCCACCTGCCTACCCACAGACCTATGAGCAAAAAGTTAATATTTGTTGCATTTATTATAAACCACTGAGATTTGGGGGTTGTTTGTTCCCCAGAATTAGCACATTAAAAATCTGACCAATATAGTCACAAATAAATATAATGAACTTAATAATAGTGGCTCTCCTTGTTGGAATTTAAATGAAAAAGAAATCCACCTTCTATTAAAATTGAAATTAGAAGGCACTTCCTGGTTTTTCTTAAAGCACTAGTAAACCAAAATCGAGACATATTTCCTAAGGGAAACATGGTTTAAGGTGTGATTCTAATGAAGGATAAATGATTTTGCAGTAAAAGAGCAGAAAGGTGAGTCCTAGCAGACTATGCCCCTCTTCCCCTGAGTGAGCCATGGGAAGTCTAGTAATTCCTGGATGGTCCTGCATGCAGAAAATGAGGGTAGCCAAATAGATGATTGCTAAGGTAGCTTTCTGCTCTAACATCAGATTAACCATCCTTATGTAGAAGCAGAAGAAAAGTTATTACGTAGCAATAGAAATAAAGTACTCTGATGAATGGAAAAAATTAAGAATTTTTGAAAGAATAAAAAAAATCCATGCAATTGATTTATTCTGCTATTGTAAATAGAATTTTTTAAAATTAATTCATTTATTTATTTTTATTTTTGGTGCGTTGGGTCACCAGGTAAGAAGCCACCAGGTAAGTCCTTGCTTCTGTTTTATGTCTTGGTTTTTTGGCCGCAAGGCATTTGAGATCTTAGCTCCCCGACCAGGGATCGAACCCACACCCCCTGAACTGGAAGGTGAAGTCTTAACCACTGGACTGCCAGGGAAGTCCCGAGAGACTGAATTTATTTTAATATGCAATACAAATTACGAGGCTAATTGGTTTTCTACCTTAGCGTTTTTTGCATCACTTAATGCATTTATAAGTGGTCCAACAATTTTACGAATTCACTACATAAAAAGCATTTTGCTATAGAAAATAAAACAATAGGTAAGACATGCTTCGTGCTTCACTCATTTTCTACCCTCACACTTCATGGAATAATTTTAAGTGCCTACTGTGTGCAAAGCATTTTACTGGATGCTGCAAATAATGGAAAGAAGAAACAAAATTTATTTCTGTCCTCTAGGAGCTCGAAGTGACATGGGAAAGACATATGCATAAAATAATGTTAATATAAGATAGACTCAGGTAAGTAAGTGCTAAAATAATAAAGGTATAAAGTGATTGGGGGGTATAAGGAAGGGAGAGAGTAAGTCCGGTGGGGAGGGGATCAAGAAAGGCTTCTTGGAGGAGAAAGGATTTGAGCTTGGCCTTGAGAGATGGCTGGGCATTTAACAAGAGGCTGGGGGATGGGGAGTCAGAGGAGGAGAGAGGGGTTTTGTGTCGTCTGGGTTGCTGGGTTGTTCTATAGGGAGGTTTTCGTTTCTCTGGACAATTTTCAACTGTCACATGGAAGAGTCATGTCACACGGAAAATACACAGACCAACTGAAAACCAGTCTGCAAATACAGCTATGTGACTTCAGAGAGGGAAACCATTTCAGGCTGGGGTGTGGGCTACAAAAGTGACAGGTATAATTGGACATTGAGCAGATCAGCATTTTTTGATTAATAAGCTCATTCTTCCTATACATTGACTCCCGGGCCTAAAAGGAAGCTCAGGAAGTTATTTAGGTCACCCTTGACTGGGATGTTTTTCTATGTTGTTCCCTTAGCCTTGGCCCTATAACATGAGCTCTTCCAATGCTGAGATGTTTAGGTTCCACTAAACATGAGGACCAGTACAATAAAATATAGAGGTGGCATCAGTAGAAACAGTCTTGTAATACCCCTGTTTTGTAGCTATGTTAGTAACATTGGGTGGGCATTGAGGCAAGGATCTGTGGGTCTCTTGGGGCTGTCTTTTCAGTCTGTTCCCATCACGGGGGCACCTCCTGCTTGAGATGAAAGCTGATCATTGAAGTGATTCATGCTGGTTTCCCACGGCCTTGCCTTAAGAAAGTTCATCCCTAGCAAGCTACCGATTAGAAGTCTAAAATGATAGAATGTTAGAGCTGGAGGAGCTATTAGGAATAATACAGCCCAGCCCCTTCAGTCTCCACTTTACAGTAGTGGAAAGAGAATATTGGGGAGAAATTATTCTAAAGTCACACAATGGCTTACCTGAACTAGAACTAGAATGCAAGACTCTAGGATTCCCTTCTTTCAGATCAGTTTCTTTCCCCTGCACCATACTGGCTTCTTTATTTGCATCACTGAATGAGTGAGTGTGTGTGTGTGTGTGTGTGTGTGTGTGTGTGTGTGTGTGTGTGTGAATATTTCCAAGATTTCAGCTTAAAGCCTTCAGCAGAATCACAAAGAATAATGTATGCTAAGTAAAAGAGGTAAAATGCATTGGCTCCTAACCCTCCCCCTTGGAAAAACATTAGAATCCTGGGAATTTCTTGAGACGCAAGAAAGCTCGGCCCCCAGGACTTGCAGTGTAAACACTGTGGCTAATTTGTTGAAGTGAGATGCCATTGATGATTCTCTCTGCCTTGAGAGATGACAGGGCTCCTGATGGAACAAAGCGGATTGCTGTAGCAGATTGCTGGGTGCAGGCAGACTGCAAAAAGTGATCAGGAAAAGACAAGACATTTTACTGAGACAGATCATCTTTCTTAAAGAATAATTGTGGGGGCAGGGAGACAACTAAAAAGGAATTCCTCCCATAAAGTTTGCCTAGAGGAAAACCTGCTTCTGCCCCAGAACGTTGGACAATAACGTGGAGTGAGGCTCATCAAGCTAGTACATTTGTTCTACAAAAGCAGTTTTAAGAACACTGAATTTGCTTCTCTACTTATTTTCTTATCAAAGAAAAATGTCCACACGCTTTTCTGTAGAATAACCTTTCTTACCGACAGGAGTTGTATCCTTTTGATGTGATTCGATTTGGGGTGGTCCGGGAAGATCCCACATGCCGCGGAGCAACTAAGCCCGTGTGCTGCAACTGCTGAACCTGCGCTCTAGAGCCCACGAGCCACAACTACTGAGCCCGAGTGCCACAACTACTGAAGCCCCCCCGCCTAGAGCCCGTGCTCTGCAACAAGAGAAGCCACCGCAATGAGAAGCCCGCGCACCGCAACGAAGAGTAGCCCCCCCCACTCGCCGCAAATAGAGAAAGCCCACGCACAGCAACGAGGACCCAACACAGCCAAAAATAGATAAATAAATAAATAGATAAATATATTTTTTAAAAAACAGAAGCAATATTGTAACAAATTCAATAACGACTTTAAAAATGGTCCACATAAAAAAAATCTTAAAAAAAAAATACAGTCTGTTTAATCGATGTCAAGAATGAAATTTGCCAGTAATATTCATTTAGAAGTAAATGCTCCTTTCATTCACCCAATGAATTTATTTATAACGAGTCTCTACACACTTTAATTTGGAAGGAATGCATACTTTTAATGAAACACTCAGTGTATTTAATTAATCATTTACAACAAGCCGTAAAAGACATGAAAAACCATCTTTCCATTTAAATGACTATTTCCTAATATAACAAACTTTTCCACTTCTACTCAAGGCAAGTACAGTAATTTCTGTTACAGCATTTTACATTTGTCAATTTTGCCATCTCCTCATTCTTTTTCTCCTTTTTTTTTTTTTTTTGCACTCAATCAATTAAACTAAATCAAAGGCTGTTAAAGTGATCTTGGTCTATCTCAGCCTCTTTCTGCTCCTCCCTCCACTTCACCTAATGTCATAACATCCTTCACATACACTTCTTAAAATTCTCAGAAATATTCTCTGAATTTTGAGCTTTATAGACTTGTAAAAAGAAATGCAGTATCTTGCCTAATTGCCATTTTCCACATCTCTTTTCCATACAGAGTTCTGTGCAGTTCACTAAAATCCAACTGTCTTTGGATAACCTGTGTTCCTTGGCCAAAGTTAAGCAAGAAATGTACTCATTGTCTGTGACAATTGTGCTTTGTCCCTTCCCACAATAATGCTATTATAAAATGGTGAAGTTAGTTTGATATAACCAATGCTTAATCTGCTAGTATAGAACAGTTCCATTGGAGGGGGGGGTTCCATTTTGTTTTAAACAAAAGACAGAAAAATATATTTCACATTTTTCACAATAACCATTCATTCAACAAGCAGTTGTTCACTATTTACTGAGCATCTGTTATGAGGTAGGTGTTGTTCTAAAAAGGTTTTAGTCTTGTCAGAGAGATAGATTATCATTAAACTTTCCAACTCAGTGCAGTCAGTGCTACAATAAAGTACACGCTAGAGTTTCCCACAGGGAAACAGAGACAAAAGTTAAGATGATCAATGGAATGTGAGCAAGGAACTGTACAAGGTTTCACGGAGAATCAATACAAAGATAAATTGGACCTTAAAAAGTGTAGCGTACAATATGAGAATTAGAGCTTGTGCTTACATAGCAATGACATGGTAGAGAATCTATTAGTATCAGAGGAAAGATACAGTCGTGCTATAGAGAGGTTGCTTTCAGATTGAGCCATGAAAGCAGTCTTCAGGGAGGAGATGGCACTTGAGATTAGCCTGGAAAGGTGAGTAGAATATAGATGCATAAGGATGGGGAAGGGAAAGGAGAAAATGGGAATATGAGTCTTGGTAAGACCAGGACAACACATGACATAGTTCTGCTCTTCACCATTCTAAGCAGACACCAAATAGGGTAATGTTGCCTTTTGCTTTTAAAATGTTGCTGTGGGGCTTCCCTGGTGGTGCAGTGCTTGAGAGTCTGCCTGCCGATGCAGGGGACACGGGTTCGTTCCCCGGTCCGGGAAGATCCTGCATGCCGCGGAGCGGCTGGACCCGTGAGTCATGGCCGCTGAGCCTGCGCGTCTGGAGCCTGTGCTCTGCGGCGGGAGAGGCCACAACAGTGAGAGGCCTGTGTACTGCAAAATAAATAAATAAATAAATAAAAATAAAATAAAATAAAATGTTGCTGTGCTACCAACTACCCATGGTCTAACCAGTCCTTGGTCTCTCCCCTTTGACCTTCTCATCTGCTACTAACTGTGAGAAAACTTTCATTGGAGATAGTTTTATTGTAATCCTCCTTAATAGCCAGGGGATAAATGGGGAATGGCACCACCTGAGTGATTTGCTTATTTTCTCCCATAAAGGTACATCTCACATTGTTCATCATAATTTAAAAGCAAATGCAAGTGAAAGCAAAGAATCTCTATGTTCTTGGCTTTCACTCTTTGAAAAAAGAAAAGAAAACCATAGCACGGTGGTACAGAGCTTGGACTTTAGCTGCTATGCCAATGATGGTAGCCACTAGCCCCATGTGGCTACTTAAATGTCAACTAGGTTAAAATGAAATAAAATTAAAAGTGCAGTTTCTCAGTCACCCTAGCCACATTTCAAGTGTTCAATAGCCACATGGGGCCAGTGGCTATCCTGTTGGGCAATGCAAATATAGAATGCTTCTGGCATCACAGAAAGTTCTATTGGACAGTGTTGCTCTAGAGCCTTATGACTTGGTGACCTTCGGCAAATTCCTCTATGCCTCGGTTTCCTCATCTGTAAATGGGATAATAAATAGTGCCCATTTCACAAGATTCCTATGAGGATTAAATGAGTTAATATTTGTAAAGAGCTTAGAACAGTGCACGGCACATGGTAAGCCCTATGTAAGTGTATCTTAAACCAATAAAAACACACAATTTACAAATCTGAAATATGGCGGCCACTTCCGAATAATATCCAGCGTGAATAAAAGTTGGTGGGTGAAGAATCAATTCCTATTGTTTCCCACCAGCTGAGGTTCTCTTCCCACCTCTTCCCTTGGCCTCCACTCATGTTTGTTTTGTTCAGCTGGGAAGACCACCAAGCAGGAGCTCTTTTCTATTACACAGTGAGTGCTTCATAAATATTTATACTAGAAATAATAATGATGTATATGGAAAAGAATCATTCCATCATCTTGGAATTGTAGCCACTGCCAAAAATTAGATGACTTCAAGCCCCTCGGCTGTGCTCCATAGCAGATTAGGAGAGGAAGTGAAAAACTCAACTTGTTTGGGGATTTATGATGAGAAATAGTTCTGTTAACCGAAGTCTCTTGGATCCAACCCAGGCTGGTAATCCCACTTGGATATATATTTGGGTGTTTTATCATAAATACAAAAAAAAAAAAAGTCTCTTTGCCTGAGACACTCAAAGTGTGTGTTGTTGAATGAAATTCTTCCTCACTCCCCACTTTATGGGGATGATGGACAGATTGTAAAGAGAGAAACTGATGTCATTAGGATATGTACCCAAACTACAGACATCAGTTTCTCCTGGCCTGGAAAATTTTTGTACCTGTGCACGATATAATACGTGCCAATGACAAGCACAGCCTTCATTATCAAACAACAATTTGCCTTCTCTCGTGCCATCCTTGTACCAGCTTTGCCCTCTGTCCCACCTCTTACTATCCAAATTCTCTTCAGCCTCTAGGTCCTTATAAAATATCCTCCCTCTAGATGGCCTTCTATGATCACCCCAGCTGGGCATGCTCATGTCCTCTTCTGAAATTTTTGTGTCATTAACAAATTGCTGCCATATGTGACATCTATGTGCTTACATGTTTATTTCCCCTGTTGATCTAATGTCTTTGCATCCTCTGCATCTAGCTGTATTTTCAACATAGCAACTGTTGCTCAGTGTCTCAGACTGCTAGCTGCCTTCTCCAACATCCTGTCCCCCCTTTTTATGTAGAAAAAGAGCCCTGATTTTTAGCCAAGCCTCTCTCTCTATTTTTTTTAATTCAATATAAATTAAATAGCTAAAATTTTGCCAGACTCCTTGACGGGTAAGTGTGACCATTTGTCTACATGCCTGACCAATGAGATTGAAGCAGAAGTATAATATAAAACTTCCAGCAACTCTCCATTAAAGGGAGGAAGCAGGCCTTATTCTCTGGTTTCTCACTCTCTGCTTCTTGGAAGGCAGATGTAATGGCTGGAGATCTGGCAACCATATCAGGCCATGGGATAGTAGTTACGTGCTGGTGTGAGAGCCTCAGCAAAGCCAGAAGCCTTGGTCTACAAAGTCTTTATGATGTCACCACTCTGGCCCAGGACTGCCAACTTCTTATTTTATATGAGAGAGAAATATTCTTTTTTCTAAGATTTTGTTGGTTTTTTCTGTCAGGTATAATCCTAAAGCATGCATTCAACAATGATTTTCATTCATTTATAAATGATTAGTATGTAATTAGTCCCACTTTCTACTGTATAATAATTTATTTAGGTTTTCAAATTCATTTATTTTTAATTTAATAGACTTTATTTATTTATTTATTTATTTATTTATTTATTTATTTATTTTGCGGTACGCGGGCCTCTCACTGCTGTGGCCTCTCCCGCTGTGGAGCACAGGTTCCGGACGCGCAGGCTCAGCGGCCACGGCTCACGGGTCCAGCCGCTCCGCAGCATGTGGGATCTTCCTGGACCAGGGCACGAACCCGCATCGCCTGCATCGGCAGGCGGACTCTCAACCACTGCGCCACCAGGGAAGCCCTAGACTTTATTTTTGAAACAATTTTTGTGCACAGCAAAATTGAGCAGAAGGTACAGATTTCCCACAGAACCCCTCATCCCACACCCAGCCTCCCTGACCATTAACATCCCACACTCTGTCTCGTTACAGTCCTTGAAGCAACATTTACACATCATTATCAACCAAAGTTCACGTTTATTGTGGATGACTCTTTGGTTATACATTGGTTACATTCTGTGGATTTTGACAAATGTATAATGACATGTATTCATCCTTACAGTATCATACAGAGTAGTTTCACTACCTTAAAAATCCCCTGTGCTCCACCTATTAATCTCTCCTTCCCTCCTCCCAAGCCCCTGACAACCACTGATCCTTTTACTCCCTCCATAATATTGCCTTTTCCAGAATGTCATATAGTTGGAATCACACAGTATGTAGCCTTTTCAGATTAGCTTCTTTCACTCAATACTATGCCCTTAAGTTCCCTCCATGTCTTCTCATGGCTTGATAGCTCCTTTCTTTAGCATTGAATAATATCCCATTGTATGGATAATACCACAGTTTATTTATTCATTCACCTACTGAGGGATGTCTTGATTGGTCACAAGTTTTGACAATTATGAATAAAGCTGCTATAAACATCCATGAGCAGGTTTTGTGTGCACATAAGTTTTTAACTCCTTTGGGTAAATATCAGGGAGCACAATGGCTGGATGGTATGGTAAGAATATGTTTAACTTTGTAAGAAATGATCAAACAGTCTTCCAAAGTGGTGGTACCATTTCCACCAGAAGTGAATGAGAGTTCCTGGTATTTTGTTGTTTTCATTTGCAATTCCCTAACGACAATTGATGTTGAGCATGTTTTTATAATTATTTTAAATAACCATTCCTTCCTACAACATTGTGAGGAAAGGTTACATTGTTACCACCCCTACCTAGCAGCAGAGGAGACAGACCCAGAAAACTTCCTGATTGTCTGTGTAATCTTTATAGGTAAGGAATGGGAAATTATAGTGAGAGTTCTGAGCCATCCAGCTAATGGAGGCTTCGTTGTTGAATCTCCAAGGATTGCTCCCTCTGCTTAATGGGAACCAAGAAGCTGTCTCAACACTTTGAGAAGTGGCTATGTCTGGCCATGCCTGAGTAATACAGAAGAAGGGTAATGTTTGGTAAATCAACACCTGTAAAGAAACAGTAGTCATTGACCAGAACACAGTTGGCTGCCAAGAGCATATCATGCTGGGCAAAACCGTGCTTGCTTATTTTCAGGCAAACCCCTCTTTCTTGCATCTGAGAAACAAAAGCAAAAAAGCCTTCAGACAAAACAAAACAAAAAACAACCAAGAAAACCAAAAACACATAACACAAATCATACCGAGTCCCTCACACATGAAGCACCTTTTAGATACCCAATAGACCCTCACAGTATTTGCAAACAACACTTTTCTGGCAGGCTTTGATTTTTCTCTTAAACATTTCAGATGTGAATGCTAAATTTTTGAATGCCACAAAAACTGAATTTCCTATGCATTACTTTCAGCACTGAAATTTGAATGCCTAATCAGCTCTGTCTGTACTTTGAGCTCAGGATGGTATTTGTATTAATCAAAAATCCAATAGATGTAAAAGAAAAAAGTGTAGATCTTCAAGTTAACTAAAAATATGGACACAGCATAATTCCCTGTTCATGTATAATGAAATTCAGACTCTTCAAGAATAGAAATAAGGACAGGAACTTCTGAAACAAACAAATTTTTTAAATGGATATGTTCCCTAGAGCAGAATATCCCCTAGGCCATTGGGTTGTACCATTTTCAGTAACAGTAGTTTAGATTTTAGTTTATGATACGCAGAGTGAAAGACATGCCAATGTGGCAAGTTACTAGGACTAGAGGATGTAAAAGTTGGGCAGTGGTGGCGGTGAGGAGGGGGAGAAGAGTTGGATTACTTTGGAGATTAACTAAATTTCTGCTTATTCAATAGAGCATATTCTAACATTCCATATATACATTTTTGGCACTGCTCCAAATCAATCAGCCAGCTTTCTTTTTATTGCTTTACCATATTGAAAAAGTAAGTAACCTCAGAGTTGACAAAATAAGAAAGGAAAAGAAGTTCTCTGAAGTCAAAGTAAGAAACAAAGGAAAGGTAAGATTGTGGAAAATGACAAAGGAGGTAAAGAAACGTTGTGTGACATATGGAGTAAAATCCTCCTTTCCTTTCTCATATTGAATTGTAACATCAATAATTCCTGTTTCCTAGAAATAAACAGTGTTCATGGCCTTAGGCTCTGCCAAGATTAGCCAACGAATTCTCAGATCACAGTCAAGCAAGTACTGGTTTTCTACTTTTTCCAAGAGGAATATGCCAGACTACATCCATGAATACCAGAGATTTGAGATGACCAGAGGCTACAGGCCACATGATATTTTTCAGGGTTATGTGCTCTATTGGAACATACAGCCACTTTTTCACTGGATGTATTTAATTAGAAGGCTTTGGATTGTAATGGAATATCCATCTGAAAGTGGCTTCAACAAGAAATCAAGAGGTACCTGGTCCCAGGATTATAACAGTGGCTCCATGATATAATCACAACATCAGGAAGTTTCTGCCCTTTCATCTTGTCCATCCTACTGAGATATCTTTGATCCTCAGGCTTGTCATCTCAGGATCACAAAACAGCAACCACAATTCCAAGCATCATATTCTTTCACAATTACATCAAAGAGAAGAAGAAGAGGTGGCAGGAAAAACACACACACACACAAAACACACAAAAAAACCTCTCCTCCCATACCTCTCTCCTTTTATCAAAAAGGAAAACATTTCCTAGAATCCCCCAAGCCAGAATTGGCCAGAACTTAGTCACATGACCAACCTTAGGTACAAGATATAGCTGGAACACTGGATGCCTATCTGGAATTTCAAGTTTTTATTATGGGAAGTGGGCTTTGCTAAGAAAGAAGGCATAGGAGAGTGGAGTTGTATGGACAACAGTGTCTGCCATTGCCATAAGTTCAGAAAGATTGATGGGTATCCAGAGGAAAAATCCCTCCTAACACAAAAGATAGATAGAGTTCTTACTGGGACACAGGACTGTCACACAACCAAATAATTCAGACTTAGAGAAAAGGTCCTACAGTGAAAATCTACCATTCCTGATCTGATCAGATTGATTATGTATTCTAGCTTTAACAGAGAAAATCATAACACTGAGGGATTGACTGGTTATAAGCTGAAAGATGAACCTTTTGTACCATGAGGCTGGTTTTGCTATTCTTGTTTCTTAATTCTTAATTCTTCTAGTCCCAGATGGGATTCACTCTTTAAAACTTAGCTTTCATTGATTCCCTGGGGCCCAAGTGTTTTTCATTGAACCACTGGAGTTGAATATTTTCACAAAATTTCCCATAGAGAGATGGTGGGTGAAAACCCACCCAGCCCAATAAAATCTGCCATCTCCTCCTCCAGGACCTTTAATCATGACCAAGCTTCAAATACTTCAGCTCAAAAACATATTTTATTTTTCTGCTTAAGACGAAGGGAGTATTTTTTTTTTTTTTCTTTTTTTTGGCGGTATGTGGGCCTCTCACTGTTGTGGCCTCTCCCGTTGTGGAGCACAGGCTCCGGACACGCAGGCTCAGCAGCCATGGCTCACGGGCCATGGCTCACATGCCGCTCTGTGGCATCTGGGATCTTCCCGGACCAGGGCACAAACCCGTGTCCCCTGCGGCAGGTGGACTCTCAACCACTGCGCCACCAGGGAAGCCCGAAGGGAGTATTTTGAAATAGCCAGTACTTCAAGAATGTGTTCACCCCTGCTCAGGAGTCTCAACTAATTAAGATGATCTTACCTTACCTTTCAGAAACTTTGCCATTCTTTTTTTTTTTTTTACATTTAAAAATTCTGTGATTTTTTTTTTAATTGGGGTATAGTTGTTTTACAATGTTGTGTTAGTTTCTACTGTACAGTGAGGTGAGGCAGAGTTCCCTGTGCTATACAGCAGGTTCTCATTATTTATCTGTTTTATACATATTAGTGTATATATGTTAGTCCCAGTCTCCCAATTCATCCCACCTCCCCTTTCCCCACTTGGTGTCCATACGATGGTTCTCTACATCTGTGTCTCTATTTCTGCTTTGCAAACCGGTTCATCTGTACCATTTTTCTGGATCCCACAAATATGTGTTAATATATGATATTTCTTTTTCTCTTTGTGACTTACTTCACTCTGTATGACTGTCTCTAGGTTGCCATTCTTTTTATTTGCTTGAACAAAATGCTGGTTGGGAATTTTAAATTCTTCCCATGGTAGGAATGCAAATATTTTTAGCTCTCATAAAATGATCTTCTCTTAATAAAAGAACAGAGAGATCACCCATAAAACAAAATACTTAGTCTGGGTTCAACTTGAAGAATTGAAAATATTTGTGTTATCTTGGTTTTCAATAGGAGTTGCCCTGTGGGATCAAATCGCTATTTGTCAGGGCTAATATCCCCACCTCCTGTTTAGCCAGAATCAGTTGTACTAGAGAAAAGGAAAAGGAAAATAAAGAGGGAAAGTCAAGCTTATTGCACCTGGCCCATTGTGTAATATCCCACACTGGACTGCGAGGTGGGAATTCCTTCCCACCCTCCACATGTGATCAGTTTACATCCTGGAACTTGAAACTTCATTTCTTTGTATCTTTTTTGTTCTAGTTCACATAGCTTTAAATGCTAGTCACACTCATAAAATTATCTAATCCTTCCTCAGAGCCTACTCTCCCCTGCCTCAGCAGCCCCCAGTGGTAGTAAATGCCACAGGTTGACTATGCTGGTGGGGTTGAAAAGAAGTTGGGTGATTTGCATCTCTTTCTCCTGTTTGTTTGTATTTTCTGTCTTCCAGTTGCAATGAATGTGCCCTGTTCTTATTTGAAATAAGCTTTAAAAATGCGTATTCACTTTGTTATACAGCAGAAACTAACACAACATCATAAAGCAATTATACTCCAATAAAGTTGTTAAAAATAAATAAATAAAAAATTTTAAAAATGCATTAAAAAATCCCCTGGGAGCTTCCTTTGATCTTGGTTAAATGGGCTTATTTGAGATTTTGTTGTCCCGACACTAGCTAAGAAATATACTCTGGGAAAAAGTGAACAAATGAAAGTGGAAGCAGGTGCAATGGAGAACTGAGGAAATTATCTACAACAGCTTTTCTCAGGGGATATTTGGGCACACTCTACTCCTGGTGACTGCCCCACCGTGAGTGTTCCATAGCCAGACATAAGGAACACATGGCATACAACCTCCATGCAAGCTTCCAAGGCATAAGTTAAAGGCTGTGAGAGCTTGGCAGCAAATAAAAGACTCTTGGTCACATTTATTTAACCCAGTGTTTCCCAAACTCATTTGTCCTTGGTACTCTATTCTTTGGGATACATATTAATTTCTTATAGAACCAATGTTTGAGAAATACTGCCTAAGCAATTTAGGCAAAACATCTTTTGTACAAGTAACAATCATTAGTCACTGCTCTGAACTCTAGTAGTATTTGCCCAGAGGCAAAGAGCAGTATGCAATAGAGGAAAGGGCACAACATTTGGAGTCAGAAAATCTTGGTTTTAATTTACGTCAAAGGATGAAGTTCAGCTTCTTAGATCATGACATAAGGATAGATATATTACCACTCACTAATATTTCTAAAAGGATTGGGTAAAGCAATGAAGTAAAGGGTCTTGTGGAAAAGTAAAGCATTAATTCATTAAAAAATTATATTCTATTTGTTTGACACCCAGAATATATTATCTTGAGTTATTTACTATTTATATAATTTTCTGTTGTAAGTTGGTATAGAGTTGTTGCCAGAACAAATCATCTTCAAATCTCAATGCCATTATATAATAAAAATCTTACCTCTCTCCCTGATACTGTTCATTTCAGATGTTACTGTTCTGGTAATTCTCTTGGGTATTTCACTTCTAAGCAGAAACTCAGGGCGTTTCCGTCTTGTGGTTCTGCCATATTGTGGCTTCAAGGTCACCCTGGCACTATCCAGCCAGCAGACAGCAGGGGAAGTAGGATTTCATAAAAAATACACAACATTATTTAGGGCCCAGAAGTATCATATACCACTTCTCCTCCCATTCTATTGGTCAGAACTAGTCATATCACCCCCTCTTCAATGCAAGTGGCCTTGGGAATGTGATATTTCTGTGCTTTGGGAGGAAATGAGATTTCTGCATAAATATATAGCATTGTCTCAGACACAAGGCCTGGTTCCCAATTGTCTCTTAAATCCCTCCATTCTTTTTTTTTTTTTTTTTTTTTTTTTGCGGTACGCGGGCCTCTCACTGTTGTGGCCTCTCCCGTTGCGGAGCACAGGCTCTGGACCCGCAGGCTCAGCGGCCATGGCTCACAGGCCCAGCTGCTCCGCGGCATGTGGGATCTTCCCAGACCAGGGCACGAACCCGTGTCCCCCGCATCGGCAGGCGGACTCTCAACCACTGCGCCACCAGGGAAGCCCAAGTCCCTCCATTCTTAACACTTGAGCCCGAGCTCCCAATAAGTGTTAGTGCTAATAATGAAGCAAATTAAACAGTTTGTTTTTCTCCTTGAATTATTTACAACGACCTCAATTACTTGACATTTGGGACAAAGAGCTTCCAAATCACTGTGCACAATTACAGAGAAAACATAGGGAAAACACTGGTGGAAATGCCGTCTGATGAGGGAGAGAGAACCCACGTAAATATATCCAAACACCAACTACAGACCCTGCCAAATATTCAAAACCAACTGCATCTGTGCAGAGGACACATAAATCTGTAGACAGTGAGAAAGGCAGTAAAGGAAGAGGGTGAGCTGGATGTCTGAATGACTTAGAATGAGGAGGAGAGCATTGGAGAAGGCTATGGTCAAAAATTATACAGTACTTTTCAATAGCATATAATTTTCCTCATTTAAAAGGGACACAATTTAGAAAACACAGAAAAGTACAAAACATTAAAAAAAATCACCCATAATCCCAATACCCATGCACCCTCCATACACATCATCTCTGGGGAGAATATTATAATTTACTTTTCCATATAGGTTCTTCCAATCTTTTTTCTAAGCATACAGTCCCCACCCCAATATCATATTCTACAGGTTTTGTGATTAATTTTTTAAAAACTCACTAATATAGTCTGAATAGGTCTCAATATTCAGAACATGACTTTTAAATGTCCGCATATTCAACTACGGTTGGGCAAAAATTGTTTTAAATTTTTCACTCATAAAAAATGGTGGGTTGAACGCCTCTTAGTATCCATCTTTGTACACATCTCCAATTATTTTGCTCTCCAGAAGAATTGTCATAAATGGGAAGTTACATTCCTTGAATTTTATGATGTGCTTACCCAGAATTAAGTTCCTTATAGGCAATATCTCATTTAATCCTCAGAACAACTGTTATGCCAGTACGAGAAGTATCCTATTCATTTTACAGGTGAGAAAACAGTGAATTAGAGAGGCTAAGTCACTTGCCCAACATGGCACAGCTAGTATATGGCAGAACTGGGATTTGAACATGGATTGGCTGATTCAGAGCCCAAGCTCCATCCACTGTGAGCATACTCTGCCCCAGAAGTCCACTTAAAGTCTCACTAGCAGATTAACCTCCATAGAAAGTTGACAGAGTAATGGATATGGCTTGAGAAGAGGCCTGTATAATCAGGAGGAATGGTTTATGTGATGGCTTAGAGAAGAGAGAGAGGGTAAAGTTTTATGAGGGATAATAACTTTTGCCAGGTTGAAGTAAAAAAATATGAGCTAGTATGGCTAGGGAGGTAAATTCATTTCAAAGGAGGGTTTCCATGCCAAAGTTCAGGAGTGTTGAAAAATTATTTAAAGAGACAATGGGAGTGCCTGTCAGGGGAGTCCCTGACAGGGGAGTGATGTCAAAGGAGAGTGATGTCAAAGCAATACTTGATAAAGATGTCCGTGGTTTCATTCCTTGATTTAGGAAACTAACTTTCAGCTTGTGGAATGAGATAAAATCCAAGATTGAGAAGTCCTTTTGGAGACCTTTTGTCATAATTTTCTTCAAGTCTGACATGTTCTCTGTGGGAATGAAACTTTCTTCACAGTAGCTGTAGAATTTTAAGGGAGCCTGAAAGTCATGACCTTGGATGCTTCTTCCATTTCCAGCCTTTATACACAGCCACTTCTCTGAGTGCATTCCAAATTCTAGATGGAATCAGGGCAGGAGCGATTGCCGCTGAGAGACAAGAATGTTGACCAGAGAAACATCAGGGCAGAGGATAGCATGATTGTCATGAGTATTAGCTCCATCTTCAGACTACCTGGATTCAAACATTACTTACTAACCATATGACCTTGGGCTATTTACTTATCTTCTCTGTGTCTGTTTCTTTAACTGTTAAATAGGGTGATAACAATACCTACTCTTTAGGGTCATTGTGAAGATTGCATGAGTAAAAACAAATCATAAATGTTAGCTACTATTAGCTCCACAAGACAAAAGATATAATAATTTCTGAAGTTGGCTCTCTGTCCCCAGTTCTTGGAACACTCAGGTCCACGGTAGATGTGTATGGATTCGACCTGGGGGGCCAATTCTTCCTACGTCAGATAATTCTTGCCCCTGAAGAACAACATCTGTTTGCCAAATATCCTAAGCATCAATGTGTACAATCACAAACAGACTACCCCTAACACTTTCTTTTTCCCTCCTGAACGCTCTGGACAGTCACACAGAGGCCCCGGGCCAGCACTACCACTTAATGAACAACACAGAGAGCTCTCAGACCAATATTCCCTTCCACTCCCCTCTCTTGTGTGTGTCTTACTTCCCAACGTCTCTCGTCTCTCCTTGTTCACTGCTCAGGTACTCTCTGTGCACATAATTCTAACTTCTGTACTCCTTTCCTTCTTTCCCATTTCTTGTCCTGTTACCTTTCTGGTGGTGGAAGTTGAATGGGGACAAGGGACCTTTCTGTTTCCCCTTTTCGTCATAAGCGATCAGATGGGATTAGACAACTAGAGGTCTAATAGCGTCATCTGTCTTTAGAGTTTTGAAAGTATCCCAAAGCCTTCTACAGAAATGACTCAAAAGTCTCCATCTCTTATCTCAAAAATCTAGAATTGAAACTAATCTTCCTAGATGTTAGCATTTAAAATTATGTGTAAATCAATCAATTACTGTTGTGCCAAGTAATTAAGAATATTAAACTTAAAATGTTCATTTAAAAATCTACAATAGTCTGCTACCCTATGGGTTAAAAAGCACTTAGAGGGTAGTCTGGGAACTAACTCCTATGGGTGACATTGTTTCTATGGGAAAATGCACTCTGAATTCCAGACAACCCATTTACCCACTAACTTTTGGGATACAACCCTTGAGTAAGTTGGAGACTGACTAAAAATACCAAATATTTTTATGTATTTTTTATCAATGTATTAAAAACACATTCTTTGGCTTTATCTTAATAGATTGAAGCAAATTCTAGACTCTTCCATAAGAGTTGCTTTCTTGACCTCTGAAGTACAATGAAAAGAGGGCTTATGGATTTTCTGCAAAGAAAGGACCTGGCTGTTTTAATTAGCTAATTAAAATGTATGTAAGATCAATTATTTTGAGACAGTAGACAAACAAAATCATTCATATCGTTGGCAGATTTGCACAAATGATTTCACAAGGGTAAATCACTTTCAGGTTACAAAGGACAGATGCACTCAGTCTACATGAGAATGTTTGGAAAATATTTTTTGACTCCTTTTTTTCAAAGGCACACGCTATGTGTGGAATTAACTGGAATCTGCTTCTTTAATTATTTCTTTATGACCCACACAATAATGATGGTTCCTACTCACAGGGTGATGTGACATGTCTATGCTATCGAGTGTCCTGTCCTTTTGACCATTTTCTAAAGGAGACAATGTTTTTCCTTTGCCATTGGAAGGTGGGTCCCCTGTGAGGTTTCACACAGGAGAATGAGTTGAGGAAATACATGTATATATGGTGGATGGTCTGTTTGAAACTTATTTTAACTGAAACAAAAACTGCAGCCTGTGGAGTGCCCAGAACTGTCAGAAGCCTTGAGATTTGGCCCTGACTCCTGAACTGAGTGGCTTTGAGCAAGTCCCTCACCTCAGAGCCTCATTATCTTGACCTGCACAGTGAGGGGTTTGCATCTAGGGCTTGAAGTTCCTCTCCAGCCCTATGTTCTGTTTCCATGGTGGGTACTGATGTTAAGGGCGCAGGGCACAAATTCTTCCAAAAGCTTGTCTCTCCACTCGCATCACTTCAGTGGGGAGCAGAGAGGAACAACTGATATCACAATAACTCTTTTTCAGTTTACATTAACTTTAAAGTGTGTTTTAACAAATTGCAAGTTAGGTGTCTGTGAATAACAACCAATAGTCTCCAAAATTTGACTTCTTTCTTTCCTTCTTTTTCTGCCTTTCTCCCACCCTCCCTCTCCCTTCCTTCCTCCCTTCCTTCTTTCCTTCCTTCTTTCCCTCCTTCTTTCTTTCCTTCTTTCTCTTTGCCTTTAAGAGGCAGACACAACAGTCTTGGCTTGGGAACACAGCTCTGCAGGTCAAGATCTAACAAAGGGAAATCCCCATGTGCTGGAGCCTTGCAACTCCAGAAATGGGCCATTTATGAAAGCTGAAGTACCGCTGGGGTGAGCCAAGAAGCCACTTATGATTCCAGCCAATTGTCCCCAGTCCAGACCATTCAGAGGGAAGGGCTGTGCCGATCTCCTGCCAGCAGCTGTCCAAATCCAGGAGGTGCAGCATCTGCTCAGGAAAGCCACCACTCCAGGGGAAATGACTGCTGGGGAGGGCACACTTTCTCTTCTGCGTTGGCAAGGCTGCCTTTTTGCTTAACTTTAAATATTCTTTCCCTGGAAGGTCTCACTATTTGAAGATAGCTTTCAATATATTTAGTTTAATGCTTGTTAACTTTTAAAACTCATGATGAATGGGAGGGAAGGAGGGTGGGGTCTGGCAAGGGGCCGGGTAGAAGATTTGGAGTGGTGGAATCGGGGTGGGGGTGGGGGTGGGGGTATAGAAGATAAGGGCAGGCTGGTGTGGGAAGGGGAAGGGTGGAGATAAAGGAATGAATAAATAAAAGACCTAATGAAAGAACAAGCAAAAAGCAGCAGGCAAATATGCCAACAAAATGAAATCTATTTTGAGTGTCTGTAATCTGCTAGGTGTTGAGGTGGGTACAAAGCATACAGCAGTGAACAATGCAGCCAGGTCCTCCTGCTAAATGGAATTTATAGTCCAAGGAGGGAAGATATTAAACAAATAAACAAATAGTTTAACAGTTACAACTGTGATACAATTGCAATGAAGATATAGGAACCTCCACCTAATCCAGGAGGTAAGGAGGGTGGTGTTGAACAAAAGTTGGATATTTTCATACCATCTTCCAAATAGAAATCTAGAAGTAAATTTTTTTTTTTTTAAGCAAGAAGGTCAATTTTATTTTTATTTAATTTCTTAAACTTTTTTGGGCATACAGCACGTGGGATCTTAGCTCCCCTACCAGGGATCAAACCTGTGCCCCCTGTATTGGAAATGCAGAGTCTTAACCACTGGACCACCAGGGAAGTCCCTAGAAGTAAATTATATTGCAAGACGGTGTATGTTTTTTCCCAAACGAAACCCTAGCACAGGTCCTGCTCTGCCCTACTCCACAGCCCCACACAGGAAGCTCCCTCCCGTGTCTCAGGATCAGCCTGGATGTTCTGTGGTTCTTTTTCCAGTCTGAGAGCTCCTTCCTTCCCCTCCCAGGCTCACTATGGGGCGCCTCCTAGAGTCTGACTGAGGCATTCCCATAGCCATAGAGTACAATGATGTTTAAAAACCTAGGATATTTGTTATTAAAAAAAAAATTGAGGGCTTCCCTGGTGGCACAGTGGTTGAGAGTCTGCCTGCCGATGCAGGGGACACGGGTTCGTGCCCCGGTCCGGGAAAATCCCACATGCTGCGGAGCGGCTGGGCCCGTGAGCCATGGCCGCTGAGCCTGCGTGTCCGGAGCCTGTGCTCCGCAACGGGAGAGGCCACAACAGTGAGAGGCCCGCGTACCGCAAAAAAAAAAAAAAAAAAAAAAAAGAATATATAAATAAATAATCAAATAAAAAATTAAAGAATGAGCGAATGAGAAAAGCAGCAGGAAAATACACAAACAAGACAAAAACTTTCATTCACTGTCCTTGGCATCCAGACTGAATTAAAAGGACTTCCAAGTTTTCTAGGAAGAATGGCTTTCTCTAGGCGCTTTCCAAGATTTGTTTTGCAAAGCTGCCAGGGAGAATTATAGACAATCAATTGTAAGTAGCAAGTCTCATGGTGACATCCAAAGTGTTTTAAATCCAAACCTCAGAGCTAAAAGGTTCCAAGAAGATGCCTACAGTTAAATCAAATTTGCCTTGTTCTTACTAATAACTACCCGATAATGTACTGAACAGTCTATATTACAGAAATACCTATGGCATTAAGACAGAACCAACTGTTGTGATTTATGGGGTGGGTTAATATTACAGCCATTAAAGAAAAGAAAAAATGCATGAGGTTTGTCATTTTTAAATCACCTTAAGGCAAGATATCCAGTTCTGTTACCACATTCCAATTAGCCTGATAAGAACAACCAAACACATTTCAAAAGTGTTATCTCATATATAAAGATAAAGGTGGACCTTATCTTTCTGCCTTGCACTAGGCATATCCTTTCTCCCTCAAAAACTTGACCCAAAGGGAAAAAAAAATCCAGATAAGGAAAACTCACTTTCATGCCTCCATTTACTCATTTTATTTAAACATTTATTGAGCACCTCCAGTGGTAATGTAGAGATGAAGGAAGATTCTGTCCCAGGGTACTTACAATCTAGTTGGAGTAAGTCAACAGCAGATGCCAAGAAAGTAGCTATGACCAGAGTGGGCTATTTCTAAATACTATCTAGAAATAAGGAGAAGCACAGGGTGTCGAGAGCACTGCTAAGGGGCTCCTGACCAGTTTGGAGAGGGCAGAGAATGTTTCTCCTCAGTAAGAGTGCTATGTCTTTAAAGTACCAGCTTCTTGGAAGGCTAAGTTAAACACAAACATGTTTACAAATGCAGGAAGGTGAAGGTCTTATATTCACTGAAAAATTTCCATCTGAGATATCAGGTCAAAAGAGAAAAATGAAAATGAACATTACTAGAATATAAATTCCAGGACTAGAAAGACCATTTTGCTATTCATTTTGATCTTGTCCATTCCCATAGCTCTATCACTTTCCAAAATGTCTAGTACATAATAAGCATTCAATAAATTTTGTTGAAAGCTGGGTGAATGTTTAACAGAATCCCTGCTATACAGAGTAAAAAAAAAAGTTCAGTAATTGTATATTTCAGTCACCCACAGTTTATTGCAAGTTGGTTTATTGGCATGCTTTCTTAAAAGATTTCATTGGCTTTCTGTTTTCTACTTTACCAAATTTCAATGCGTCTACCTATCTTTTTCTACTTCACTAAATTTCAGTGCTTCTACCTATCTGTAACATGCCCATCTCACCTCAGTTCCTCCTGTGTCTCCAAATTTGTTTCCCCTACTCTCTCATGTGGACTGCCTTTGCCAAACAGGTTGGTTTATTTACAGTTCCAGTACCACAAACTGCATTCTCACTAGCAAACCTTCACTGTTTTGGGTTCTCTCTTCTGGATTCACTCTTCTCTCCTCTTCCTCTCCAGTCCACGCCTCCCCCAGATCTATGGAAATTCTCACTATTCTTCAAGAACCATTTTGCCATCACCATGCTTTCCCTGACTAATCCACTCCCTTTCTCTCTCTGTCTTTCTCTTGCATGTGCACTCGCAATTTCAAGCTCATATAAACTCTACAGTCTATGTCACATCAATGACTCAATTATATAACCGCCTGACACCTTTCACTTTTATGGATATTAGCCTTATCTTCTCAACTAGACTCTAAACTCTAAACAGTTACAGTTCATGCCTCATTCTTCATCTACATAAAATACCCACTTGGCTGGGACAGAGATTCTGAATAAGGCAGTGGTGGAAAATAAGAGTGTAAGGAAAACTATGTCCAAATCTTGGAAAACCTTGAAAGCCAGGTTAAAAGATTGACTTTAGGGCTTCCCTGGTGGCGCAGTGGTTGAGAGTCTGCCTGCCGATGCAGGGGACACGGGTTCGTGCCCCCGTCCGGGAAGATCCCACATGCCGCGGAGCGGCTGGGCCCGTGAGCCAAAAAAAAAGAAAAAGATTGACTTTAGCCTTTAGGCAGTAGTAACAAAATGTTCCACCATGTCAGTCAAAGGAAAGGCAAGCATCCTCTTCTCCACAGATACTTCACCATTATTAGCCAAGTGCTTACCAATCATTCATTATAAAGAAAAATCCCAGAAAAGGAAAAACATAGAAAATACCTTCTCTGATTTTCAGCATCTTGATTTCTGTGTTCCACAGAGTTTCCTGAAAGTTAGGTGAGTGGTTAACTAAGTATGCTGCACTTAATTCCTCCTCTCTCTTTTATTGGAAAGGATTGAGTCTGGTGGTCTCCATGAGATTTCTGAGCAGCTGTGTTCCACCCAAGATTTGGACAGGGCTGAAACGGCTGATGATACTACTCTTGACTGAACTGAAAAAGCAGCTATCCAGAAGCATTTGGAAGAAATTGACAAAAGAATAAAAAATCAAGTATTGCACTTATAGTATCTTTTGTTTAATGAGCTCTTCTCTTGATAGGCAAAAATTTCATTAAGAACTTAATTAAAAAGAAATTTTAGCAACTTTGGAAGTAAATGTCTTTGGAAAACTCCTCTTTTACATGGAACAATGCAATAAACCAAGAGTTGCATCTTTGGACTCAGAGAACTTAAATAAGCAAAAACTAAAAGAATGTATTTAGTTCTTTTCATTCAAACATTTAGACTGAAAGAGCAATGTTTCATTTTTCTGCTGAAATGTAGGATTTCTTTGCCTGGACTAGCTTAATAACTACATCAGGAAAGAGTCAATCCACATTATTCATGGATTTTGTAATTACAGATTTGCCAACTTGCTACAATTTATTTGTAACCCTAAAACCAATATTCAGAGCACTTTTGCAGTTATTCACCAACATGGACGGCGAAAAATTTGAGTTGCTCCATATACACATTCCCAGCTTAGGTTAAACAAGATGATACACTGCACCTTCTGTTTCAGCTCCAATACAATAAAAAATTGTCCTTTTTGTGGTATAGTTAGTGTCATGTTTTTGCATATTTGTGCTTTTTGTTGGAAATTTTGCTTTCTAAAATGCCCCTCCCCCAAATGTAATGCTGTCTAACGTTCCTAAGTACAAGAAGGCTGTGAAGTGTCTTACGGAGAAAACATGTATGTTAGATAAGCTTTGTTGAGGAATAAGTTATAGTGCTTCTAGGCCTGGAGTTCAATGTTAATGAATCAATAACATATAATAAATAAGGTATCTTTAAACAGAAACACATAGAAAAACAAGAATATTTATTGATTGGTTGACCAAAATGTTGTGATCAGAGACTCACAGGAACCTAACCCTAAATTTCCTCTGGAAGCAGTGATTCAGGATTTGCTAATTCAGTGTTTGTGGTGACTTTATAACATATGACTATGGTGAATAACAAGAATTAACTGCACATGGATTAAAAAACTCCATAATTCTTGATTCCTCACAATCAGGACTAAGCGTTTGACAAACCATTAGTCCACACAAGAGATAATGTAGCAGCTGCTTTGATGTCCGATGGATTTGGGCTTGAAACTCTGTCTACCCATTAACTGTGTGATGATGCAAATCACTTTACCTTTTTAAGGCTACATTTCAAGGTTGTTAAGAGAATCCAATGGGATGTTTTGCACAGAGCCCAGCACAGTTAGCACATGGTAAGCCCCTCATACATTGTTACTGTCAATTGTTCCACTTTCTCTTGCAAGTAATTCAATCACCATTTAAATGGCTTATGAAATTATAAAGATGAAAATGACTTTCTGTGGACAGTATTCTTCACTTTGCAGAGGGCCTCATAACCTCCTACTTACATAGAATTGCAAGTTAAGAGCCAGACAGGAGGCTGGAAAACCAAGTTCCAAATGATCTGCTTATGGTTTTGACCTATTTCCGGGCAATTTTCTGTCCAAAATGTGGCCTTATAGTTACCATGTGCCAGGCACTGTCCTAAACTCTAGATAGCTTCAGCTCATTTAAATATAGGCAGCAACAAAATGGTCCCCCAGTCAACACACAATCACAAGCTGAGAGTCCTGAAAATTGTTCAATCTGTCCTTCAGTTCAAATTTAAACGTTATCTCCCCAATCCATCCAGAGTTCACAGTGTTGGAGACGTAGGAGGGATTCTTCCTGATTATTCAGTTTACCTGTGTGCTCACCTTTAAGCGGGGAGCATTAGTCCTGGGCTCTAGGGAAACACCATCTAGCTGTGTGTTTGAATATTAGAAAGGAATCCTCTCTGAGACCTGTTTTCTCGGATGGCCTCAGGCATGACCACGGACAGTCACGCCCAGACAAGTCCAAATCCACTGTTGGGTGGAGAGGTAGAAATGGACTTCAGTTCTGCTGAGGAAGGGGAGAAGAGGCAGAAACACTTCTGTGTTTTGGCCTGAAAGGGAAGCAGCTACAAATTAATCACACGTTTGTCACTGAGAAAATTAGTCTCCAGTTAGCATTTCTCCTTTCCCTCTCTACTCTAAAAGAGTGGATGAGTCCTTCTCAGCCTTGAGTGATATTTCCGAAGTGCTTCCTCTCTCATCTTACCTTCAGTGTGGGGAGTTGCCAGGAAAGGGTAGGAAAACCCATTCCACCTTACTTGCTTTTCAGAAAGTTGCCATATCTTCATTTTTTAAAGCCTTGCTTTCTTCTCCCTTGCCTGGTATTACAATGAAGTCTTGCAACTTATTTGAAGAGAAAAGAGAGAGATTAAGTAGACCCTGAAAATAAGGAGAAATAGCACTTACAATCCCAGAATCTCTACTGATTGAACACTGCTGGGGCTATTAATCATGAGGGCTTATTTTCCAAAAAAACATCAGAGCACATCTGGAAATTAAATAAAAATAATAAGAGGGTTCAAATCAACTGACATTTTCCAGAGATTTCCTCAAGACAATAAGATGCTGCCCACAGAGGCACACAGAAACTTTGATTCTGCTCTGCCTGAACGAGGCTTTAAAAAAAAAAGTATCAAAATTCACCCCCAATAGTTTGGTTTTCATTAACTGCCCTCTCTTGAGGGGCTCCACGTAGAGAACTGGAATCTGCCGTCTTTGTATTTGTTTCATTTGATTTGTTTTTGTCCAAACTGAGTGAATGGGTGGCTGTTTCTAAGTGGTCTTTTTGACGCTGCATAATTCGGACAGCACGAGTTACTCTGAGCCCTGAAGAAGGAGGCTATTTGCTGTGGGAGGCAAGGCTGTGGGGAACACATCTCTCCTGAGAAATACTCTGATTAGGTGACTCTCTCCAAAGAGCCAAGGTCAAAATTAACTCTGGATTAGGCTTCCCCATGACAAGAGGGAGGCATTCATTTGGAGAAGGTCTTCTTTGTTAGCAAGATGGTCCGTTAGACAGTGCAAAGGAAGAGAAGGGAAGTGACTTCAACCTTCTCCTTATCTACGAAATTCAATGATTACTCCCTGTGGTTTGGTACAGCCAGCTTGTCAGGAATCATGGAGTTGCGCCAATTGGAGGCAAGTGTAGGGAAAGAGCCACATCTGGTCCTTGCAGCGCCCCCCCCCCTCCTTGCTGTCTCTCTCCATTCTCCTGTCCCTTCAGGTACCCTGGAACCTCTCGCAAGTTGCCAAATGCTCCGGGTCCCCCAACTCGCTTTGAGTACTCTAATCTGAGTGTTATGAATTGAATGGTGTCCCCCCCTGCCAAATTCATGAGATGAAATCCTAACACCCAGTACCTCAGAATATGACCAAATTTTGGAGACACGGTCTTTATAGAGGTAATCAAGTTAAAATGAGGTCATTGGGGTGACCAAATCCAATATGACTAGTGTCCTTATAAAAAGGGGAAATTTGAAGACAGATCTGTATAGAGAGAGAACATCATGTAAACATGAAGACAGTTGTCAACAAGCCAAGGAGAGAAGCCTAGAACACATCTCTGCCTCGCATCCCTCAGAAGGAACCAAACCTGCTAACACCTTGGTTCAAACTTCCAGCCTCTGGAACTGTAAGACAATGCATTTCTGTTGTTTAAGCCACTCAATTTGTAGTACTTTGTTATGGCAGCCTTGGCAAGCTAATATACTGGACTGCACAATTCCACTTGCTGTAGTACATTTGGTTCCCAAAGTGTGAGCCTTGTCAGAAGCTCTAAGATTTATACAGTTATTTTGTTCTTAATTTAAAGCCAAGTAAATATGCTGTGTGAATAACACATGTAGATTGCCCAGTGATTGTCCTTTGCATTCCTTTCTAGACTTAACTCTTATCACTTTCTCTCTCTCCTCACTCTATTCTAGCTGGACTGATCTGCTCATTTCCTGGAGAGAAACCTGTTCTCTCACCTCAGAACCTTTGCACATGCTGTTCTCTTTTCCTTAAAAATACCCCACGTATGCCAAGTTCTGGCCACCTGCCACTACTACATTAGTCTTGGCTGAGTTGCCACCTCTTTGGGGAAGTCTTCCCTGACCTTTGCCAAAACTGGGTTAGATACCTTCCTATGTGACCCTGTAGCACCACGTGCTCACACCTCTTCTATCAGTAAATAGAGTCTTCGGTGATCACCTCTTGACTTGGTCACCTAGCCCATGAGACTGTGGGAGGGGCTACTTCATGTTCAATTTCATATTCACAGCCTCAGACTCAGTGGGTATCACAAAACTCATTTTTATATATTATAATCATGCATCAAAATGTTTTGTTTCTGTGAATTTTCTTAATAGGTATGAAACTATGATATTGGGAAAACTCACTTTTTTTTTACATTGAAAAGTGCTCCTCATCCTCAGTTTGGAAACTATTGCTCTAATCCAGACATCCCACAACAGCAGCCCTAGGGCCTAATCCAGCCAGCAGATGGGATGGTTTGGCCGGCCCAGTGCTCCAAATGTCTCTGGATGTGGACACCCTTCCTTGGTGCTGTGCTTTCTGCAGGCACCACAAACACCCCGTTTCCACTGTCTGGCATTCACTGCTTTCCTCGTTAGTGTTACTTCTCTGCCCCCTGAGGCACTGGTTCCTAGAAAACATTGCCCCCAGATTCTTCATCAAAATTTACTCTTCTGATATCCCCCTTCCTCAAATGTATTATGTAAGCCAAAACAAAGATCTAATAGGTTGTCTCCCTCTGGGAAAACCTGTTTATCCAGAACCAGTGAGGGAGATTATTTGGGGCAAATGTGGGCAGGGGATTTTTTTCTTTTTGGAGCAGAGAAAGGTTTATTGCAGGGCAAGGCAAGGAGAACAGGTGGCTCATGTTCCAACCCTGAACTCCCCAAAGGGTTTCAGCAAAGTATTTTAAAATTTTTAAATCTTAAATTGGAGTATAACTGATTAACAATGTTATTTTCAGGTGTACAGCAAAGTGATTCAGTTATACATATACATGTATCTATTCTGTTTCAAATGCTTTTCCCATTTAGGTGATTACAGAATACTGAGCAGAGTTCCCTGTGCTATACAGTAGGTCCTTGTTGGTTATCTATTTTAAATAATAGTGTGTACATGTCAATCCCAAACTCCCAATCTATCCCCCCACCCCAGCAAAGCATTTCCTTTTTTAACATCTTTATTGGAGTATAATTGCTTTACAATGGTGTGTTAGTTTCTGCTTTATAACAAAGTGAATCAGCTGTACATGTACATATATCCCCTTATCTCTTCCCTCCTGCGTCTCCCTCCCACCCTCCCTATCCCACCCCTCTAGGTGGTCACAAAGCACGGAGCTGATCTCCCTGTGCTATGCAGCTGCTTCCCACTAGCTATCTATTTTACATTTGGTAGTGTATATATGTCCATGCCACTCTCTCACTTCGTCCCAGCTTACCCTTCCACCTCCCCGTGTCCTCAAGTCCATTCTCTATGTGGGCAGGGGATTTTTTTCCCCATAATCCTGCAAAACAAAACACTCAAAGGAAGGTTAATGACTATTCTCCGAGAGTTTCACCTTGTCTTGTAGAAAGTAAACAAAGCCTAGAAACAAATTAATTTTGATCAACCTTGGTTTTCCTTTCTGGACTCTGCCAAAGACACTAACGAGCAGAGAAACAGCCAAATCAGGGGAAAGTTTGGAGGTGGATGGAGTGGAAAGGGCCACGTAATCCCTAGTCAGAATTGTGGCTCTGTAGGAAACAGAATATTAAATCACTGAAAGTGAGGTATAAAATGTTGTTTTATGAATTCTCATATCTCTTTAAACAACTTCAGAAAGGGGAAAAGGTAGTTTCATCTTAGAATATATCTAGATTGCTCTGGGTTCATGCTATGGTAGGTTTTAAATCAAAGAGAATTGCTTAGTATATTTGTTTTGGAGACTCTCCAAAAAAAAAAAAAAAAGAAAAAGAAAAAGAAAAAGAAGAAGAAGAAAGAAAGAAATGTGCTATGTAGCTCAGGCTGACAACCAGGACATGATAATGCAGAGTCCTTCCAACTGGAGGTAAAGTCCCCACAAAAAAGAGTCTGTCTGCTTGTGGCCCAGTTCTTCCAAGAGTTCCCACCCACCACCCCAACTCCGTTTTATATAAACTTCCCAGAGGGACACCTTTGGTGTCCTGGGAAAGCCCCGTTCGTCTGCCAAATGCAGCTTCTCTTCTGATCCCTTTTATGATACTGTGTTCAAGGCTGACACATTTCTGTTCATAGTTACCATTTCTTTCCTCCCCTTTTGCCAGTTTTTAGTCCAATATGCCAATTGTCCTGCACTTGCATGACTTCAGACCTTAAACATTTTCACCAACAGTGGAGAATTCTGTAGAGCACTTTCTGAAAAGCTCAGTCTATAATCTCCTCCCTTCCCCCAGCCAGCTCACTGGGGCAGTGATTTCCTCAAAGAATTCCAACAAATTAGTTCAGCACGACTCCCCTTCCTGAAATGATGTTAGCTGTCTTTAATCAAGCTTGCTATTCCAACTGTTCCTGATTTGATACCTTCAAGTAGTTACAGAGTCCTTCTCTCTAACTGAAGTTAAACTGACAGGCTTATCTTCTTATTCCCAGCATACCCACAAATACTGATAATATTTCAGGGAGCGGGTGTGGGTGATGAAGAGGAAAAGGATTCATTAAATCTTTTAACTTATCCTACTTTTTTCATAGACAAGCATTTTTTTTTTTTTTTTTTTTTTTTTGGTAAGTCCCAAAATAAGTGTTTAAAATCAGAATCCCAGAGAGAGGCATCTCAAAATCAGTCCTGGTGCTTTAAAAATGTTAGTACTCCCTTTACACGTTTGAACAAATGTTTAAAGTAAGGCCACCTTAATTATCTGGTGCCAATGGAATGAATTTCCTACACTAATCACGGCTGGTATTTACTTGGTGTTTGTAGTGCCAAATCTCAACTTCTGAAGTCAAGAGGTTAAGTTATAAATACCCGCTATTAGATAGCTGTAAAATATTTGCCTGAAGGCTTTGATAGCTTAAAGCTTTCCATTATAGGTATATACAGACATGTATATTCTTGTAGCTATGTATATTTTAAGATACATATGTATCTCCACAACACCTCATGTGTGGTCATGAAATCCATCACATAAACTTCTGCATTTTCCAAACCCTGGGATACAATTTCAAGCCATATATAAACTGACTTTATACTGCCCATATGCACTGCACTGGGCCCTACCACGCAGATGGCATCATCATTTCCACAGTCTGATTCACAGTCCAAACCCAGGAGACGGTCTCAAGGAAAAGACGTTTTAGGACCAGGTTTCCAACTTGAAACTCTCCATGGGAATTTCCAGAATAACTCTGATACATCAAGGGGGAAAAAAAAAGTGAAGAAGGACTGAAAACCAGAACCAAAACCAAACAAAAGAAGCAGCATTAAAAAGTTATGTGATGAAGTGGGATGCTATAAAGTTTTTATTATGACTTGTTTGGAAAGAGCTTGCTTAACAAATGCAGTCATCCTCTATTCAAATGCAAAGCAATAAAACATTTTATAGTCCACTATTATACACCATAATGCGTATGGAATGGTTAAGCCCAATCAGATCTTAGAAAAGAACATTTTGTTTGCTCTTCTAGGAAAGTTTGCCCTTTAAAAGAGAGGGGAAAAAAAGCTAAGGAAGAAAGAAACTTCTACAGTGTTATGGGGATGGAGAATTATCTGGAAATTATACAACTGAGGAATGGATGCAGAAAGGGGAGCTATCTCTTTACCTGGAAAAGAGAAAATTAGTGGGGAAAATGAGAGCTGTCTTCACATATTTCCAGGGCAATTTTGTAGAAGAGTTATTAATTTTAGAGTTATGATGTGAAGTTATACAGGACAAAACTAGATCCAATTGGTAAACATTGGGGTGAAGGGAGGGGAGTAGATTTGACTCAAAACACAATCTTCTGACATGATAGCTTCTCACAAAGGGATGATCTGCCTTGGGAACCATTGAGTTCCCCATGTATAGAAGCAGAGGCTCATTTAGCATCTAATAGGGATGTTATACAGGTAGGAGGCTGTCCTGCGGCAGGAGGACTCTGGATGAGTTGACTTGTATGGTACCTCCCATATCTAGATGTCTATGATTCTAAGATTTGCATAAAATTCCAAATTGGCATTTGGAGACATTTCGTATCCCCCGTAAATCTGAGCATGCATCTGAATAGGGTTTTCATGAGAAAAATTTAGAAAGTGTAAATTTGTTCTCATTGTTTAGTGTTCCCTATGAAAAAAGGGGTTTCTTTTTTAAAGTAGGAAATGTCAGAAATAAAGTCTTTTTTGATCTCAGGTTTGGAGCACAGAGTTTTTCTATTGTTCATTCATAACCCTTTTGTCAAATGTCTTCAAGTTGGGAACCACAATATGTTGAAAGGCTGTAGGGAAATTCCAAAAGGTTTAAAGAAATCAGAGCTGTCAAATTCTGAACAGAAATTTGTGGTAAAGTATATTAGTTCTTTTCCTTCCACATTATCACCCGATTCCTGTTTTTTTTTCCAAATCACACATCTGCCAAAGGCCCCCTTTCCTTTTGACTCCCCCTCCTTCATTTTCACCTCCTGTGTCCTCTTAGGTCCTGTTCTTGCCTCTCATAGCATATTTTCTTTCTGAGGTAAAACAAAGGAAACCTATTCCTATAGCTCTCTCCTTAACAGGAGAAACCAGACGGGCTCTCTGAAAGGGTAGGAAATAAGAAAGTTGGAGAACTGCTGAGCTAGTCTCATTACCTCACTGCTTGTTTATCCTCAAACTTGCCAAAAATTGCCCAGGAACAGACTTCCTGCTCCATCATTTAAAATGACTCTCTCTCTCTCCTACTTTCTTGCCAAACTTACTTCATGATACAAGAGACTCTGAGACGGAAGAGGGCAAGGTAATAATAAGCCCAGGATGAATTCTATCCTTGTTAAGTACCTTTCATTCCTCAGAATCCCCAGAGGCCTGACAATCTATATTTCATGCCCTTCTACCTCACCACAGAAAGTTGGACTCTATGCTGTGAAGGGAATACACAATAAAAGCAGAGGTAAACTCTCTTCAAGTCCGATCATTACTTCCATTATGCATTAGCATTTCTATGACACCCTATATTGGTCAATGTTATATTACTCAGTCTAGACAGGAGGGTAAGGGGTCTTCCTGTAAATGGTATTTCCACACATTTTCCTTCTCTTTACTTGCCTTCCTTCTCGGGTTCCCTTTCTGGGTACTATATTTTCCCTCTCACATGGAATTCTTCTATTTAAATCCATCAGAATTCATTTCAGGAAGTTTATGAGGAAAGCATCTACCTCACAAAGCACAAAGCAAGAGGCACAGAGTGAAAGTTTTCTTTTTAAGTTTTTCATGAAATAGAAACATTTTATGAAATAAAATATTAAATGTGAATAGCACATGACCCTGCCTTAAAGGAAAAGATATCTATCTCATTCACCAAGCAAGGGAAAGAGGGGTGTCTTAACCACACTAGTCTACCACTAGCCATGAAAACATTAAAATAGCTGATCCATAAAGTGTGTGCTTAGTAGGTATCACCTGTTTTATATTTACTATCTCATTTATTTCCCACAACAGCCTTATGAGATGACACAATATTATTTTCATCGTGAGAGAGAAAAATGAAGCTTAGAGAGATTAAGCAAGACACTTGCAAGGTCATGCCGATTCTTTAAGGAATTTGGACCCACGTATTTCTGACTTCAAAATCTTTCCTCTGAACCACCATTTTCCATCCTGCCTCGGGCATTTCTTCCTGGACAAATGTGAAGATAGAGACCATTTTCATTTTGACTGGATCTTCCTAACTGCTTCCATCTTGACTTAGGGTTAATGCAGTCTTTATTTCATTGTGACTTTGGGGTGAACCCTCAAGCACTTGGAGTTCTCCATTATTGAGTAACTCCTGGCCGGCGGAATCTTCATTCAGATTTTCTTCCATTTTCACTGTTCTTTCCCGTTCATCCCTCTCTCAAGAATCTATGCTTGAACTTGGGGGGCGGGGTGGGCAGAGTGCAGTGCAAGCCTTTGCTTCTCACTGAAAAGGCAGCTGTCCACTGAGTTCACACAGTAACTTGAGTAGGTGTGTTACTTAATACGCCACAAGAAAATGCCCACCCCGAGAGTCTACAATTGTGGATTTAACAGGTCTCCTGCTGCTGCTCGGCTGCCTTCCAGAGGCCGGCCGAATTGCTTCCTCTGCGAGCAGGACCTTCTGCCAGAGACTCTGGGGGACTGCGGTTGTTGATCTGTGGTGAGAGGTGACAGGTGGTCACTCTGCAATCGTGGGATGTTAAAATTGATATTAAAATATTTTTTCCAAAGGGTGAATGGAGACTGGGTAAAGAAAGAAAGGCTGTTTGATACTGTGCCCTAATGTTTCTGTGCCCTTGGAGAAGGTGTGCTGGCTCCCAACAAGCTTTCCACACTCAGAGACCTAAATCCTCAGAAGACTCCTTCTGGGAAGATCTTGGCATGAGGATACAGTGGGTATGCCTGAGCCGGGCCTTCACAGAGGTTTGTTTAACTGAGACCCCTCACCCAAACATACCTCCTCACCAGCGTCAAGGAGGGGGCTCCATGTAGAGCATAACTACTACTTTATACAGGCTGTTGTCCCCCCCTCCTTTTTTTTCCTCAAGAATACTGAGGAACTACTACAGATGGTCTAAGACATGACAATTCCAGAGGCGACAGGCCTTCTTGTTTGACCTATGGCATAGCAAACTTCATGGAAGGACCAGGAGCTTTCTATAACTCACTGAATGAATTTGTCACCGTAGTGGAACAGTGGAAGGCAGGAAGTGCTCGTTTCGTGAACTTGAAGAAACCGAATTGCCTTTGATAAAAGTCATCTCCTTCTGGAGACAGTAGATGGGTCACTTCTGAAACATTGTTTTTTGGAAAAAAAGTGAGAGATGTTTTGATAGTTCAGCTGAAACGTATCATATGTTTTATATCAATGGTTCTGTTTTTGTTCTTTATTCGGGTTTCTGTTGTTTAAACCTTCGTGGAAATAGCTGCTTCTTAGGCATGTGCTGTATTGCTTTCTTCCTGTTGTGATATATCAGGGTATTCCTGGGAGGCTGCAACTGTTCCTGAGACCAGGAATTCAGTGTGTAGATTCCTTTCTCAAAGAGTTTCTTCGGGAAGGAAGCCAGGCTCGACCCTCTGAATTTGGAGTTGGCAGTTGGTAGCACTACTCTGTCACAGTGGACATTTGTCATTCTTTTTTTGTTGCCCAGAAAGTATCTGAACTCCTTACCCATATTTGCAAACTTCTCTGCCTTGGGATTCTTGGTGGAAGGCCAGGTTATTAAGCAGCAGAGAAGCTGTAAATGCTGTATATTCACTGTTTTTCAAATTTCTCTACAGTGAGGGCCCAAACATGTGACCCAGGCTCCCGCAATCAGATGCATCCATCGCAGACTTAGAATCCGGAATTTGTGAGACAAGGAGCTTGGATGGTGAGGAAGACTCTGGCCGTGGTGGTAGCTACAGGGTAATCAAGGTCCTGGGCCAGCGGAGCTGGTAATGCCAGAGGCAGTGTCCAGCTCTCAGAGCTGGCAGCCTAAGACGTGCCAGCTGCAGGGCCTTGGGGTCACTGTGACATCCTCCCCAGAGCAGTTCCACAGTTGGATTCTGGGCACTGTTCCTCGTAGTAGAGCTGAGAATCAGGCTAAGTGATCTGGCAAATCCATGAGCTACTCAAAAGCCTTTTAATAAATTTTTCTCCTAGAATGGCTTTCTGTCTGCTGCTTACAACTAAAACTCCTGACTTAAAACAGTAGAAATAAATTTAGAATAGCTAAAAGTTCCAATTTCTTAAAATAACAGAAAAATCATCTCAAAGCATAAAACTGTACACCAGTGCAGTTCAGAACCCACTGAACTCTATAAGGGGTGCGTTATGAATATAAATACACATGTTTACATATGTGTACAGAGACATAAGCATGTATATGTGTGTATGCACATGTGTGCGTGCGTGTGTGTGTGCGTCTGTGTGTATACATCCAAGACACACAATTCAGTATGTCACAGTTAGGACTGGAAGCCAGTGGCATCCAATGCCAAACTTTAAATTCCCTTCTGAAGTTGTAAGACCACGCTCCTGCTCCCCCGTCGATTGCTTGCTTTCTGTTCACTTCCTCTATTGAAAGAATGTATTTTATTTTTATCAAGCAGAACAGCATTCTCCTTTTCCAACCAATTTCAGCTGTGTTAATCACTAACACAAAATGAACTAAGACCAGCCAACACCAGCTGCAGGGTGGCATTCATTTTGAAGCAGAAACGCCGAGCTTAAGTGAAATGCGAAGTTGTTAAAAGGGGAGTGTGTACAGTATACCCTCGGGGACGTATGCTGTGCTTCTTAAGGAAGTCTGGGGCTCCGAAATCCTGGTTCACAAAGCGCACACTTTTTTTTTTTTTTTTTTTTTTTTTTTGCAACAAGAAATCCAATAATGCAGAGGAAACTGAAGCAAACTTCCCTGGAATCTCCACTGAACTAGCATTTTCCAAAGCTCCTAGCCAGAACATGGGAATGTTTACAAAGCTTGTTCCCCTCTGTAGGTTATATCATTGAATCCTGGCAATGCCTGTGGGGACTAAACCAAGGTGGGTACACCTCTGTCTTACAGACATGAAACCAAGGGCCAGGGTCACCCAGATTGTTAATGGCGGAGCCAGTACTAGAATCATGAACTTCTGGCTCCTAGTTCATTTTTCTCTACCATGACACTTCTTAACGTTTCAGGGTTGGCTTTCTGGTCTCCTGGTTTTGGATAGAGATACACGCATGCACACACACATACACACGCATGCATGTGTGTATGCACATATATCTCTATTCATCTATATATTTGTATATACATTTATTTTAGTATGTATTTTTATATATTTGTTAAACTATTTAAATATACAAAATATATAAAATACTGTATAATAAAATGACTTCCAGTCAAGGGAAAATATCAGGAAATTGCTTACGTGTTCTTCTTCCAAAAATAGTGAGTGACTAGCCTTTTATGAGCTGGGGGCTCATCTTTGACATCTGTTTTCCTCCATAATGACTGTTCTTGCTCCTTTTCCCCAAGGTAACGCCTATCCACCCTCCACTGTCCAGCATAAGTAGCCCTTCTTCTGGGAAGCCTCATCGATTAGGTCGAGGTCCTTTTATTATATGCGCTCCTAGTCTTGTATTCCTTTCTCACATCATTGTTATTCATTACATATGAGTTAATGTGTCTACTTCTTTAATACCTATTTTTGTGTACTATTCTATCCCCAGAACCTAGCCCAGTGCCTGGCACGGAGTGGACACTCAATCATCTTTCCAGAAGGATGACACGAGAGCAGAGCGAGAGACATTAATCAACAGCAGGTGGGTCTCCTCATTCCGGACAGTGTGGTAGATAAGACGGGATCTGCAGTCACAACACTTGTGTTTGAAGCCTAGCTCTGCAACCTCCCAGCTGTGTGACTAAACAAGTTGCTGGGACTCTGCCCTTGAGTGGCCTTACCAACATTTTGTTGACCATACAGTTGCCTATCTCACAGAGCTGCTTGAGAATTAACTGAGTTTATATCAGGAAAGTATTCAAGACACTGCCTGGTACATAATTGCTTAATAAATATTGGCAGTGCTTATTTTTTATAACAAGGTGAAAAGAATGAGTGTGAATAAAAACAGGTTTACAGGTTCAGTGGTGGGAAATTGAAGAAGGTCCTGTATGAAGACTTCTATTTTCTGGGCAAGTGAGAAAACGAGAAAAAGAGAAAGTTTGAGTGTCAGAGATCAGAGGAAAGTGCTACAAACTAAACTGCTGCACAGAAACCCTGCCTGCATCCATCCCACCATGGAGCCTGCCTCTCCCCACTCTCCCAGGTCTTCTATGTGGGCAGGCAAAGCCAGCTTGCCTCCCCACAGGGCGAGCAATCAGAGTCATTTTGCTAATTCTACTTCAGGAATGGAAAACTCAAAAGTCCAACACATCAAGGACCCCAGAGCGCCCACCCAGTCAGCAATACCAAGGCCTGAGAGTTTCACGTGAATGTGGAATGCACCAAATATACAATTAGGAAATAGCTTTTGTGTTCTGGAAGAATCTGGCCCCTTTGCAGTAGTCCTTAGTTCCTTGAAGTTCTGAGATTTTATTGTATCCTTAGGGTGATCAACTCTGTTTCCTTAATGTGTGCAATTGCAGACATCCGTTCATTGGGGCAGACGAGCTAACCTGTCACTGCGTGATGGATGTTTTCCTATTGCTCTGCTGAAGAGCATTAAGTTAAGCCTTCACTCCAGCTCCACAGATAGTTGAGACAACAGATGGCCTTTTTTTGCAATTCTAAGGAACTGCTGCCATAGGAGGTTCAGAAGAGTGGCTTCTATATGCTGATGGCTTAAAATAGACTTGGCAAATAAAGAACTGTTATCATTATGTATGCCAGTGAGTACAGTGGCCGATGAAGGTAGGGTTGGCGGTAAGGAGGGAAAACTTGGTCTACTTGTCTTCCTGACCTTGCAGGATGCAGTAAGCTTAGGCTACAGGGTGGATGGAGGGAGCCAGAGGAGTTGTGAAGAAGTCAAGTTCTACCTGTAATACTTGCAGATGTTGAATATCTTTTCTGAGGACACAAATGTCATCTTAAGCACAACTAGAAGACCGACAATGCAAATCCATTTTCAAGAATGATTGGTAATGCTTCAATGAATATTAATTCCATTCATTAAAAATACTTATAATCAAACACTGGAACCGGTGAATTTTTTTTTAATGACAGTTTGGAGGCATATGAACAAGCTTGATAGCATTTCTCCTGTTTTCTGGGATTTCTATGACAAAGGGAGGCATTTAAACTCTCTTGAAGCAAACAAAGTTACTGCCCCTTCAATATATGTGTACTGCATTTCTGACCATTTATGGGACTCCAGCAATTTATCACAGTAAGAAGTATTCTGCTTCACATAAGACTAGACTATTTGATGAGCTTATGGGATTATTAGCAGTGTACTGACTACCTGAAAATCATCATTGTTCAGAGCTATCAACCTCACAAAAAAGGAATCGAAAGTCTGGTTGGCAGGTTGCTATTTATATTCATGGTAGAAAGCTTGTTGCCATCTGAACATTGCAATTTAGGGGCTTCTTGGATGGAATGCCATATTTGGCCTGAAGCAAAATGCACCAAATGATTGAATGGGATTTCATATTTGTAATGGTCTCACAAAAGACAGTGAAACTACATTGTTACATGTATTAGACATTAAAGAGACCACTTCTACTAGAAATGCTCTCTTTCACGTACAGGTAGAGCATTTGCTGATTCTAAGGGCAAGAAATGCAGATTCTATAATACCTGCAGATCGTCCAGACACACCACCCCTACTCAGGTGGCAGAGGATTATTCTACAGTCTGCTCGCAGATCAAGGATGCAAAGTGTAAATGCTTTCAGCAGATGCTTTGAATCTTGAAGGCATATGTTGTTCATGCTTCTTTAAAAGAACTTGCCAAAACTGCTGTACTAGTTCAAATCATCTGGCATTTGGGAACCTCGGTTATTATTTTCATATGAAAGTAAAACCAAGAGTTGGGTCATAAAACGACAGTCCAGTGCAAGGTCGTTGGCAGTCCATGCAGTAGAACTTTAATTTACTTAACAAGAATGCCAGGTGAGGATAACGATTTGTGGGTGATACGGAGGAACAAAAACTCCCTGTAATTGGCAAAATAACACTTCCGAGTATTTTCCAATGAAGAATTTAGCCTTCAAATTGCGGCACCCTCACAGCAGTGATGCTGCTGGAAGGATATGGTGAGTGTGCTCTTTGACTTTATGCCTAGAATGTGGTAGGCACACTGATAGGCACTGGGGATACACAAAACCTCATAGAGTCAGAACTCCCTCCCCCCAAATTATTCCCATTAATACAGCCTGGGTGTACGGAATTGCAATATATCTCCCCCCCACCACCACCTGTTTCCTCTTGAGTTTCGTAAGAGGAAACCATGGTCATTTTATCTAGATTTAGTCATTGAATTCATTCAACTGAAATCTAAAGATACACCTTTTGCTCTAACCAGGGAAATGGAAAGATTTGAATATCTAATTTAACAAGACGTTATCAGTTAAGGTTTTTTGGTTCCAATCAACAGAAAGAGATTCTGAGCAGAGAAAGGAACTTAATGGAAAGATTTGGGGATGTTCAATGGATTGAAGAAACATGTAAACCAGGACTCAGAAAGGACATGAACCAGGGCAGCTTCAGGGACCCAAACAGCAGGAAGGAATGGAGCACATGGGCAGGACACCTTCAATAGGATGGATTTTTTTTGTCCAACACTTTAATACTTACTTGTAAAGCTGAGTAAAGAGCACAAGTCTTTAATGTTGAAGGTTTTGCTGATTCATCACTACCTTTTTTTTCTTTTATAGATCATGTATGCAATGTATCTACCTAAAATATCTTTGTCTATGTTTTTTGTTTGTTTGTTTTTCTTTTTTTTCTTTTTTTTTTGCGGTACGCGGGCCTCTCACCGTTGTGGCCTCTCCCGCTGCGGAGCACAGGCTCCGGATGCGCAGGCTCAGCGGCCATGGCTCATGGGCCCAGCCGCTCCGCGGCATGTGGGATCTTCCTGGACCGGGGCACGAACCCGTGTCCCCTGCATCGGCAGGCGGACTCCGAACCACTGCGCCACCAGGGAAGCCCTGTCTATGTTTTTATACTTTTATAGTTTTAGGTTTACATTTAAATCTATGATCTATTTTGAGTTAATGAATTTAAGAGTCATGTTTTAATATGGCTCTAGGTGTGGATCCAAGTTTTGCTTTCATGTTTTTGTTTTTAATGTTTTCCAGCATCATTTGTTGAAAAGACTATTTTTCCTCCACTGAATTGCCTTTGCACCTATGTTGAATATTACTTGTCCACATGTGTTTTGTCCATAATCCATCAGTTATATATGTGGATCTATTTCTGCATTCTCTGATCTGTTTCACTGACTTATTTGTCTATATGTGAACCAATGCCACAGTGCCCTCATTACTTTAACTTTATAGTAAGTCTATATAGACTTTACAGTAAGTCTTTATAATAAGGTCGTATAAGACCTCTAACATTCGTTTTCTTTTTCAAAGATGTTTTGGGCTTTCTATGTTCTTTGCATTTCTATATGAATTTTAGCATCATTTTTCCAATTTCTATCAAAAGAAATTTTTATTGATGTTGCATTAAATATACAATTTAGGGAGAATTATCATCTTAATAATATTGAACCTTAAGGCCCATGAATAAGGTATATCTCCAATTATTTAAGTCATAGTTCATTTCCCTTAGAAATATTTTGTAGGTTTTAGTGTACAAGGCTTACCATATTTTTCAGATTTATCCCTAAATATTTTATATTTTTAATGCTATTCCAAATACTATTTTTAAATTTTATTTTCCAGTTGTTAATATAGAAATGCAGAAATACAAATGATTTTGGTACTGGTCTTTTATCCTTCAAACTTGTTAAACTTACTTATTAGTTCTAAGAGTGTTTTTGCAGATTTTTATCAGATTTTCTACATGGATAATCATGCATTCTGAATTAAAAACAATTTTGCTTTTTCCTTTCCAAAATAAATGCATTTTTTCTTGCCTTATTGCTCTGACCAGACCTCTAGTACAATGTTGAATTGGAGTATGAGAAGGCACATCTTTTTATTCTTCCTGAATGTAGTGGGAAAGCATTCAGTCTTTCATCATTAAGTATTGTGCTGGCTGTAGGTTTTCTTTGAGGTCTTTTATCAGAGTAAGCAGAAATTCTCTCTATTACTAGTTTGCTCAGAGTTTTCAAAAGGAATGGATGCTGGATTTTGTCAAATGCTATTTCTGCATATATTCAGATGATGATATGGTTTTTCTTTTTTTGTGTTAATATGATGAATTACACTGATTGATTTTTAACGTTAAGCCAAATTTGCATTCTTGGAATAAACCTCACTTGGTCATGATGTACTATGCCTTTCATATATGCTTGGATTTGATTTTCTAAAATTTAGTTGCAAATTTTTATCTATGTTCATGAGGAATCTTTTTTTTTTTTTAATTTATTTTTTATTAGTTTCTGCTTTATAACAAAGTGAATCAGTCATACATACACATCTGTTCCCACATCCCTTCCCTATTGCGTCTCCCTCCCTCCCACCCTCCCTATCCCACCCCTCCAGGCGGTCACAAAGCACCGAGCTGATCTCCCTGTGCTTTGCGGCTGCTTCCCACTATCTATCTACCTTACGTTTGGTAGTGTATATATGTCCATGCCTCTCTTTCGCTTTGTCACAGCTTACCCTTCACCCTCCCCATATCCTCAAGTCCGTTCTCAAGTAGGTCTGTGTCTTTATTCCTGTTTTACCCCTAGGTTCTTCATGACATTTTTTTTTTTAATTCCATATATATGTGTTAGCATACGGTATTTGTCTTTCTCTTTCTGACTTACTTCACTCTGTATGACAGACTCTAGGTCTCTCCACCTCATTACAAATAGCTCAGTTTCGTTCCTTTTTATGGCTGAGTAATATTCCATTGTATATATGTGCCACATCTTCTTTATCCATTCATCCGATGATGGACACTTAGGTTGTTTCCAGCTCCGGGCTATTGTGAATAGAGCTGCAATGAACATTTTGGTACATGTCTCTTTTTGAATTATGGTTTTCTCAGGGTATATGCCTAGTAGTGGGATTGCTGGGTCATATGGTAGTTCTATTTTTAGTTTTTTAAGGAACCTCCATACTGTTCTCCATAGTGGCTGTACCAATTCACATTCCCACCAGCAGTGCAAGAGTGTTCCCTTTTCTCCACACCCTCTCCAGCATTTATTGTTTCTAGATTTCTTCTTTTTTTTTTTTTTTTTTGGTTTTTTTTTTTTTTTATTAGTTTCTGCTTTATAACAAAGTGAATCAGTCATACATATACATCTGCTCCCACATCCCCTCCCTCATGCATCTCCCTCCCTCCCACCCTCCCCATCCCACCCCTCCAGGCGGTCACAAAGCACCGAGCTGATCTCCCTGTGCTCTGCGGCTGCTTCCCACTATCTATCTACCTTACGTTTGGTAGTGTATATATGTCCATGCCTCTCTTTCCCTTTGTCACAGCTTACCCTTCCCCTTCCCCATATCCTCAAGTCCATTCTCAAGTAGGTCTGTGTCTTTATTCCCGTTTTACCCCTAGGTTCTTCATGACATTTTTTTTTTTTTTTAAATTCCATATATATGTGTTAGCATACGGTATTTGTCTTTCTCTTTCTGACTTACTTCACTCTGTATGACAGACTCTAGGTCTATCCACCTCATTACAAATAGCTCAGTTTCGTTTCTTTTTATGGCTGAGTAATATTCCATTGTATATATGTGCCACATCTTCTTTATCCATTCATCCGATGATGGACACTTAGGTTGTTTCCAGCTCCGGGCTATTGTGAATAGAGCTGCAATGAACATTTTGGTACATGTCTCTTTTTGAATTATGGTTTTCTCAGGGTATATGCCTAGTAGTGGGATTGCTGGGTCATATGGTAGTTCTATTTTTAGTTTTTTAAGGAACCTCCATACTGTTCTCCATAGTGGCTGTACCAATTCACATTCCCACCAGCAGTGCAAGAGTGTTCCCTTTTCTCCACACCCTCTCCAGCATTTATTGTTTCTAGATATCTTGATGATGGCCATTCTGACTGGTGTGAGATGATATCTCATTGTAGTTTTGATTTGCATTTCTCTAATGATTAATGATGTTGAGCATTCTTTCATGTGTTTGTTGGCAGTCTGTATATCTTCTTTGGAGAAATGCCTATTTAAGTCTTCTGCCCATTTTTGGATTGGGTTGTTTGTTTTTTTGCTATTGAGCTGCATGAGCTGTTTATAAATTTTGGAGATTAATCCTTTGTCAGTTGCTTCATTTGCAAATATTTTCTCCCATTCTGAGGGTTGTCTTTTGGTCTTGTTTATGGTTTCCTTTGCTGTGCAAAAGCTTTGAAGTTTCATTAGGTCCCATTTGTTTATCTTTGTTTTTAGTTCCATTTCTCTAGGAGGTGGGTCCAAAAGGATCTTGCTGTGATTTATGTCATAGAGTGTTCTGCCTATGTTTTCCTCTAAGAGTTTGATAGTGTCTGGCCTTACATTTAGGTCTTTAATCCATTTTGAGCTTATTTTTGTGTATGGTGTTAGGGAATGATCTAATCTCATACTTTTACATGTCCCTGTCCAGTTTTCCCAGCACCACTTATTGAAGAGGCTGTCCTTTCTCCACTGTACATTCCTGCCTCCTTTATCAAAGATAAGTTGGCCATATGTGCGTGGGTTTATCTCTGGGCTTTCTATCCTGATCCACTGATCTATCTTTCTGTTTTTATGCCAGTACCACACTGTCTTAATTACTGTAGCTTTGTAGTATAGTCTGAAGTCAGGGAGCCTGATTCCTCCAGCTCCGTTTTTCGTTCTCAAGATTGCTTTGGCTATTCGGGGTCTTTTGTTTTTCCAAACAAATTTTGAAATTTTTTGTTCTACTTCTGTGAAAAATGCCAGTGGTAGTTTGATAGGGATTGCATTGAATCTGTAGATTGCTTTGGGTAGTAGAGTCATTTTCACAATATTGATTCTTCCAATCCAGGAGCATGGTATATCTCTCCATCTATTTGTATCATCTTTAATTTCTTTCATCAGTGTCTTATAATTTTCTGCATACAGGTCTTTTGTCTCCTTAGGTAGGTTTATTCCTAGATATTTTATTCTTTTTGTTGCAATGGTAAATGGGAGTGTTTTCTTGATTTCATTTTCAGATTTTTCATCATTAGTGTACAGGAATGCCAGAGATTTCTGTGCATTAATTTTGTATCCTGCTACTTTACCAAATTCATTGATTAGCTCTAGTAGTTTTTCGGTAGCATCTTTCGGATTCTCTATGTATAGTATCATGTCATCTGCAAACAGTGACAGCTTTACTTCTTCTTTTCCAATTTGGATTCCTTTTATTTCCTTTTCTTCTCTGATTGCTGTGGCTAAAACTTCCAAAACTAGGTTGAATAAGAGTGGTGAGAGTGGGCAGCCTTGTCTTGTTCCTGATCTTAGTGGAAATGGTTTCAGTTTTTCACCATTGAGGACAATGTTGGCTGTGGGTTTGTCATATATGGCCTTTATTATGTTGAGGAAAGTTCCCTCTATGCCTACTTTCTGCAGGGTTTTTATCATAAATGGGTGTTGAATTTTGTCGAAAGCTTTCTCTGCATCTATTGAGATGATCATATGGTTTTTCTCCTTCAACTTGTTAATATGGTGTATCACATTGATTGATTTGCGTATATTGAAGAATCCTTGCATTCCTGGAATAAACCCCACTTGATCATGGTGTATGATCCTTTTAATGTGCTGTTGGATTCTGTTTGCTAGTATTTTGTTGAGGATTTTTGCATCTATGTTCATCAGTGATATTGGCCTGTAGTTTTCTTTCTTTGTGACATCCTTGCCTGGTTTTGGTATCAAGGTGAGGGTGGCCTCGTAGAATGAGTTTGGGAGTGTTCCTTCCTCTGATATTGTTTGGAAGAGTTTGAGAAGGATGGGTGTTAGCTCTTCTCTAAATGTTTGATAGAATTCGCCTGTGAAGCCATCTGGTCCTGGGCTTTTGTTTGATGGAAGATTTTTAATCACAGTTTCAATTTCAGTGCTTGTGATTGGTCTATTCATATTTTCTATTTCTTCCTGAGTCAGTCTTGGTAGGTTGTGCATTTCTAAGAATTTGTCCATTTCTTCCATGTTGTCCATTTTATTGGCATAGAGTTGCTTATAGTAATCTCTCATGATCTCTTGTATTTCTGCAGTGTCAGTTGTTACTTCTCCTTTTTCATTTCTAATTCTATTGACTTGAGTCTTCTCCCTTCTTTTCTTGATGAGTCTGGCTAATGGTTTGTCAATTTTGTTTATCTTCTCAAAGAACCAGCTTTTAGTTTTATTGATATTTGTTATTGTTTCCTTCATTTCTTTTTCATTTATTTCTGATCTGATGTTTATGATTTCTTTCCTTCTGCTAACTTTGGGGGTTTTTTGTTCTTCTTTCTCTAATTGCTTTAGGTGCAGGGTCAGGTTGTTTACTCGAAATGTTTCCTGTTTCTTAAGGTGGGATTGTATTGCTATAAACTTCCCCCTTAGAACTGCTTTTGCTGCGTCCCATAGGTTTTGGGTCGTCGTGTCTCCATTGTCCTTTGTTTCTAGGTATTTTTTGATTTCCTCTTTGATTTCTTCAGTGATCACTTCGTTATTGAGTAGTGTATTGTTTAGCCTCCATGTGTTTGTATTTTTTACAGATCTTTTCCTGTAATTGATGTCTAGTCTCATAGCATTGTGGTCGGAAAAGATACTTGATACAATTTCAATCTTCTTAAATTTACCAAGGCTTGATTTGTGACCCAAGATATGATCTATCCTGGAGAATGTTCCATGAGCACTTGAGAAAAATGTGTATTCTGTTGTTTTTGGATGGAATGTCCTATAAATATCAATTAAGTCCATCTTGTTTAATGTATCATTTAAAGCTTGTGTTTCCTTATTTATTTTCATTTTGGATGATCTGTCCATTGGTGAAAGTGGGGTGTTAAAGTCCCCTACTATGATTGTGTTACTGTCGATTTCCCCTTTTATGGCTGTTAGTATTTGCCTTATGTATTGAGGTGCTCCTATGTTGGGTGCATAAATATTTACAATTGTTATATCTTCTTCTTGGATCAATCCCTTTATTGTTATGTAGTGTCCATCTTTGTCTCTTCTAATAGTCTTTATTTTAAAGTCTATTTTGTCTGATATAAGAATTGCTACTCCAGCTTTCTTTTGATTTCCATTTGCATGGAATATCTTTTTCCATCCCCTTACTTTCAATCTGTATGTGTCTCTAGGTCTGAAGTGGGTCTCTTGTAGACAGCATATATATGGGTCTTGTTTTTGTATCCATTCAGCCACTCTGTGTCTTTTGGTGGGAGCATTTAGTCCATTTACATTTAAGGTAATTATTGATATGTATGTTTCTATTCCCATTTCCTTAATTGCTTTGGGTTCGTTATTGTAGGTATATTCCTTCTGTTGTGTTTCTTGCCTAGAGAAGTTCCTTTAGCATTTGTTGTAAAGCTGGTTTGGTGGTGCTGAACTCTCTCAGCTTTTGCTTGTCTGTAAACGTTTTAATTTCTCCATCAAATCTGAATGAGATCCTTGCTGGGTAGAGTAATCTTGGTTGCAGGTTTCTCTCCTTCATCACTTTAATTATGTCCTGCCACTCCCTTCTGGCTTGTAGAGTTTCTGCTGAGAGATCAGCTGTTAACCTGATGGGGATTCCCTTGTGTGTTATTTGTTGTTTTTCCCTTGCTGCTTTTAATATGGTTTCTTTGTGTTTAATTTTTGACAGTTTGATTAATATGTGTCTTGGCGTATTTCTTCTTGGATTTATTCTGTATGGGACTCTCTGTGCCTCCTGGACTTGATTAACTATTTCCTTTCCCATATTAGGGAAGTTTTCAACTATAATCTCTTCAAATATTTTCTCAGTCCCTTTCTTTTTCTCTTCTTCTTCTGGAACCCCTATAATTCGAATGTTGGTGCGTTTAATGTTGTCCCAGAGGTCTCTGAGACTGTCCTCTATTCTTTTCATTCTTTTTTCTTTATTTTGCTCTGCATCAGTTATTTCCACTATTTTATCTTCCACCTCACTTATCCGTTCTTCTGCCTCAGTTATTCTGCTATTGATCCCATCTAGAGTATTTTTCATTTCATTTATTGTGTTTTTAATCGATGCTTGATTCATCTTTAGTTCTTCTAGGTCCTTGTTAACTGTTTCTTGCATTTTGTCTATTCTATTTCCAAGATTTTGGATCATCTTTACTATCATTATTCTGAATTCTTTTTCAGGTAGACTGCCTATTACCTCTTCATTTGTTAGGTCTGGTAGGTTTTTATCTTGCTCCTTCACCTGCTGTGTGTTTTTCTGCTTTCTCATTTTGCTTATGTTACTGTGTTTGGGGTCTCCTTTTTGCAGGCTGCAGATTCGTAGTTCCCGTTGTTTTTGGTATCTGTCCCCCGTGGCTAAGGTTGTTTCAGTAGGTTTTGTAGGCTTCCTGGTTGGGGGGACTAATGCCTGTGTTCTGGTGGTTGAGGCTCGATCTTGTCTTTCTGGTGGACAGGTCCACGTCTGGTGGTGTGTTTTGGGGTGCCTGTGGCCTTATTATGTTTTTAGGTATCCTCTCTGCTAATGGGTGGGGTTGTGTTCCTGCCTTGCTAGTTGCTTGGCATAGGGTGACCAGCACTCTAGCTTGCTGGTCATTGACTGAAGCTGAGTGCTGGTGTTGAGATGGAGATCCCTGGGAGATTTTCGCTGCTTGATATTATGGGGAGCTGGGAGGTCTCTTGTGGACCCGTGTCCTGAGGTTGGCTCTCCCACTTCAGAGGCACAGCACTGACTCCTGGCTGCAGCACCAAGAGCCTTTCATCCACCCAGCTCAGAATAACAGTGAGAAAAAAGTAGAAAGAAAGAATTAGTAGAAGAAAGAAAGAGAGAGGGAAAGAAAGGAAGAAGGGAAGAAAGGAAGGAAGGAAGGAAGGAAGAAAGAAAGGAGGGAGGGAGGGAGGAAGGATGGAAAGAAAGAAGGAAAGAAACGAGGGAGGGAGGGAGGAATGAAAGCAAAAGGAAGAGTGAATGGAAGAAGGGAGGGAGGGAGGGAGGAAGGAAAGAAAAAGAAAGTGGAAAGAAGAAGGGTGGGAGGGAGGGAGGAAAGAAAAAGAAAGAAGGAAAGGAGGAGCGGAGGGAGGGAGGAAGGAAGGGAAGGTAGGAAAAAAAGAAAGAGCAGGTAAAGTAAAATAGAATAAAGTATGAAATATAGTAGCGTTATTAAAATTAAAAAGTAATTATTGAAATAAAAAACACGGACCGATAGAACCCTGGGACATATGGTGGAAGCAAAGCTATACAGAGAGAATCTTACACAGAAGATTACACATACACATTCACAAAAAGAGAGCAGGGGGAAAAATCAAAAATCTTGCTCTCCAAGTCCACCTCCTCGATTTGGGATAATTCGTTGTAAAAAGAGGAAAGGGGTGAGAAGTCTGAAATCTTGCTAAGTCCACCTCCTTAATTTGGGATAATTCGTTGTAAAAAGGGGGGAAAGTCTTAAATCTTGTCCTCAAAGTCCACTTCCTCAATTTGGGATGATTCGCTGTCCATTCATACACTCCACAGACGCAGGGCACATCAAATGGACCGTGGAGCTTTAATCCACTGCCTCCGAGGCTGCACAGAGAGATTTCCCTGTCTCTGCTCTCACAACTCCCGGGTCTCAGCCTTGGACCTGGCCCCGCCTCTGCGCGTAGGTCGCCGGAGGGCGTCCGTTCTTCGCTCAGACAGGACGGGTTTAAAGGAGCCGCTGAATCGGGGGCTCTGGCTCACGCAGGCAGAGGGGAGGGAGGGGAATGCCCTCTCCTCGCGCACCAGGCAACAAAAGGGAAAAAAGTCTCTTGCCTCTCCGGTAGCTCCAGACCCTTTCCCCGGACTCCCTCCGGGCTAGCACTAACCCCTTCAGGCTCTCTTCCTGCCGCCAGCCCCAGTCCTCTCCCTGCGCTCCGACTGAAAGCCGATACTCGAGCCTCAGCTCCCAGCCCCGCCCGCCCCGGCGGCGAGCAGACAAGCCTCTCGGGCTGGTGTGTGCCTGAGGGCACCGATCCTCTGTGCCAAAATCTCTCCGCTTTGCCCTCCGCACCCCTGTTGCTGTGCTCTCCTCCACTACTCCGAAGCTTTCCCCCTCCGCCACCTGCAGTCTCCGCCCGCGAAGGGGCTTGTAGTGTGTAGAAACCTTCCCTCCTTCACGGCTCCCTCCCACTGGTGCAGGTCCCGTCCATATCCTATTGTCTCTGTTTATTCTTTTTTTCTTTTGACCTACCCAGGTATGTGGGGAGTTTCTTGCCTTTTGGGGGGTCTGAGGTCTTCTGTCAGCGTTCAGTAGGTGTTCTGTTGGAGTTGTTCCACGTGTAGATGAATTTCTGATGTATCTGTGGGGAGGAAGGTGATCTCCGCGTCTTACTCTTCCGCCATCTTCCTCCGGCTCTCCATGAGGAATCTTGATCTGTAGTTTTCTTATTTTGTAATGTCTTTGGTTGGTTTTGGTAGTGGGCTCACAGAATAAGATAGGAATTATTTCCTTCTCTTCAGTTTTCTGGAAGAGTTTATGTAGAATTAGTATTATTTATTCCCTAAATATTTGGTAGTGATGCCACTTAAACTTGGAATTTCTTTATGAGAAGGTTTTTAATTACAAATTCAATTTTTAAAATACATATAATGCTAAGGAGGTTATATATTTCTTCTTTTGTGAACTTTGGTAGTTTGTGTCTTTCAAGGAATTTATCTATTTCATCTACATAGTTGAAGTTATTGACATAGAATTGTTCAACATATTCCCATATTATCCATATCTATAGTATGCTTCCATTTCTCCCTTCCTAGCCTTTATGATATTGCCTTTATCCATTTTACTTATACATATGCCCCATAGCACATAGCTATAATTTTAGTTTAAATAATCGAATATTTTAAAGGAGTTTACATAATAATAAAATAATCTATTTCTCCAGAGTTTCCATGTATGGTTCTCCTCATTCTTTTGAGTAAATCCAAATTTTCATCTGGTAACATTTTCCTTCTGCTTGAAGGACTTCCTTTAACATTTCTTATACTGAGATGCTGCTGGTGATAAATTCTTTCAGCTCTTAGGTGATTGAAAAAGGCTTTTTTCCTCTCCTCCTCCCCCACCACCCCCCTTGGTAATCACAAGTCTGTTCTCTATATTTGTGAGTCTGTTTTTGTTTTGTAGATACACTCATTTGTGTCATATTTTAGATTCCACATATAAGTGGTATCATATGGTATTTGTCTTTCTCTTCTGACTTACTTTGCTTGGTATGGTAATCTCTAGGTCCATCCATGTTCCTGCAAATGGCATTGTTTCATTCTTTTTCATTACTGAGTAGTATTCCATTGTGTATATATATGTATATATATATATATATATATATATATATATATATATATATACCACATCTTCCTTATCCATTCATCTGTTGATGGACATTTAGGTTGTTTCCATGTCTTGGCTATTGTAAACAGTGCTGGTATGAACATAGGGGTGCATGTATCTTTTTGAATGATAGTTTTGTCTGGATATATGCCTAGGAGTGGGATTGCTGTATCATATGGCAACCCTATTTTTAGTTTTTTGAGGAACCACCATACTGTTTTCCATAATGGTTGCACCAATTTACATTCCCATCAACAGTGTAAGAGGGTTCCCTTTGAAAAAGTCTCTATTTCACTGGGTATAAACTTCTAGGTTGATAGTTATTTTTCCTTCAGTATTTTAAAGGTGTTTCTCCACTTTTGTCTTGCTGGTATTGTGTCAGATGAGGAGTTTGTGATGTTCCCTATCTTTGTTCTTCTGTATGTGATGAGTTTTCTAGAGCTGTTTTTTAAGATTTTCTACTTATCACTACTTTTGAGAAATTTGATTACCATATGTCTTGGTGTAGTTTTCTTTATGTTTCTTGTGATTGAAGTTCATTAGGATTCTCAGATATGTAGTTTTTAGATGCCATCAAATTTGGAACTTTCCAGTCATTTCTTCAACTATTTTTTTTCTCTCTCTCACCAACCTCTCATTTGGGGACTCTGATTAGAGGTATATTCAGATGTTAACAGTTGTCTCAAAGCTACTGAAGCTCATCATCTTCATTTTGCATTTCATCTTGTATTGCTTCTATTCCTATGTTTTCAAATTCACTAATTTTTTCTTCTGTAATGTCTAATTTGCTATTAATTCCATCCAGTGTATTTTTTAAAAATCTCAGTCATTGTAGCTTTTAGCTCTAGTTGTTCAATTTTTGTATTTGTTTTTCATATGTTCTGTAACTCTATTTGGAGGGCTTTCAGAATATAGTTATAATAACTTAATGTCTGTGCCTGCTAATTCTAACATCTGTGTCAGTTCTGTGTAGGTTTTAATTGATTGATTATTCTCCTCATTATAGGTCACAATTTTCTGCTTCTTAGAATGCCTGTTACTCTTTTGTTGGATACCAGACACTGTGAATTTTACCTTGTTGGCTCCTAAATATTTTTGTATACCCATAAATAGTCTTAAGCTTTGTTGTGGTATGCAGTTAAGTTTCTTGGAAACATTTTGATCATTTTGTGTCTTGCTTTTTAAGACTTGTTAGCCTGGACCAGAGCAGCATTTAATCTTGGTAATGTGTCCCTTAGTACTGAGGCAAGACACTTCTAACTACTCTACCCAATACCCCATGAATTATGAGGTTTTTCAGTCTGGCTGGTGGGAACAGACACTGTAACTGGTCCTTTGTGAGTGCTGAATACTTTTTTGTTAATGTTTTCTCCAATCTTGGACAGTTTTCTCATATACATAAGCTGATCAGTACCCTGCTAAATGCTCAAAGGTAACCCTCTGCAGATCTCCAGAGTTCTCTTGCAGCTCTCTCCTCTGACCCAGGTACTCTATCTTACAAATTCAAGGTGCCTTGGCAGTTGTTTGAGGCAAGAAGGTAAATTTGATCTCTGTCATTCCATCTCAGTCACAAGAGGAAGCCAATAATTTATTCTGAAATTATTTCAAAAATACAGAAAAATTTTAAGACATGTACAGAGAACTCCCATATTCTCTTTACCCAGATTTCTCAATTATTAACATTTTACCACATTTGTTCTACCTCTCCCTCTCCACAGATAGATAGATAGATAGATAGACATACATATATATTATCATTATTCTTTTTTAAACCAGTTAAGCAGTAACTGAAGACCCAATGATTCAACACTCTCACTTCCCCCAGTGTCTATCTTTCCAAAACAAAGACAGTCTCCTACACAACCACAGTACAACCAAAATCAGAAAACAATATCAGTACAACTCTACCATCCAGTTCACAGAACACTCTCAAGTTTTTCCAACTATCCCAACAATGTCTCTTTTTTTCTGGTCCAGTAGCCAATCCAAGATCATGCATTGCATTTAATTGTAATGGATTTCCAATATCGCTCAATTTGGAATCATTTTTTAGTCTTTCCATCTTTTCAGTCTGTAGATATTCCTTTACCTGAGTTTGTCTCATGTCCAGAATCAGACCATATTTTCTTTGCAGGAAAAGGCTATGATATGCTTTTCTTGGGATACCACATCAAGAGACACACAGGTTAATCTGTCCCACAACAAGTGAGGTTATTGTTCACTGGGTCAAGTTGATATCCACCAAGTTTCTCCACTATAAAGTCACCATTTTTCCTCTTGTGACTGATAAGCATTTTGTGGGAAGATATTTTGAGACTGCACCAATGTTTAGCTCCTAATCAAACCTCCACCCACCAGCCTGACATCTATGGATGACTCACGCTGAATCCATAGAACATGGTCTTAACATGTAGTTCACTTTGTTTTCCAAAGGCATCAGCTACCCTGACAGAAGATCAGCTGTTCCAGCAGCAACAGTTCTAATCTCTGTTGAAGACCAATATCAAAAGAGAAACCATACCTTAGAGAAGCAGTTCTTTTCATTTAACAATCCATCTATCCAACTATCAATCCATATATCATCCATTCACTGAGTAAGTATTGAAAGTACTTTTACATGGTGCCAGGCTGTGGAGATGGAAAAAAAAAAAAAAAAAAAAAGACATAAGACACAGTGCTTATATCTAATACGCTTCTGGTTTTTATAGGGAAAATGTCAACAAATAATTACAATTCAAGGTGATTATAATACAACAATGTATTATAATGCAGGTAAGTATTAAATATGTGGAGTATCAAAGGAACATAAACTTTATTTGCATATAAGAGAAGGTTTCCTAGAGAGGTAATATTGGAGCTGGGTCCTTTAAGGTGAATGGGAGCTTGGGAGATATTTGATGAGAGTGGGGATAAGTAGAATGTTCCAGTTAGAAGAAACAGCATGTGATAATGTAGATATAAAAGCATAAAGTACAAAGGACACAGAAGTAGTTCACTGTCCGGAAGAAGGGAGGGTGCGGGAGGGAAGGGGGATTGGTGGCAGGGCAGGAAAAATTGAGGCGGGACCAGCTTGGTACAGGACCAAACATGCTAAGGAGTCTGGATTTTTTATTCACTAGGGGTTCCCACTAAAATGCAGTTTCCCGGACCCCATCACAATGTTATTTAAATTAGAATCTCTGAGGAAAATCTGGGAGTCTGTATTTTAACAAACACCTCAAGTTTGGAGATCACTGCTATAAGTCAGAGGGTGCTACTGAATACTTTAAAACAGAGTGAAATAATCAGATTTGTGTTTCAGAAAGATCACTTTGGGACTCGCAGAGGATGTCTTGAAAAGGGGAGCAGGTAGACACAAACATCTGTGGCAGTAGTCATAGCACTCTCCCAGTTCTTTCCAACACAGAGATTGCCAAGCCCTGTCTTTTCTGGATATGATCTTAGCTGAAGTTAAGGAATTTGTGGAGGGGACTTGATCCAAGCTGCCAGCATTGTCTCATGCCTCTGAATTGGTCAGGCTAAGAGGGTAATCCAGACACAAAGATGCTCCAGAGTGGATTGTTAGATTACACTGGCCAACAAGACTTGCCAAGTGTCTCATTATTGAACACATTTATTATATCCATGTTCAACTGTAGGAGTGTGGTGGTTATGGTTGATTGGCACTTAGCATCTATTCCACTCCCCTTCCAGTGTAGCGGCTTTCAAACTTTTTTTTTAAAGAAAAACATATTACATTGCAGTGCAGTATATTCGTATGTGTGTGTTGCACAAAACATAACTTACCCTTACTAAGTTGATGTCCTCTGAAATTTTTATTCTGTTCTATTTTATTTCTTTCAGTGCTTTCATGATTCACTAATGATGAGTCCTGATCCCCAGAGTGAAAGCCATTGCCGTAATGTGCTTTCCTGTATAACAGAGGCTAGAAAGCTAAAGACTGCATTTTCCACCCACTTCAGCTAATGTTCCAGGTGTTTTTGGCTCTGCAAACCCAATGCCCTTGTATTGCTTATGCTATTTCTGCTGGCAAGTGTGTCATGGAATTGTTTGGTCTTTCTTGGCAATGACAACAGAGGTTTAGTCATTAGCATAGGTGCTTTTCACAGGTATCAAGAAGAAAAGCAAGGGGTGTCCATTTTTGCTGGTGAAGTTTGTATCAGTCATAGAATGGTCTGGAATCTGCAGCATTCGTGGCTTTGTAAGCATGGTACCTTCTTACTCATGTAAGCTTCTGATTACAGTGGCTTCAAGGTCAAGGCAGTGACCAAGTTCTGAGTGGTAGGAGCTGTGTGGGTGCCCAGTACTGTGGTGGGACTGGGGAGAGGGGAGGAAGGTTTCCAAAAGGTCCCCCTAGAGACTGTCTGCCCTTCCAAAGATCTACATACCACTTAAAAACCTGCAGTAAATCTCTACCTACAGAGGATTCTGTTCTCTGCAACAGAACCCTGGACACAAGTAACCAGTCCCGCTGAAGTACTAATGAACTACTAAGTCAGGGGGGCTCAGGACTTGCCTAAGTCTTCACCTGTCAAACTTAATCTGGCTCCAGCCACAAAAATGAATGAAGGACAACTATATCTAACAGCATGGGCCAATCAGAAACAGAAAATTGAATAAAAATAGCAAAACACACAGGTATTTAGTTCTGTTTATATAAAGTTTAGAAAACAAACAAATTAAACCATATTGCTTAGAGATCCATATTTAAGGAATAGATCTATTTAAAAAAAGAGGGGTTTACCATAAAAGTCAAAATGCTGGGCATCTGATCATTTAAGGGTCATGGAGAGACTTCTGAGGTGCTGGCTATGTTCTATTTTTTACCTAAATGGTGATTTTTTTCAGGTGTTTGATTTATGTACTTTTCTATATGTGCATTATATTTTACATTCTCTCCCATACACAAAGGATGAAAAATTGCAACAATAAACAAAAATTTTAATTGGAATTCATACAACTTACGATCATCCAGTCTATCTACTCATCTGATGCTTGAATCTCCCCACAACATTTTCTGTCCTCTGCTTGACCCCTTCTGAAGAGCTGGAGTTGCGTAGTTGTCGCTCATGAGAGCAGTAACACACCCAGGCAAATAACAGTTGAGTCTCCAAGCATTATTGTCATGTACCTGCGACTGTCCACCCTCTTCCCTCAATTCCCAACTGCCAGGTCACTGAAGACCATATTTAAAGACCTCAAAAGGATCCTCAAACCTAACATCAAAACTTAGCACCCTCAGGACATAACTTCCTTCCCTCTGACCCTTGGGTAACATAGCTTCTTTTATTCAGCAGGGAGATATCTATTTGTTATTTGTTGTTATTATTATAAGAGCCAAGACAGCAGTGATCAGTACCAAAGCAGAAAAAGAGATACATAACATATGGGTTACCTTGGAGTTTGAGTTGTTTTCTTTTTCAAATGGTCTGCTGAGTTTGGGAAGGGGAATTGGGAGAGCAGAAATGAGAGGTGAGATGGAAAGAAAACTCCACCTTCCCTGTAGCCTTATTTCATATTTTCTGACTTTACAGGATGACCTGGTGAGTTGAGTAGGTAAGAGACAAGTGTCCTGGATCTAAATGATCATCCAGTGAAGGAAAAGTCACAATATAAAGGTTTCCACTTCTCCAATCTTCAAGGAGAGATACAATGTATCTGGGGTGTGGGGACTAAAGCCAGGATTAAATGTTAATACCTGAAATCTTTTCAAGCAAAAGGTGCCATGTCAACTTCAAAGTATACATGTGCCTTATGAGGTGAATTTTTTGTTTTTAAAAAAACATAGCCTCTGCAGGAAAACTTTTCCAAAAATTTTTCACCTTTTCCTGGTGCTTCATAATCCTTAAAAGATTTTTCAGCTGATAGGAGATTTCTGAAACAATGGGCATGATACATAGGGATAATATGTCTTTTGTCTTGGCTCATTTCCAGTGGGTTTTAGTTACTGAATTCTTTAAAGGACATTGTTCAAACATGGCCTCCCATGTAACTGGGTTCTAAGGCCTGAGCTGCAAGAACCTTGACATCACCACGTGACTCCAGAGTATTCTTCCATTGGATCAAATTATGCAGAAAATCACTCTCATTCCAGTTTACGTGTCTGGGTTAGACAAAAGCAAAGTGGATTGCCCAAGATTTGCTCCACAATAATTACATGTGAATACTTGAAAGCTATGCCTGAAAAGTGTGTTAATAAATATGATCCCTGTTCCTAGATGGTGTAGATAGAAGCAAATGGGCCAAAGGTGACAGTTATTTGGCAGTTCCTCACTCAATACCCCTGCCTGCCACATTCTTGGTTCCTCTGAATGCACCTTTGATTACTGAAAGAATTGTGTTGATTCCATGAATGGTAGAAATCACGACACTTGAACTGCCCGCCATTCCAACCTTCTTTCATGACTCTAATGTGCTCCCTGAACACTTATTTAACAATTGGGAAAAAAAAAAAAAAACACCACAAGGATGTCTTGCAGAGAGTAACCATGTTGCAGAAATAGTAACGGTGGCCTTTTGCTTGCTTTCCTTTGCTGGCCATGCCTGAGCAAGGTTTTTTGTAAGATGACCTGGAGTTGGGCATTCTGCCCACGTGCACACCTGGCAGCTCGAATCTTCCTATCCTTGGGAACTCGGATACATGCTGAGTTCCCATTTTCTTTGACTGCAAAACAGACAAGAACCAGCTGGTTAGTGCTGACACGGCTCGCACTACTGGCGGGAACACTACTTAAGTGTTCTGCATTTGCTCATTATTTATCAATGGGGAGATATTTCTCCGGAGAAAAGCATGTCCTTTGTCTCCTGATGGAAAGTCCGTTCTTCCAATGGGGGATGTCCTAGAAAGGAAAAAAATTGGTAATTCATTTCCCATGTGTGAGTCCCAAGTGTAATTCTCCATGTGTAAGTTTTCATTTTAAAGGTTCAAATTCAAATATAGGAAATGAATTGTGGCCCTAGAAATATCAGATACTTAACTTTTTCCCATAGCAATATGATTTTTAATAGCTGAATATGCCATCTCTCCTTGAACAGGTTGCTTTTATCACCAGTTTGAAGCATAGATTATTGTTATAAGTACTATTAATTATTTGAAGATAACTTCACACTGCAAATAATTTTTAACATCCCCTGCTTCAAGGCATCAAATAATGCAATGCTGGGTTTAGTGTGTTCATGTAGGCAAAGCGCTTTCCTATGTGACTACGTGGACCTCATATGAACCTGCAGGCTCTGGGAGACAGAAAAGTGGAAAATCAGACGCTAATGAAGTGGAGCGAAGGCTCTTCTGATTTTCCAACATTATGTAGGATAACATAAAAAATGTAATAAAGGAATTTTTTATTCCTTTACCTGAAGTTAAAAGCTCCCAAGCTCTCCTTCTTTTCCTCTTCTTTTTCTTCTCTCCCTTCCCTTCTCTGTCTCCTTCTCTTCTCTTTTCTTATTCTTTTTGGTCTTGTTAGATCGAATATCAGGATCTCTTTGCTCTTTGAATTATTCATGTTACTCCGATTAACGTTGGATTCATATTCATCCAAAGAAACTTATTTTTCCTTAAGTTTTCCAACCATGAAACTAATAGAGCATGATGGAAATGTAACTGATACTTAGCTATTGTCTTGGAAATAAATCCCATTACAATTATATGTAAGAGATATTTTAAAATAACTGTAAAACAGGAGGGATATTTATGCTCTTCTGAAGATGAATAGACTTATTTATAGGTAGAGAGACATTCCAGAAGATAAGCTAAAATTAATCATATTGCTGAAGTTTTCAAAGAGGTCAGAGTCCAAATTAAATATAGAAGGGCAAACCAGTTTCTTCCTCTTGTGTATTTTAATGAAGACTAGAGAGGCTAAAGAAATATTTATATTCTTTTATTCATATTTTCAGGATTGCCTCATGTCTCGATTTTTTTCCCAAATCTCTCATTTAAGTGAGGGTACTTCAAAGTGAATATGGGTATTCTCAACTCCTCATATCTTAGAAAAGAAAAAAAGGAAGAATTAATAGGGACTGGAAATTTTAAAACAACAGATGTACTAAAAGTGTGATTACTGCCATGAGTAAGACATACGGGGGAGTGCCACCACTTTATGTAGCCTTGGTTGAGGGCTGATTGTATCGTAGGGAAACTGGAGCCCCAGAACCATGCTAAGACCATCTCTAGGAAATGACTGCTGATTTGCCTTGGAGTGAAAGAGATAAGCTGTTTCTCTCTAAACATAGCTCTCTAACTGCTTTGTGGTTAACAAGATGCCCTGCTAAGAACTCTGGGTAATTCATTTAAGGCTGAATATTGAACTGTGATGTGTGATGAGGGAGGAAACTGTGCTCCCAAACACTGGCTGCATTACTCTGAAGGAACTGAAACGTAGAGAGGGACCAGATCTTTGCATCCTCCACAAAGGGGCGGACACACGTGAGCTGAACTCCAGAATCCAAGGTCAGAAAGAGACTCCCAACAGTACCACATGGGCTGAAGTGACATCGCTTCCATTCTGGACCCAGATTTTTTTTTTTTTTTTCCTTCACAGAGCTACATACTTCAGTTGTGATGCCTTAAGCAAGAAAGCAATGTCTTCAGACAGTGGCTGAGATAAGAAAGAGTAGGTGAAGCTGAGTCCCAGGCACAATGGTGTGCATGTTGATATCACTGAGTTATGAACTATTTCCTTTTAATCCAGTTTCAAAAGATGACTTCCTCCATATGCAGTTAATTCCACATATAACTACAAGGAACTGCATATTTTCGAACAGTTGTGTCATCAGTATGAATGTTTAAACAATCTCTGTGGTCTTTTTCCCACAAACTGATTTAACATGTATATAAAAAGGCTTTTGGAATGAGCACTTTACATTTGCTTCTCAAACTTCAGCGTCTGTTTTTAGTAAATATTGAAGATGAAACTTCCCCCATTCATGCCTGGAGCACTGGCCAATTGCAACTGAGGAATGCAGTTCTTGGGCTTTTCATGAATAAAATTCTCTGGTTGTGAACCTAGTCTTTCTCAGGCCATGTCAACAGGACCACAACTGAATGGATGTGAGATAAAGCACTCATGGCAGTTGGTTGAACTGGTTACAGATTATTCTAATTAATATCAGAAGACAGTGGGCTCCACACAGACCTGTTCAAATCCTGACTCTGTACAGGGGGGACCATGTATCCCTGTGTGTCTATAGTGGCCCCAGTTCACTCTTAATGCTCCTGTGTAACCATTAATAGTGTCCCTTTCAAAAATGTCCCAGTTTAAGCTAGAATGTGTATGATCGCTCTACTAATAACGAAACCCATTTTAGATCTCTGTGCCCTTGCTTTTTATGGGTGCAGCAATACGTGTTGGGGCTCTGGTCCTAGAGACCCATTTTATAGGCCAAAATCATCAAAATTGATCATGCAAATAACTTAGGGTTAACTAAAACACAACTATATATGTGACATAATGTTATTGACAAATTAAGGTATCGTTTTTCTCCCCACATATTTGTTTTGTCTTCTTTTCTCATTTCAAGTAGGAACCAGTCCTTTGTGTGCTTCCTTGTCTCAGGGATTTTTGCAGGACGGAAGGCAGACACCCCTGAAAAGTCTGTAGTTCTTCTTGTGTTGTTGCAAAGGCCTACAGCCACTGAAAAAACAACAAGTGCTCCAGACTCTAAGGAAGAGGGATGAGGCTTTGGAGGGCAGAGAGTCAGAGAGAGAAGCTCTTCATCTTAAGGAGGTAGAGGAACAAGACTGCAGGCTCTGCAGAGAAGGTGAGCAGAGGAGGTGGTGACTTAAACCTGGAGCAGGATCAGCTAGGCAGTTTGGGGGACTCGGTGCAAAATGAAACCATGGCGGCCCTTGTTCAAATTTCAAGATGGCCACAGCAGAGCACTAAAACTAATTCAGGGCTCTTCTGAGCATGGAGCCCTGTGAACCTACACAGTCACATGGCCATGCAGCTACCCCTGCCCAGAGGAGATGGCTTCTTGATGTCCCTAGAGGGAGGCACCCTCTGCAAAGTCCCCTAACCCCAAATGGCGCCGCCAAAATCCAGGGCCCCACTGTGGGCTCCACAGAGCAATAACAATGGTACCTTAAAAGACTGGAGAGTAGAGGCCCTTCCTCAATTGTCTTCATTCCAAGTAAACCTTCTGGGTTCTGGTGTGACTCTCGGAAGGAGAGGGGTTCCCAACAAGGATGAGATAGCAATTCTTGCCATCTCAGAGGAAGGATGGTGCCTGAGAGTCAGAAAACTAAGCTGATTTAAAGAAAGAAAGAAATTGATATGTTTTGCACACTTCAGTTTGTGGACTAAAATTTATTCCACATATGCTTTTACAAATATTTAAGTTTATAAAACCAAATGTTTAATATAAGATCCACATTGTAAATATTCCTCTGAGAGTATTTTTCTGCATGGACTGGAATGGCTGAGCTTCTTAAAATGTAAGTCCATAAAGTGGAGGGGAAGATGCCTGTTTTCTTGGTAAACCTCCCTGAAATACCCACAGGCTTTCTTCACCACTGCAAGGATTTTTGGTCTGCATTTAAAATTCAGATTGTTTGTCTCAAACATCTTCCTTATCCATTTCATGTGCAAAAATGCTCTGAGAGTCACTGAATGGTAGGTTCTGTGGGATGAGAAGTTCCATGGTTTGGGTTCACTGATAGTATATGTGAACATCTTATTTATGACAGTAAATGTTTTTAAAAAAAAGTTGTTATTCTCTGTAATAGTGTGTAATATTTGAGCAAGTTACTTAACCTGCTCTCCTTATCTGTAAAATGAGGATCATACCTACCTCTTGGGGTGCTATCAGGACTCAATCAGATGACAGAGAGAGTACCCAGCATATATGAAATGCTAAATGGTTGCTGAGTCTTGGACATGACTCTTCCATGTTAATCACACAATGGTGACCCAGTTTTTAGTTCATGGGTTACCTCAAGCTTTTTTTCCCCTGGTTGTAAATGGGGGAACTTCTACCCATCATGAAGTTCCGGGAACTTTTTTGTTTTAACAGTAAGATAATTGTCTTCTCCCCCAAAACACAAGTTAGCACCAAACTCCTCAGATGCCCGTGGACCACAGAACAGATTATTTCATGCTGCTGCCAGCTACTTCTGGCCTTGGGCAGATATTGCATCATTGAGGATTAGAATCACAAAGGACCAGAGATCATAGTCTTCAGTAGTGACTTAGAAACTCCTGGGGGTGCCCAAGGGGCTCCCAATAACATGTGGTCCCAGACACCTCCTCCCCACTTGCCAGAGCAAACTCCAACTGTATCTGTTTTACACATTGTCCATCTAAGTAAGATTTTATTTAACAAAAGGGGACAGCTAAAAAAATAAATCAATAAAAAGACCCTTTGAAAATCACAGATCTGCTCCAACCCCTGCATTTTAGAGTTGATGAAATTTAGAACTAGAAGATTGTTTTAACCAGTATCAGCCAGCTAGTTTATGGCAGAGCCAGGAGTACACTGAGGTCAGCTCCCAGTCCCATGCAGTTTTCATTCTAGCAGGCTGCTTCCTGAAGAAAGACGGAGATGACACCGTAGATGTTGTAGGGTCAAGATTTACATCTTACAAATCAGATGTACCAAAACAGTAGCTTTTGTATTTGTTTTCTATAACTGATTTAATCTCACTCTGAAGCTCTCATTCCTACAGACGGCAGAAATAAATTTGCTAAACAGCCTCTTTCAGGGTGAAAAAAAGGGGGGGCCGTGTTCATGCAGTTCAACCATTGAAGTTCCCTATCAGAGACAATTCTCTACCTTCTGAGGCTCTCCCTTCTCCCTTCTTCTCAAGGTGGCATCTGGATGATGGAGAAGTTTATGGATCCTCATGGAGCAGGGGGAGGAATGCGTAACTCACAGGTTGTCTTCCTCTGCAGGCTCCTGCTGTTCTGCAGCTGAGGTATGAGTCCTCTCAGTCTCTGGGCATCAGATTCTCTGGGCATGTATCGTCCCTACATGTGCTATGTAAGTGTTTGCAGCTGGTGTAATTTGCGGTCTGCTCTCTCCGCATGGGCAATCTATGGTGATAGCTCTCAGGGAGCTAGGCCATCTCTCCCTGGGAAAATTCTAACCAGGGTACCAGTGCCATGGGAAGGCCATCTTCAGAAAGGAACTGACTTCAGTTCAGGGAAGCTCCTCTTTATCAGCCACCTAAACAACTGAAAATTAACTGGAGTTTTGAATACCTTCTTCTCGTGACTTTCTTTTGTAGTAAAAAAATTAAAAGCACACACATAATTACTTTAAAACCTTGGTCTTCTTGTTAAAGACAGTAGAGTAAAAACACTTATGCCATTCCTCTTCCTAAAAGTCCAACGAAAACAATACATGGAACAAAAATAGAAGGAAAAAATCTCCGTATCATGAATGAAGCAAGGAAACAGCTACAATCCCAAACCACAAACTATGAAGAACACCTGCTAAATATTGGGGGCATAGGTGGAGCTGAGGGAGGCCCTTAATGCTGACAAATGCCTCCTTGGATCTCAAACAGGATCTATATTTCTCTAAAATTAAGTGAGGCAGCCCTAAAAAGTCAAGCCAATGATCCTTTGCTTAGAGAGGGGAGGTTGAAAGATATTAATGAGACATGGGAGAAATGGGGACTGTCCTTAAGAGATACTGAGTTTCAGAGGCTACAAATTTTTCACTTATTTGTACTTTTCTGAGTTTTTGGACAAATTTTTATGAGTACTATTTACCAAAACAATAGCCATTCTAACAATAAGTAAAAGCTAAAATCAAAACAACAACAACCCTTTTAACTGTGTGTAAGAGGGTTAAAAGATAATTAACAGCTACCTCAGAATTCTTCTTAGGGAGGAATAGTCTTTATTATAATTTCTTAATAGGTTATTGAGTGTAAAAAGATAAATCAGACCCAGAGTCTGGAAGAAGAGGGGAGAACAGAGTGAAGGCTGAATTGTTCTGCATTCAAATATGGGCACAATTAGTAGGGTGAGATGATTACTCTTGAGAGGTAGGCAGGAAGAGAAGGATTGAGGGGCGGAAGAAGCAATAGGAGGGGAGGGGGGAAGGTAGTGTTAGAACCTGAGTTAGCAGAAATGGCCGAGTCTCTCTAGCCTTGAGAATTCTGAGGTTTTTAAGTTATTTGCATTACTTTGAAAAAGACCTTGGCTTCCCTCTGCCTTCTGCTACACCCACAAAGATCTTGGTTTTGATTGATTGATTGATTGATTTGATTGATTGATTTGGTTGGTTGGTTGGTTGAGTAGGTATTAAGGGAACCAAAGGGATGAGACAGCACTTCTGGGTTGGAGATGATCAGCAGAAGTATGAGCTCTGAATCGGAGCTCATTAGGGAAGCCACAAGCTCCTCTCAGCTCCACCTCCAGCCCATCCACTGCCTAATCCAAACTCCTTCCCCACAGCTGCAGAGGGGTTTGAGCCACTTTCATTTGCACCTTAACTGTCCTCTGGATTAACTGTGCCATAGATTTGGGTTGAGAAGGAGAAGGATGGGGCCACTTTGATAGAGCCAATGTAGGAGGGCATGATAAGGAGCAGTGAAGAGGGGCAAACAGAACAGAGAGATCAACATGGTTTCTATTCACAGGTGACCATTCCCCATCTTGAATGGCCACCTGTATCCTATCTACACACCCACCCTAATTCTCTCTAGACCACTTCCCTTCTCCCAGTTCATCAACCACATTTTCAAAAAAAAAAAAAAAAACAACATCCAACAGATGAGAAAGAGGACAACACAATGATTCATACTAGTATCTGGAGCCCCTTTAAGATCTCAGTCCTTGTTAATATAGCTGAATCATATTTTGAGTCCAGAACACATTTCTTCTCATTCTAGGGTCTTTCTTCTTCAGAATAATCTTCTGTTTTAAAAAGTAAGGACTTTTAAAAACACTTAGTTTTTAAACTGTTACTTACTGAAAGCCCAAACCTCAAAGATGAGTCATTTCCCAACACACTCGTTATGCAGCGGTGGAGAAGAGACAGGATAACCAAGATTTATAAACTTTCAGGTTAAAAAGTAGAAGACTAAGAAACACTCAGCAGTCATTAAGCAACAGCAAATAACAAATCCAGCTGAATAGAGACAGCAATGACTCCCAGTCCACTTACTTGGTTGGTGATTCTAGAAACTGCCCTCTGGGGTAATCTCCTTGTAAATTATCCCATATGAATTCATCCTGAGTAAGTAATAAAGAACATAGCTTTCTGGGGGGATATACAGATTTCATAGACTTCTTCCTGCTGGTGTGGACCTAGAGGCCTGAGATTTGTTTTCAGGATAAAATCATAGGTGTTCACCAGGCAGACTTGAGGCATCTTTGACAATGTGGTTTCCTAAAAATCGCAGTTGGCTTCTCTTCTCCTTGCTTCCTGTCAATGGCAAGTACACGTAGACAATGGCCACAGATCCTGTGTGAACAGCCTTTAAACCCGAAGATTTCCTCCTGTTCTGACATTAGTCATCTGTCCTTTCCTAGTCCTTCCTCAATGCCCACTTCTTCGAAACAATTTGAAATCATAGCTTCTTACGGTGAGACATCCACTGAACTTGAAGTTTTCCAGTGGGTCTGAACAAGATGTCTTACAGAGAGCTGTTAATTAATGGGAGAAAAGCACCGGGTCTCACTAGCTAAGGTGACTACTTTGAAGTCATGGTTTCTAACTACTTCTTTGGGGGATAAAGAAGCAGTTGTCTTTGTCAGCCTTTCAAAGCTCCACATCAGGGGGCTTCTATCTTAGGTTGTGGCCACAGTTAGAGGGTCCCTACAGAATTGGCTAATTTTAGTACTTGGTGCATAACAAAAGACACCTTGCCTCCTTTGCTGAACTGCGCCCCCCATCCCCAAGCCCAATTCCACATTTTCGAGTCTGATAGATCCTAGATTTACCCTGCTTTCATGGACCAATTTTTAAAATTAGTTTCTTTTCTCTTCCTTTCTTTATTTCCTTCTTTTTTCAGTTGCAAACTAGAGAACCCATCCACCCTGGTTTAAGCAGCATTTATTAAGAGTTATTAATAGCTCCGTGACTCAGTGGGAGGTCTGGAGAAAAAGAAGCACAAGGCTAGGCTCCTGGGCACACAGAAATGACCTGATGTGGGTGCTGCTGCCACCACTGCTCTCTGCCGCCACTTTCACCTGCAACATGGATGCGCAGTGGTCAGAACCCAGTCTGTTTCCTCGGGTCGCTGACATCCAAACCAGAGTTTCATGTGTGTGTGCTTGATTGGTAGACCTTAGGTCACATGCCTGCTCCCTAGCTGTGTGAGATGCTGGGAATTTCCTCCCTGGGAAAGTAAGACTAACGATGTGGGAAACTATGAACATGTAGAGCAGGGGTTTAATAGAATGACAGGTACCTGCTAAAGAAGATTTTTTTCTAGTGAGCAATTTGCTCCTAAGAGCCCCTGAAAGATTCAGGCCTTAGAGACACTACATACTATAGAAAGTGAGGGTGGAGCAGGGAGCTGAAACATGATTTGGTTGAAGACCTGTGGAAGGTAGACCTCTAGGTTCCCTCATCCACACCCACGCAGCCAGGCATTTATACTTCCGCTTGTCCCTTCCTCCCTCCTCTCCCCTTAGAGGACTCGAAGTTTCTTTTCTGTTCAAGTTCCAGACTGGGGATACCAGGCCTAGAGGAGCTCAGGGTCAAGGTGCTGGCCTGAAAACAAGAGATTAAGTTAAATTCTCTTTGCTAAGTATGGGAATAACCTATTTTCAAAACCTCAAGTGATGCTTTCAACATCTCTAACTATACCCCAGCAGCAGGCATTCTAGGAAACTCCACTCTGGTCCCAGGCATCTTTGTTGGGCTGGGAAAGGAGAATGGAGGGGGTTGTGATGAACATCTGCTTCCAGGCTCAGAACATGTTTGGGAAGGCGTTCTCGTTCTCTTCTTTTCTCTTCTCTTCTCTCCAGAATCTTTTGTTTGCTACTCCTGCTATTTCATTCCTCAGCATCTTATGAGGCTCCCAAGGATGTCCTGGACAAGTCAAGGAACAGGGTGAGCCTTATTCAATTCTAGTTTAAGAAATGACTGAGATGGTGTCTGAGTTACATCTGGTTCTGTTTCTACCACGGGTGAACTGGACATCATAGAAAGACACAGCTAGATGATCAAGCACAGTATCTTTTTTTTAATTTTTTTTTTTTTTTTTTTTTTTTTGCAGTACGCAGGCCTCTCACCGCTGCGGCCTCTCCCATTGCAGAGCACAGGCTCCGGACGCACAGGCTCAGCAACCATGGCTCACAGGCCCAGCTGCTTCGCAGCATGTGGGATCTTCCCGGACTGGGGCACGAACCCGTGTCCTCTGTATCGGCAGGCGGACTCTCAACCACTGCGCCACTAGGGAAGCCCTTAAAATTAATTTTTATTGGAGTATGGTTGCTTTACAATGTTGTGTTAGTTTCTACTGTACAGCAAAATGAATCAGCCATATATGTACATATATCCCCTCCCCTTTGGACTTCCTTCCCATTCAGGTCACTACAGTGCATTGAGTAGAGTTCTCATTAGTTATCTATTTTATACACAGTATCAGTAATGTATATGCAAGCACAATATCTAATAGCTAAAACAATCACATTTTTATTCATAACTAAAATTTAGAATCTAGAGAAAAGACGGCTTTCCCAGGTTCAAGTGCCCAGGAGCCTGACGCCACATGCCATCTGCTGGTGTTAAGCTGTATCGCTCGGCAGTGACTCCAGAGGGAACAAAGGGAACTCTCATCTCCTTGGGAGGGGGAGGCTCCCACGGGCCCTCTGCTACAGGTTTTAGACGTGAACAAGTCCAGACCACGACCTTGAGAGGAATGAGGAAAATAAGGACTATTTTATTTTGGCATGTATCTCAAAATTGTCATCATTCACATAAAGTTCATAACCACAAAGACATTCCTACTTATTTTCTCAGGTGTTACGAAGCTTTGACATGGGAAGAAAATGTCACTTCTAGAGGCATAAATTAGGCTGATTCAGAGTGCCCTGATGTTTACAACAATCCTCCTCTCAAAGAATATGGCATCTTCTTAAGGAACCCTGTCTCAGACTCTGTACCAGCCCAACTGTACGCAATCTTGCGTCCTACCCGATGATCTTCTCTGGGGTCCAGTCTTTGTTCACTGCCGGGGAAGGGGAGTTCAACAGCTACCAGATAGCAGATAACGCAACTCACACCCTTTTCCATAGAAAATATCACTAAACAGCATTAATTAATGGGTGCCAATTTTACTTTCTTCCCTCTTCCTCGTATTAAATTGCCTTTGTTCAAAGTTAGTTTATTTGAGCAAAAAGGGCCTGGCCATCTCATGGTGTGCCTGGTATGGAGGCCCCTGGAATGACCTTGTATGGTGACAGAAGGTTTACTCTCAGGGTTTACTCCCCACATTTTATGAACCAAAACACACACACACACACACACACACACACACACACACACACACACGTTTCCCTCACAGGGCACATATTCATATTTGAGGCAACAATCCAATCAAATGAGTGGCAGAAAAATAACACCATTATCCCTACATATTAAAAATATTCTTAAGTCCAACCACGGTTTGCAAGTTGTAGCACCAAATATTCTATAGATGCAAAAAAAAAAGTAAATATAGTATTGTCATAGACCCTGTGATTCCAGATGCCAAGCCCATCAGCCTAGAAGTGGAAGAAATTTCTGAGTCTTGCTCAGCCAGGGCACTTTGACAGCACACATTCACCGGCGGGTATAAAACTAAAATATCCAATGGATTCTTTCCCTTACGTTTTACACAGTGAATACAATGAGCTGTTAATTGATGAAGCAATTGGCTTGGCACCTGCCCTGACTGTTTCCTGAGAGGACAGACAGGTCTAGAAAACACAACCAGGAGGATTGGGAGTTAGCAGAGAGGGCGGTGGAGGGCAGGTGGTAGTATAGGGGTCTTTTCTAATCTCCCACAAGTCATTGGGGGAAACTTCGACTGGCCAGAATCTTTGTTCCACTCTGAATATATGGCCACCCTAATGGCCAAGGTGCAGATTCCAAATTCTTGGGTCAGGTTTTACATTTCGGCCTCCAGGTACAGAGAGAAATTGGTAGGTGGGGTGGAGAGGTATTGGAACAAGTCTGGATATCCTGAAAGCTGAGTTCGAGACCCGGGGTTGCCTGCAGTTAGCTGAGACCTTCACAAGTCGATTTATCTTCCCAAGCTTCCATTTTCTCATCTTCCAATTCCTACTCTTACTTTCTTGTCACTCCCCCCTGCTCACCCCTTTCCCCTTTATGAACTGGGGAAGGGGATGGGGAGCAGTAGCAGTTCTGTGAGCCCCCTCCTCAAGGTGCTAGAGGAGTGAGCTCAAGTTCCATGCAGCAACTTTGAAATACACATGCCTGGCCCTCCCCACCCCTGAATTCTGGCCAGCCCTTCATTTGTCCTCTCTTTTCTCACTCTTTTCCTTGTTCCCTCCCTTGTTTTCTTGCCTGTCCCTCTCTGTCCCCATCGGTAACCTCCTTTTCTTGGTATCTAATCAATACTCCAATTCTGCTTCACTTCACTAGCCTAAGAGGCTATGTTCCCCTGGCTATGTGTTATTCCTTTTCGTTTTCTCTTTTTTTTGGCCATGCCACACGGCTTGTGGGATCTTAGTTCCCTGACCAGGGATTGAACCTGGGCTCTCGGCAATGAAAGCACAGAGTCTTAACCACTGGACCGCCAGGGAATTCCATATGTGTTATTTCTTTTTAAAAATATTGTATGTATGGGTAGCTGGACTTGCTGCAGAAATTTTATAAGATGTAGAAATATCTTATAACGATGATGGGGAGGAGAAGGACAGCTGAGGTTCATGAGCGCTTGCTGTTTGCCGGGCACTGTTGAAAGCACTTCACGGGTATTCATTCATTCAACACCCCATGAACCCTACGAGATAGGTACCGTTATTATCCCCTTTTGGCAGGAAAGGAAACCGAGGCATAGAGAAGTTAATTAACATAAAAGAGAATGCTAAAAATTACCCATAAAATCGTGCTGAGAATAACTATGGATAACCAATATGGAATCTTTATATCTGAATGAATGGAAGGCCACTTGCCTCATGCATGCATTTATTCTTTCAAAAACCATTTTGCCACAACTGCCCTGGAGCCAGGTGTGGATTGAAGGACCTCTTCTGATAACTGATTTTGAGGCATGGCCTTTTGTCATGGAATGCAGAGGGAACTTCTGGCCAGTGGAAGAAGTAGGCTGAAATCCACTGCCATCCTATATCCCTATTCCCAGATCCAGCCGTACCAGAGACAAAAATCCAAGCAAGAACCCAGGGTCTTGCCAAGAGCCAGCTTTGGAATTGAGGGTATTAAAAATAATAACCCCAAAGCAGCCACTACTTCTGCTTGGAAGCAGTCATTTCAATGACTGACATATGTACTAGAGGAACAAGTGTCATCTTACTAACAGGCTCTCATTAGTGATGGCAGCAACTATAAAACACATACACACCATGCACTTTTAATGACATGGGAAAGTGCTCATGATGTGTCAGAGGAGAAAAGAAAACCACAAAACAGAATGTGTGTGTGTGGTATGATGGCAAACATTCTTTAAAAAAAAGGGGGGGGCCATATGCATTGAAAAAATACTGGAAATTTTTTTGAAAAACAAACAACTTAGTAATCCCGCCTAAAGAAAGGTTATATGGGATTTTCTTTTCTTTTAGCTCTCCAAATTTCCACAAAGAGTGTGTATTATTTATAGGCTCAGAAAAAAAGTCAATCATATTTTTTTAAAGTTGTACAAGTTGATTAACAGTTGAAAGTCAACATATTATATTCAGATGAAATTCAGAGTTCCTAATTATCTTTTAAAAGGGAAAAAAAACTAATATTTACTTGCGAATCATTGTGTCCTACATTGCCTGATGCAAGCTTCATAAGGCTTTGTAAGGTCAGTAGTCTATTGCTGCAGAGGCATAAGTAATGTGAGCAAGATCACTTGACTGTTATGGGGCGGAATGTCCAATTCAGCTGACTCCCAAACTCACATTGTTCTCCTGGCCAATGGAGTTCCACCATTTTATTCTCTAACACAAGCGTAATAACGTACTTTCATCTGTAGCTCTTTGAAGCAATGATGGAGAGTAAGAATGGGAAGGGAGGCAGGGGGTACATCTCAGAATCTGCTGAAGGCTCCCAGGTGATCCAGATCTGCTCTTACTCTATCCTCTGTCCCCCAAGGGTGCAAGGGTGTGGTATTATGGGGGAGACACTGAGTCAGCAGCATGATTTCCAGGATAGTGAGGAGGCCCATCACGTCAGCAGACTACCTCTCTAGAGACATCCTTTGGCTTAAGATTCTTTGTGCCTTTAGCTAAAATGCAAATGTCTCTGAGCGTAAGATTGCCTTAAACGATATCACTCCTGAGTATAAATAAGTTTGTCAACTTGGCTCCCAAGTCGTCGAGAGGATGATTACGAACACCCAGAGGAAGACAGATACACAGAAGACAAGAAGGGCATCGAGAAACCACTAGAATCTCCATGCCCCTCTGCATAGTCCTGCCTGCCAATGGCTGGCCTTGATTATAATATTTAGGTTTCTGTGTTTATATCCTGTCAAGGGAAAGCAGAATATCACATTCTATCAAGTCACTTGAAAAGAACCACTGATTTACAACTCCAAGGCACTAACAGAGTGTTTGATTTAAAGGAGTGTATCTTTGTAACTGTAATAAACACACCACACTCCAGAAAGCCTGCAGATAGCTTCTCTGTGAGTAAATGGCGAAGAAGAAGTAGGACTTGTGTATGTTTCTTCCCTTTCCTAAGGGTTATCAGGGCCTTTTTCATCACCTTGGAGGGAAAACAAATGATCAAAAGATGGATGACCCCTCGTGCCTTCCATATCTCCTTCTTGGTATGTCAAAAAGCTTTCCAGCAAGTCAGGGCAAGCTAATTATTTTCTTCTAATCAATCGGCTATTTTAATGATGTATGACACTCCTGATCTATCAGTACCATTAAGATAACGTCTGCTGTGTTGGTCTGCAGCTAGTTTACAGACACTTCACTAGCCAACGTGGACCCTCCAAAAATCCAAACTCATGTTCGCTGGGCCTCAAGAAGGAAAAAGATTCAGACCTGGAATCAGTGCCTAGGTGGAACTGATTTGAGGAATTATTGAAATGCAAGGCTGCCCCCCAAAGCCTACCACAGAACCTGAAATTTCCACTTGTTCCTCTGAGTTTTTTCTTGGTCTTCAGAAGTCATTGTTCAAATTAAAAAATAAAAGAACCTTCCCTGAACATAGCTAGGTGCTACCATCAGAAATCTTTGTCAGAGCAGCTGCCTTTAGCAGAGAGCAAAGACACAGAAAGAAAGATCCGGAATAGAGTCTAAGTGTCCCAACTCTACCATTGAAGGGAGGCATGAATAGAAGGGAAAACATGAGAGTCCTTGGGAAAGGCATGGACGAGACAGCATTCGGAGTTAGGAAATCCTGACAGGGGCATGGACCTGAGTTAATGAGAACAAAATCAGTTTTGCTGCCTAGGTGGCATCTAGCCGGCCCTTCAGCCCCTCGGGTCCCAAGCAGAGGCTCTCCTCCTTCGCAAGGGCCCGAGCTCACAGCTGTGGGCCAAGCAGAAGTCTCCTGGCGGCCAGCAGGGAAAGCAAGCATGGGGAGGAGGCTGGCCTCAGCCTTCCTAACAGCCTCACCCCAGGACTGGCCTCTCCTTCTCCTCACTTGCTCTGCGGTTCAGAGGCACCTCCAACAATCTCAAGAAATCAGATGGGGAAGTCGCTGGTCTCGGTCTCCCCAGCTGACAGCGGCCCTGGCCAGATGTTGCACCGGAAGCCTTCACACACCTCTCCCATTAGGCGGTAATGGCACCCGGGCTGCAGGGGGAGGGGCACCAGGCTGCTGGGCCCCAGCTGGCAAGCAGCTTTTGTTCTGGATGACTTCAGCTTGAAAATCTGCCTTAAGAATGGTCTCCTCTCAAAGGAAAGGAAAACCCTCGTGAGGCATGGACACAGGCTGCTTTCACTCCTGAATGGGGCCTGCAGCGAGGGGAGGGGGGCATCCCATCCTCTCTGTTCATAGACAGCTCTTTGTTCAACAGGAGAAACAGAGTTTGGACACCACCACCAGCCCTGCCACTTGGCAGGAGCCACCGGGACTGGCCTGCTTTCCCTGCACTCTGTCTTTTTCTGTGGAATGTATAAAAATCTGTAGGCTCCTCGCAAATGTGTATCATGTGACTATGGCATTCCAGACGCTGGCGCTGGAGATGCAAAGAGGAAGAAGACGTGCTTCCTGTCCTTAGACAGTTCACTACGGCAGGAGAGGAGTCCAGAAATATAAACATGCAATCACAATATGGTGTCGTAAACATTAATAAAGATCTATATGGGTAGTGAGAAGATACAAAAGAGAGACAAGGAACAGCTTCACAGAAGAAGAAAGGGTGGTGTTGGGTCTTGAAGCAGAATGAGCAGCGAGTTTAAAGATCAGGCAAAGGGGAAAAATGCAGTCCTGACAGAAGGACCTGCATGTGCAAAGGCAAGGAGGCACGGGGAAATTGTGCCCCATACCATTGCCTGTGTTCTCAGTAAGAATTAAGAGGAAAGATGGGACTTCCCTGGTGGTCCAGTGGTTAAGAATCTGCCTTCCAACGCAAGGGACATGGGTTCAATCCCTGGTCAGGGAACTAAGATCCCACACGTTGCAGGGCAACTAAACCCATGTGCTGCAACTTCTGAGCCTGTGTGCTCTGGAGCCCGTGGGCCACAACTAGAGAGCCCATGTGCTGCAACTACTGAACCCCTGCACTCTGTAGCCCACACACTGCAACTAGAGAGCCCGTGTGCCACAACTAGAGAGAAGCCACAACGAAAGATCTGGCTTGCCGCAGTGAAGATCCTGCGTGCCGCAACTAAGACCTGCTGCAGCCAAATAAATAAATAAATATTTAAAAAAAAAGAATTAAGGGGAAAGAAATTCAAACATTTATTTATCTCTTTGATAGATATTTGTCAGATGCCATCATATGTTTCAAGCACTAGGGTATGGTGAGTAAACATAAGTGGATTTGGCTCTCCTGGAGCTTATAGTTTAGTTATGGAGATAGACAATAAGCAAATAAGCAAGCACGTAAATTACAAATGAGAGCAGCTCTTTGAAGGAAGTAACCAGAGTTCTATAGTAGAGAAAAAGAAAGGTGGGTAGGTTTGCTTTAAATGGGGTGCCAGGGAGGAGCCTTTGAGTTGTGGGGGAGAATCATCTAGAGAAGAGCCTTCGAGGTTGAGGACACAGCCTATGCAAAGGTCCTGAGGCAGGAAGGAGCTTGAAAATTTGGGGAAGTCAACAAGGCCAGTGTGAATGGAAGGTAGGGACAGAAGGGAAGGGTAGGAGATAACTGTTAAGATCTGAGGGGCCAGATCATGCAGGGTCTTTTAGGTCAAAGCAAAGGGTTTGAGGTTTCTTCCAGGTACAAGGAGAAGACACAGAATAGTTTTAAACAGGAAAGAGAGACATAATCTGAATTTAGCTGGAAAAAAAACAAAGTCAAAAGTAAAATTTAGGGGGTCAATAAGGGAGCCTTTGTCCATGGCCCCATAAGATGGCAGCTCTGTCAATGGTGGTAGCAGTGCATATGGAAGGAATGGTGGATTTATGATATTAATTTGTCATTCCAGTTCTCTTTCCTGTCCCACAATACTTTCTCTTTTTTTGGAAGTCATAGTTTAAGCACTCTGAGAATAGTATACCACTTGCCTTTACCCTTCCACTGTAACAAGTACTTGACACATGTCATCCTTGATCTAGAAAAGAAGGAAGACTCCAGTCCAATGGCCTTTCATCCCAAGGGACTCTGGGAGCTTCTCTGGCCTTCTTTGTTTATCTTCTCTGTCCAACCCTGTCCACGGCACCCACCTCAGGCTGGTTTTAGAGAACTGGGCATAGAGAAGAGAAGCTGAGGCCAATCTCCCTCCCCCCAAACACAAAGTATCCATTAAAACCTGTTCTTCCATAGTGTTTTCTTGCTTCCTAGGGTCTGGGGAGAAGATGCTCACAAGACCAGCCTGTGGCAAGTATTTCTGCAGGTGGCATCCTTGGCACATTTTGACCTGTGTTACGTTGTCTTGTCTCCATCCATGACTTTGAGGTCTGTCAGTTCATCCACCTACTGCCGCTCCAGGAGTCGAAAAGCATGCACAAGGAAGAAGATAAAAAATGCTCAGGTTGGCTTGTAATTTATAACCTGCCTCTTTCCAAAAATTCTTGAGAGAAGCCTCAGTCATAATCAGGGTCCTAATCAGCTTTAAGAAAGTCTCCTCACAGCCTCCCCTTTTTAGAAATATGAAGATTTATGTCATAATCTCTTTTACCAAACTTCATCAGGCCTTCACTATGCTTTGCAGCGACTGGAAGATGATTGTGCCGTGAGTGTGTGTGTGTGTGTGTGTGTGTGTGTGTGTGTGTGTGTTCTCCAATGTGAAACAGTAGAATTTATAAAGCACTTTCCCATATATTTCTCCTTTAGTACTTACTACAACCCCATTTTACAGGTGAAAAAAATGAGTCTCGGAGAGGTAAAGTTATTTGGTGATGGGCATCCAACTTATAAGCTCCAAGAAAGTAGAGTTTATGTCTGCATTGTTCTCCATTAAATCTCCAGAGCCTAGCACAGTGCCTGACACAGACTAGATTTCTGATAAGTATTTGTTGAATTAATTAACAAGTGAGTTAATAGTAACTTGATGAAATTGAGATTAAAATTCTAGCCTTTCTATCCACTATGAATTGATTCCCTCTGATAGCACAGTGCATTTATCTACAGAAATCTGAACAAATGAAAGCACTTACTCAACTCAGTCTTGTAGCTTAGAAACATTTTTGTGTAACACATATCAAAGTCGTGCCCCATGTGAGTGAGTCTATCCATCTGGTGTATTGTGGGCAGAATAAGGCTGTGAGGCAAGGAATTCTCAGATTAGGGTTTCTCACTGTGCTTTGACTCTACGACCCTTTGTGGTGCTACACACCCCTCCCCCACCCCAGCCCACAAAATATACATATTCACATACACATTTTGCGCACCATTTTATGGAGTGCACAAACTCCCTACTTAAGTTCAAGACTATCTTTGGGGGCTTCTTTGCCAAAATGGATGTTTAATGTATAGTAAGTTCCTCTGATAAGCTGTATGCCCCCACAGGGTACATGGCTACTGCTGGGCTTCCAAGGGTAAGAAAGGAAGGAAGGAGAAACAGAAGGTCATGAAAAGTGGTGCTCTTTATTGCATCTGCAGCAGAACAGCAAGCCGCTCACTAGAATTTCTAACTGGCTTGGATTGCTAAAGAATAGGAAAGGTTGGTCAAATAATTCTTTCAGATGCTTCTACTCAAGAAATCTTAGAGCAGTCTGCTGGTTAGTTGACTAGTTTTTCATTTATTTCTGAGGAATGAGAGAAGGTTGATTGTACATCTGAATCCTTGCTGACCTGTGGCTGGGAGCTGTCTGACACATTGCATCAAGTCTTGGCTATTTGTATAAATATGATTGAGTGAATGACTGATTTATCCTCAGAGAATTCTGAGTCCCAGGCCATCTTTTTGCCCCTTTCCCCCACTAATATTCTTGGTAAATACAAATAGAGTGGATTTATAAACACTCTTTTAATAAACCCCAGAAACTGAGCCAAGACTAGCATCTACAATCCCGCTTTCAGGAACAGGTTCCCTTGCCTCAGATCATTATTCCTTGTGAAAGTACCACATTCAGTTAAACAGACTTGCTGGTGTGGTCAAATAAAATGGTAAAATGCAAAATAAAAAACCTTTTGTAGGGGCTTCCCTGGTGGCGCAGTGGTTGAGAGTCCGCCTGCCAATGCAGGAGACACGGGTTCGTGCCCCGGTCCGGGAAGATCCCACGTGCCGCGGAGCGGCTGGGCCCGTGAGCCATGGCCGCTGAGCCTGCGCATCCGGAGCCTGTGCTCTGCAATGGGAGAGGCCACAACAGTGAGAGGCCCGCGTACCGCAAAAACAAAACAAAACAAAAAAACCTTTTGTAGGGAGGAATGAATGAAGTAAAATAATTCTTCTTCCAGCTCAAATACATCTAAATATCTCTAGAGTTCCATGACCTTCAAAATAAAGATGAATTTGTGGAGATTAGCAGTGACAGCCATGGGAAGTAGAGAAAGATAGCAGAGCCCAGCCGAGCTTTCAATGAGGAAAAAAGAATTCAACCATTGAGAATTCAGGGGCCCCAAATCCTGTATATAGCAACTGAGCATAATGTAAGCTTCCCATATCCTGCTTGCTACCACTGTGCCCTCACTTTAGAAAGGCCAAGTTTCTCCAACAGAATGAAAATCACATGCTATCTATGTACAATATATTTTTTTAATTATGAAAGAAAATGTATTAAACAAATACACATGTAACAAAACAAAATATACTTAACAAGATAATATATAATAAAAATGTGTTAATATATACCTATATGTGTAATGCATTAATAGTTAAGCAAGCTTGAAAGCAAGAAATAATGATGGTAAATGTGCATTTAATGCGTACCATGTGCCAGGCACTGTTCTCAGGATTTCATATATATTAACTCATTTGACCTTCATGGCAACTCCATGTGGATACAATTATAATCCCCATTTCACAGTTGAGGAAACTGAGGCACAAAGAAGTTAAGTAACTTGCCCAAAGTCATACAGCTAGTAAATGGCAGAGCTATTTTAATTCCAAGTTGTCAGAATCTAGACTACTCTAAGAAAAAAGAACTCAATGTAGAAGTTGAAGATGGAATTTCCCATGGGCGTGTTGGAGCTGAAATACACTGGGGCCAGGGGTAGTATCAGCTCTGAAGGGCAAGTGTTGAAATCACATACCCCTGTGTGCTGTAAAACTGAGCCCCAAATCATGCCTAAAGCCAGACCCTGGGACACTCTGTCTTGATGTAGCACTAGGAAAACTCTGCCTGCTGGTTAGGGATGTGGCTCTGAAGAGGGGGAAAGTCACTTGAAAGAAACAGAGATCCCAGGACCACTCTGTCCAGGAGTGAGTTCTGAATTCACACTCCCTGCATGAAATGGGAATGAGAAGTTAACATAAAAACTGGTCTGCAAGCAAACTTTGGGCTTCCCCAAAAAGATGTCTCCCATGAGAAACAACTCTCCCTGAACACGAACTCAGAAGCACATAGGAAACAAACTCCCATGAAAGACAGTGAGCAGATATACAAGAACAGAGACAATTGAGCAATCTGACAGAGGTTTTCAACTAGAATTTTTTTCTAAAAAATTCAAGAGAACAAGAAAGAAACATTTGGAAAAATGAAATATTTTGGATAAATAATAAGAGAATTTCTAAAAAGAGGTAAATTTATACTCTAGTTATGAAAAACAAAGTGCTTTAAAAACCTTAATACCTGAGTAAAACAGCAAAGTAAAGCTGAGGAGAAAATTAATAAATTCCAGATAAATGTGAGGAAATCACTCAGAACACAGTTCAAAGAGATAAAGAGATGGAGCTCATAAAAGAGAAAATAAAAGATATGGAGATAGAATGAGAAGCCCCACATGTGGAAGACAGGTATTACTTGAGGAGATGGTGGCAATATGTTTTTATACATAAAGAAAATTATGAATCCTCATATTGAAAAAGAACATGGAATCCAAATATGATAATTAAATAAAAATCCATACTTAACACATATTACTGAAATGACTTTACATAAAAATAGTCTCCTGAGGAAAAGGCATATTACCTTAAAAGAAATGATAATCAGTTTAACTGCTGACTTATCATCATCAGTGATGGATTCCAGAAGACAATGGATTAATATCTTCTAAGTACTGATGGGACACAACCGTTAGTTTAGCTTTTTATAACCAGTTAAGGTAACACTCTTAAATGACAGCAAAATAAATACCTTTTTAGACTTCCACGAACTAAAAGAGTTTACTACTAAGACTTCACTGAAAGAATTACCAAAGGACATACCGCAGTAGGAAAAAAATTTAAGAGTAGGATTCAAGAAGCATTGGTGAACAAAGAAACAAGCAAAACATATAAGGAAATTTAAATAAGTATTGTCAGTGGGAATACATTGCTCTGGTCAGCAATAATACAGAGAAAGAGGGTCACTTTGGAATTAGGGAGTTCTGAGGTCTAATTCAGGAGAAAAATTGACATTGATAACCTTCACACTTTGAAAAATACATCAGAAATGTAGCAGTATAAAGTATGCTAATTGAGTAAGATGGTATTTTCTAGTCTGTTAACTAGTCATTATTAAAGCCCTTGAGATGTTTTCTAAAAGTACAGATTCTCAAGCCCCCTTTTTTATTTTAGCACAGTGTATCTGGAGGGGACCTTTGCTTCTGTATTTTTTCAAAGTCCCAGCTAATTTTGCTGGGAAATCATAGTTGGTACTAACTAGCTCAGTAGGACACGCCCTCTAGGTTCTTGCTCCTTGGATCTCCAAGATGGAGTGACAAGCTATGAGCCAGATCCCATTGGAAAAACTGATGTACCATAAGAAGAAGCACTTGAAAAGTGTCCTGGAATTATAATGGGAAAAGTCTCTTTATCCTCCCTGGCATGTAATGTTTTTCCAGGTGATTGGTTTAAGGAGGTAATTTAGTAGATCCTGATAATTGGAAACAAATTATTTCGAAGTGATTTAAATTGTTATATTGGCAGGAATTGACTATTTAGGCATAATGAGTTTAATTGAGTGTCAGGAAGTGTTTTTTACAATGATGTAATAACTGTTCACATTCTGTTTGCAATAGCAGGGAGCTTTAAATGTCTGAAGTGACTGAACAGTGCTGCTTGTGAGAAAGTGCTTTTTAAAAATATGTAAACATTATTAGCACCTTCTTTAGCCTGGTGACTTCTTACCATGACTAAAATAGGATATCACTTACCAAAATCCTTGATTTGAGGTCCCATGATCTATTTCTGAAGAATATTTATCAGTGCGGCCCAATTCCCCAAACTCAGCAATAGATGCTCTACATATGAAAAGCCAAAGTCTAGGGAAGTATAAATTTACTTCTTTTTCTAACACTTGCTATACTGAATTTGGGGGATTAAAAAAAAGTGTGTAGTGTGTTATATTAAAGCCCTCTCCCTTTGTCTGAAGTCCTTGGGGTATGGGAATGGTGGAATTTAGAAATCATGACCTTCACCTATAGAGTTGAGCATATCCAAGGTTGAGTTACAGGAGAATTATCCGTCAGTTTTTCCCATTTACAGCAACCCCAAAAGAGCACGATTCTGCCCCCTCAGTCATAGTGGATTGCTACTACTCCTCTGAGCCTCTTCCCTCTGTTAGCCTGTGAATGCCTCAAGAGCAGGGTCTTGTTAATCAGGCAATCTCCAGGTCTAGACTTGTGCTTGGCACAAAATGGGTACCCAGTATATTTTTGTTTTTGATTGACTGAGTGAATAACTGAAGTCCCTGAGGTCAATGCACTTATCATCATCTCAGAAAAGCATTTCATCCCCTTTACATGAACCTCTGCCCCATGTAACCTGGGCTAGTTCAGGATTTGGTTCACATAGGTCTGTACTTTCCAATATGGTAGCCACACGTGGCTATTTACATTTACACTGATTTAAATTAGATTAGATTTCAGTCCCTCAGTCACACTAGCCACAGATTAAGTGTTCAGTAGCTTCATATGGCTAAAGGCTACTGTCTTGGACAGCACAGCTATAGTGCTGTCTGTCACTGTAGAAAGTTCAGTTGGATAGGGTTGCTATAGATAGACCCTTAGCTGGGACTCCTGGAGCTCTATACCCATCTCAGACTTAACCAGTTAACAGTGTGACTGGGCAAATCACTCACGTTCACATGAGCATGCTATTCCCTTTGCCCGAAGCATTTTTCCGTCATGGGGTAGTCTAGTTAATTGCTTCTCATCTTCCAGGTCTAATAGCCCCAGCTAGGTCAAGGCCTCTCATGGAACCTTGTGCAATTTCTTACCAAGGTTAATGTTTTACATATTTTTTTTTCTAATTTTTAATTCTTTTTTTGCCATTTTTAAAGTTGAAGACACTTTCTACATTTTTATGATTACTCGATTAATATCTCTCACAACAAACTGTCAGCTCTAGGACAGGAATAAGTCTGGATTTGTTCAGCATTGTATCCCCAGTGCCTAGCAAAGTGAGTGACACATAGTAAGCACACGGTGCTCTTTGAACAAATCAATGAATGAACCATCGGTTTCAGTGCCTCTGCCACTGCAAGTGGTCAGTGCTCTGTTGGGCTGATATTCAGCTAAGAAACACAGACATGGCCATATCTGTTGTTCACAGCCATCATCCCTTTGATCACTAAGGATGTGCATTCTGCTTCATTGTTGTCTGGGCTAAGTATTTTCAACATCACCCCTGGTGATTCACCAGCACAATTTAGACCTTTGAGGTAAATAGACTGACTGTGCCAGTTGAATATCCACAAGCAGGGGAAGAACATAACATTTCATCTAGGATTTGAGGCAGGCACTGTTAACCTTCCTCATCAAGGAGCCACTCATCCAAACTCTCCATCAAGTCAAAAACCTGACACTGAACCCCTGGACTGTTTTCTGGACAGTAACTCTTCTCTAAAACCCACCACCTCCGGGGTTTAACATCCAGCCCAACTCTCAAGATTACATATAGGAAGTTAGAAGACATACAGGTCAATGCTCCAAAATTCTAGCCACATTTCTCCCAAGTGCCCCAGAGGTTTGCAACTGTCCAGGCTCTCCTGAGCATCATCCCAGAACTCTTGTTTCAGTGGAAACTTGAGGCAGTGGGGGCAGTTCCAGCCGAGTCTCCTGAAGTGGTTCAGATCTGCACATAACACAACCATTGAGTACAGGCAGACCAAAACAGCAACAAAAACAGCTGCCCACTCAGGCTCCTGTGAGCCTTCACGTCTGAGTTCATGTGGCTCTCACTCAGAAACGGAAGTGGAAAACCAAATAAAGTCAACGCCATGGAGGTCCTGGGGACTTAACACTGAGCAGCCACACAAATACCAGAGTGATGCATCATGATTCATGTTCTTACAATAAATGCCTAAGAAAGTCATAAGGATTTGGCACTTAGTATAAAGCACTGGCAAGACGGCTCAGAGTTTTCTGCCAGTTGTAAAGTGTGGCCTGGGACATTTTCTCCCATTGAGCAATATGCATTAGCAATGTTATCTATAGTAGCAAAGGAGTTACTCATAAAACTTTATTAAGTGACGTCAAGACTTTCTTTTTTTTTTTCACGTTCTTTTCTGTTCTGGGAGAGGCTTTAGAAAAGACACTAAGTTGTTGTTTTTCCCAGTAAGTCCATACCAGCCCAATATTAGAAGATTAAACACATACCTAGAGGATTAGCAATCCAGGAATCATTGACTTAATACTGTTTATACTTATAGAATAAACTCTGCAGAAGAAACAAGTTAAAGCAAAGAGCATTCCTATAGAGCAAATTCCTCTATTACCATTTAGGGAATCATGAAAAGAAAGAAAGGAAGGAAGAAAGGAAGGAAGGAAGGAAGGAAAAAGAAAAAAGACCAAATGGTTCTCTGGGCCCTCACAAGTATGGGAAAGGGTATGATGCCTCACCAGGAAAGGGGTTTTTCCATTTAGAAAAACAAAATTAACAAAATTGCATCCCCATGGTGGCTCAGAAGGCTAGTGGCCCAGCCAACACATCCATTCTGGCCAACTTTAAAGTGGACACATCCTTGCTGGCAAATCAATTAAGTGATGATCTGTGTGGCTCACTGAGGCAGCTAAAATAGATAGGGAAGGTGCAGGCCATTTATCTTGTACACTGAATGGATACCTTGCTGGCCAATGGCCTGATAGTGTGAATTCTTGGTTTAGGATAGAAGAGTTGGAAGAGACCTTGGGAAGAATTACTCTTCTCTGCCCTCCTGTTTGATATGAGAGGTGCCTGGACAGCATCTCCAATAATTTTCAATATCGACAGTCTCAAGCAACATGAGTCAGAGAGGAGATCAAGGGGACGAGGGGCACATTTGCAGGGCAACATCTGTCCACGGCTGTGGAAGGCCTTGCAGCATCTCTCCTCAGGCCCCCCTACTTCCTTGTGGTCTCTCTTGCATCTAGGTCTTTGCATATGTGGTTCCTTTTGCTTGGGACCCTTTCGACTCCCCACTTGTCATCAATCTGCCTGGCTAACTCTCCCTTATCCTTGCAGGCCTTCCTTCTGACAAGAAGCCTTCCCTGACTTGGGAAGTTTAGGTTTGGTGCTGCTTCTCTGGCTTGTCCCACTAGGGTGAACAACCATCCTGGTTTTCCTGGGACTGAGGGACTTCCTGGGATGTGAGGCTTTTAGCGCTGAAATCAGGACAGTCACCCTGTCTCCCAGGCTGCTTGTGCTTACCTTCTCCAGACTTGGGGTCTTCTACTGTAACTGCCTGCTTACTTGTAGCCCCAGAACAGCCAGTTCTCTGAAAGCAGGGATAGGGTCATTCATCTCTGTAATCCTGCTGCACGCCTAGCACAGCTCTGGCACATGGCAAATAAGCAAAAACCAAAACTGGAATAGTACTTAGTGCTGAATGAATGAATGAATGTAAAATTGACATTCTTTTTCATATGGGTCTCTCATTCCTGTTTCCTGCAGCCTCTCCCGCCATTCCTTGAATCCGGGTGTGGATCCTGAGACTTGCTCCCAGCACCCAGAGCAGCTAACACATGCCTGGCAGAGGCTCCTGCGTACAGATCATTGCACTCTTCCTTCCCACTCTGGGTCACCATTTACCGGCATAAAGACCCTAAGGTCTAGGAAATATATTTTTGTTATTGTTGATTTCTTTGGCTACCATTCACTGAGAGTTTACATGTCAAGCACTACGCTATGCCCTTTCATTCATTTTCAGATTTAATACTCAAAATAGCCCTGCAAGTTTGTAGCCCTACAAGCCCTACAGTTGCCACCATTTCCTAAATGAGGACCCTGAGGCTCAGAGGAGTTAAGTAACTTGCCTGAAGTCCCACAGTTGGTTACAGGTGACTTGAAGCTAGAACCCAAGTCAGAAGTTTTTTGCTTTTAGCCACTACCCTCTAGTGCCAGAAGCCATCTGTGGTGTTGGATGGAGGCAAGCTGAGGGACTTTGCTGTCAAGTTCATAGCACAGTAAACTGGGGCCAGAGACACACGGGGCTGTTTTGTCCCTTACCCATCACCCATCCTGAGCCTGGCCACCTCTTGGGGAAAGGAAGCGTGGTTCAGAAGCACATGTCCCTGAATTTCAGGGAAGACTGACCCAGTGGTTTTATGAGAGAGCTGAAAATAGCTGATAAAACAGGAAGACTCTCAAACCCTTTATGTGATAAATGAGAAGCCAAGATCAAGAGGGGTAGAACTTTTATTCAAGGTAACACGGCCAGACAGTGGCAACACCAGGCCCGAAACTCTAATTTCTGACTTCCTGTCCATGTCAGCCCCCCACTTTCTTCCCCCATTCTATGACTATTAAAAACACACAAAGCTCTCTTTACCACATTCCTTGGGTTTTAAAGCCACTGCTCCTGCTGTCGTCCCTGCCCAATCCTAATACTTTTTTCTTTCTTTTTAACATTTGAGGAAGAAAGTGTTATTTTTTTGAATTCCACAATGTCACTGTAACATGTAATAAATACTTTTTATTATTTACTACCAAATGCTTATGGGCCATGAAAGACTGAAAGCTCTTCTATTCCTTCTGATGCAGCTCTAACAAGTTTGCTCCAGTCACTGGTTGGGGTGGGGGTGGTGTGGCTAGACTTGGTGATTTAATCTTCTCAATGCCGTTCGCTGTATCTGTAAGATTATGCTAGAATTGTAGGTGACTGGAAGATTTATTTTAGCTCAATCATTGTGGCCCTGAGAATGGTACATTCTCAGAAACATCTATCCAGCCACCCAAGACCACCTGAATGAGCTAATGGGGAAACCAGTCCAAGAGGCTGGGTCACACCAGAGTCCACAGTAGTCAGAAAGTTCTGTCCCAGGGTAAGGGCTGAAGAAAGCACTGCACATTCAAAGCCAGTTGGGCAAACTAACTTTGGGGATATTTTTGGTACTTTTAAAAACAGTGTCCAAAAAACCAAGATGGTGGAGGAGTGGGAGGATGTGGAGTTCATCTCTCTCCACAAATGCAACAAGAATACATCTACAGGGCTTCCCTGGTGGCGCAGTGGTTGGGAGTCCGCCTGCCAATGCAGGGGACGCGGGTTCGTGCCCCGGTCTGGGAAGATCCCACATGCCACAGAGTGGCTGGGCCCGTGAGCCATGGCCGCTGAGCCTGCACGTCTGGAGCCTGTGCTCCGCAACGGGAGAGGCCACAACAGTGAGAGGCTCATGTACCGCAGGAAAAAAAAAAAAAAAAGAATACATCTATAGATGGAACAATTCTTACAGAACACCAGCTGAACACTAGCAGAAGACCTTGGACACCGGAAAGGACAAGAAAGATCCCCACATAACTAGGTAGGATGAAAGAAAGAAGGGAAAAAGAAGCTCCCTGGTGGGGAGCTGAAGGAGAGGAGAGGTTCCTGCATCCGGGGAAGCCCCATCACCAAAGGGGAAATCAGTTCGGACAGAAAGGGAGCATCTGAGGCTGTCGGAGGACTGTGAAACGGCTGGTCTGTGGCAGACAGGACAGAGTGAGACCTACACAGATGGTCTGTGTCACAGCCCTGCATGCCCCAGACTGGACGTGTGTCCATCAGTCCACACGGGGGCTGAGAGCTGGAACGTGGGGATTGGAGAGCAAAGCCGGGGGGAGGACTGCTGTTGGCTGTGAGGAGACAGCCTGAGGGGACAAGAGGGAGGAAATCCACAACCAGGAATGCTTGTGGAGGAAACCCAGACTGCCATAGAAGAAGCAAGGCGCCACAGTTGAGTGGCATGCAGGGGGTGGAGCCACCATTGTAGCCTCTCTCGCCCCACACGCTGGCCCCCTGCCCTGCCAGGCTCTAGGAAAAGCCCCTTCCAGGGCTGACCTTCTCACACCAGCCACCAGGCGCTAGGAAAGGCTCCCACTGGGGCTGGATCTCTCGTGCCTGTGGCTGCCAGCTTTCCTGGACACCTGTGGCCATCAGGGCCCCTGCGACCCAGGCAGTCATGCTACCTTCATGCCCTGTCCTCACCAGGGCAGACCCAAGTGTTCCAGGGCATCCTTGGAAGCAGACACCTGTGGGTGGCTGAATGACAGAGGTGGGGCTAAAACCACAGCTGAGCCCTAGGGGCAGGGAGACTAAGGAAGAGGAACAAAAATCTTTCCATGCAGCTGCACAAACCACAGATTAAATCCATGCAATCAGCTTGGTAAACCCTGCATCTATGGAATATCTGAATGGACAGCGAGTGTTCCCAAAACTGAAAACGGTCTAGCTCTGGCAGCTGTGGACTTTGGGGACTAGTATATGTGGGAGTTGGGCTAGGTCAGACTCTGAACTGACCGCACAGTGCCCACAGAGGGACCAGAGAGCTACCTAGAGGTTTTACAGGGCCTCCTGGGGAGGCGGGGGTGGCTATGACTCACTGTGGGGGCAAGGACACTGACAGCTGAGACCCCAGGAAAACATACTTATTACTATTTTTTTAATGTTTTATTTTGTTCTGTTTTTATTATTGTTATTATTTGTTTTTATTTATTTTTTAAATATATTTTTTATTTTTTTATATTTCTATTTCTGTATTAGTTTTTTTGTTGTTTTGTTTTTCCTTTTTTTCTTTCCTTTGTTCTATTTGTTTTTATCTTTTTTATCTTTTTTATTCTTTTTTAATTGTTTTTGTGTGTTTGGTTTGTTTTCTTTACTTTTTCCTTCAGTTTGCATTCTGCTTTTGTTTTCTTTTTTGTTTTGTTTTTAATTGTTTGATTTCATTTTGGGATTCTTTTGTTTGGTTGTTCTCTTGCTTTTTGTCTTCTCTGTTTTTGTTTCTTATTTTGTATGTGTGTGGTTTCTTTGCGGGTTTTTTTGTTTGTTTGTTTTTGTTTCGTTGGTTTTGCTTTTACCATTTCTCTGGGGTTTTGTTTGTTTGTTTGTTTGTTTTTAATTATTGCTGTTGTTGTTTGCTTGTTTTCATCTTTGCTATTTGCCTTGGGTGTTGTATGTCTGTTTTCATTTGTTTTCTTCCTGCCCTTCTTTTTTCTTTTCTTTTTTTTCCCTTTTTTGCTGAGCCATGGCAGGGGGGGTCTTTGTTCCCAGGCCAGGGGTTGGGCCTGAGCCTCGGAGATGGTAGCATCGAATCCAGGAATGCCAGAGAATTCCCGGTCTCAGGGAATATTAATCAGCAAGAGCTCTCCCAGAGGTCTCCATCTTAACTCCAAGACCTGGCTCCACCCAACTGCCTGAAGCCTCCAGTGCTGAATGCCACATGCCAAACAACAGGAAAGACAGGAACACAAATCTACCTATAAGCAGACAGGCTGCCTAAAGTCATACTAAGCCCACAGACACCCCAAAACACACCACCTGACACGGCCCTGTCCATCAGAAGGAAAAGATCCAGCTCCACCCACCAGAACACAGGAACCAGTCCCTCCCACCAAGAAGCCTACACAAGCCACTGGACCAACCTCACCCACTGGGGGCAGACACCAGAAGCAAGAGGAACTACAACCCTGCAGCCTATGGAAAGGAGACTTCAAACACAGTAGCCATTTAGACAAAATGAGAGGACAGAGAAATATGTTGCAGATGAAGGAGCAAGGTAAAAACCCACAAGAACAAATAAATGAGGAGGAAATAGGCAATCTACCTGAAAAAGAATTTAGAGTAATGATAGTAAAGATGATCCAAAATCTCGGAAATAGAATGGAGAAAATATGAAAAACGTTTAACAAGGACCTAGAAGAACTAAAGAACAAACAAACAATGATGAACAACACAATAAATGAAATTTAAAATACATTAGAAGTGAATCAATAGCAGAATAACTAAGGCAGAAGATGGATAAGTGAGCTGGAAGATAGAATGGTGGAAATAACTGCCATTGAGCAGAACACAGAAAAAAGAATGAAAAGAATTGAGGACAGTCTCAGAGACCTCCGGGACAATATTAAGCTCACCAACATTCGAATTATAGGGGTCCCAGAAGAAGAAGAGAAAGAGAAAGGGTCTGAGAAAACATATGAAGAGATTATATATAAACTTCCCTAACATGGGAAAGGAAATAGTCAAGTCCAGGAAGCACAGAGAGTCCCATACAGAATAAGTCCAAGGAGAAACACACCAAAACAAATACTAATCAAACTATCAAAAAATAAATACAAAGAAAAAATATTAAAAGCAGCAAGGGAAAAGCAACAAATAACATACAAGGGAATCCCCATAAGGTTATCAGCTGATCTCTCAGCAGAAACTCTACAGGCCAGAAAGGAGTGGTAGGATATATTTAAAGTGATGAAAGGGAAAAACTGACAACCAACATTACTCTACCCAGCAAGACTCTCATTCAGAATTAACAGAGAAATCAAAAGCTTTACAGACAAACAAAAGATAAGAGAATTCAGCACTACCAGACCAGCTTCGTAACAAATGCTAAAAGAACTTCTCCAGGCAGGAAATACAAGAGAATAAAAAGATCTACAAAAACAAACCCAAAACAATTAAGAAAATGATAATAGGAACATACATATCAATAATTACCTTCAATGTAAATGGATTAAATGCTCCAACCAAAAGACACAGACTGGCTGAATGGATATAAAGACAAGACCCATAATATATTGCCTACAAGAGACCCACTTCAGACCTAGGGACACATACAGACTGAAAGTGAGGGGATAGAAAAAGATATTCCATGAAAGTGGAAATCAAAAGAAAGCTGGAGTAGCAATACTCATATCAGAAAAAATAGACTTTAAAATAAAGACTGTCCCAATAGACAAGGAAGGACACTGTATAATGATCAAGGGATCAATCCAAGAAGAAGATATAACAATTGTAAATATTTATGCACCCAACATAGGAGCACCTCAATATTTAAGGCAAATGGTAACAGCCAAAAAAGGGGAAATTGACAGTAACACAATAATAATGGAGAACTTTTAATACTTCACTTATACCAATGGATAGATCATCCAGACAGAAAATTAATAAGGAAACACAAGCCTTAAATTACACATTAGACCAGCTAGACTTAATTGATGTTTATAGGACATTCCATCTGAAAGCAGCAGAATACATTTTCTTCTCAAGTGTACACAGAACATTCTCCAGGATACATCACATCTTGGATCACAAATCAAGCCTTGGTAAATTTAAGAAAATTGAAATCGTATCAAGCACCTTTTCCAACGACAATGCCATGAGATTAGAAATAAATTACAGGAAAAAAACTGTAAGAAACACAAACACATGGACGCTAAACAATATGCTACTAAATAACCAAGAGATCACTGAAGAAATCAAAGAAGAAATTTTAAAAAATACATAGAAACAAATGACAATGAAAACACGATGACCCAAAACCTATGGGATGCAACAAAAGCAGGTCTAAGAGGGAAGTTTATAGCAATACAAGCCTACCTCAAGAAACAAGAAAAACCTCAAATAAACAACCTAACCTTACAGCCAAAGCAATGAGAGAAAGAAGAACAAAGAAAACCTAAAGTTAGTAGAGGAAAGAAATCATAAATATCAGAGCAGAAGAAAATGAAATAGAAACAAAGAAAACAATAGCAAAGATCAATAAAACTAAAAGCTGGTTCTTTGAGAAGATAAACAAAATTGATAAACATTTAGCCAAACTCATCAAGAAAAAAGAGAGAGGACTCAAATCAATAAAATTAGAAATGAAAAAGGAGAAATTATAACTGACACCACAGAAATACAAAGGATCATAAGAGACTACTACAAGCAACTATATGCCAATAAAATGGACCACCTGGAAGAAATGGACAAATTCTTAGAAAGGTACAAACTGCCAAGACTGAACAAGGAAGAAATAGAAAATATGAACAGACCAATCACAAGTAATGAAATTGAAACTGTAACTAAAAATCTTCCAACAAACAAACGTCCAGGACCAAATGGATTCACAGGCGAATTCTATCAAACATTTAGAGAAGAGCTAACACCTATCCCTCTCAAACTCTTCTAAAAATTTGCATAGGGAGGAACACTCCCAAACTCATTCTACGAGGCCACCATCACCATGATACCAAAACCAGACAAAGATATCACAAAAAAAGAAAATTACAGGCCAACATCACTGATGAACATAGACACAAAAATCCTCAACAAAATACCTGCAAACAGAATCCAACAACACACTAAAAGGATCATACACCATGATCAAGTGGGACTTATTCCAGGGATGCAAGGATTCTTCAGTATACACAAATCAATCCATGTGACACATCATATTAACAAACTGAAGAATAAAAACTGTGTGATCATCTCCATAGACGCAGAAAAAGCTTTCGACAAAATTCAAAACCCATTTATGATAAAAACTCTCCACAGTGGGCATAGAGGGAACCTACCTCAACATAATAAAGGCTGTATATGACAAACCCACAGCAAACATTATTCTCAGTGATGAAAACCTGAAAGCATTTCCTCTAAAATCAGGAAGACAAGGGTGCACACTCTCACCACTATAATTCAATGTAGTTTTGGAAGTCCCAGCAATGGCAATCAGAGAAGAAAAAGAAATAAAAGGAATCCAAATTGGCAAAGAAGAAGTAAAAGTGTCACTGTCTGCAGATGCCACCAGAAAACTACTAGAGCTAATCAATGAATTTAGTAAAGTCACAAGATACAAAATTAATACACAGAAATCTCTTGCGTTCCTATACACTAACAATAAAAGACCAGAAAGAGAAATTAAGGAAACAATCCCATTTACCATTGCAACAAAAAAGAATAAAATACCCTGGAATAAATCTACCTAAGGGGGAAAAATACCTGTATGCAGAAAACTATGATACTGATGAAAGAAATCAAAGATGATATAAACAGATGGAGAGATATACCATGTTCTTGGATTGGAAGAATCAATATTGTGAAAATGACAATACACCCAAAGCAATCTACAGATTCAGTGCAATCCCTATCAAATTACTAATGGCATTTTTCACAGAACTAGAACAAAAAATTTTACAATTTGTGTCAAAACACAAAAGACCTCAAATAGCAAAAGGAATCTTGAGAAAAAAAAAAAACAGAGCTTCAGGAATCAGGCTTCCTGACTTCAGACTATACTACAGGGCTACAGTAATCAAGACAGTATGGTACTGGCACAAAAACAGAAATATAGATCAATGGAACAGGATAGAAAGCCCAGAGATAAACCCACGCACCTATGGTCACCTAATCTATGACACAGGAGGCCAGAATATACAATGGAGCAAAGACAGCCTATTCAGTAAGTGGTGCGGGGAAAACTGGACAGCTACATGTAAAAGAATGAAATTAGAACACTCCCTCACACCATTAAAAAAAAAAAACTCAAAATGAATTAAAGACCTAAATGTAAGGCCAGACACTATAAAACTCTTAGAGGGAAGCATAGGCAGAACACTTGCAGCAAGATTTTTTCTGACCCACCTTCTAGAGAAATGAAAATAAAAACAAAAATAAACAAATGGGACCTAATGAAACTTAAAAGTTTTTGCACAGCGAAGGAAACCATAAACAAGACGAAAAGACAACCCTCAGAATGGGAGAAAATATTTGCAAATGAAGCAACTGACAAAGGATTAATCTCCAAAATATACAAACAGCTCATGCAGCTCAGTATCAATAAAACAAACAACCTAATCAAAAACTGGAAGACCTAAATAGATATTTCTCCAAAGAAGACATACAGATGGCCAATGAACACATGAAAAAATGCTCAACATCACTAATTATTAAATAAATGCAAATCAAAACTACAATGAGATATCACCTCACACCGGTCAGAATGGCCATCATTACAAAATCTACATACAGTAAATGCTGGAGAGGGTGTGGAGAAAAGGGAACCCTCTTACACTGTTGGTGGGAATGTAAATTGATACAGCCACTATGGAGAACAGTATAGAGGTTCCTTAAAAAATAAAAATAGAACTACCATGTGACCCAGCAATCCCACTACTGGGCATATACCCAGAGAAAACCATAATTCAAAAAGACACATGCGGGCTTCCCTGGTGGCACAGTGGTTGAGAGTCCGCCTGCCGATGCAGGGGACACGGGTTCATGCCCCAGTCCGGGAAGAGCCCACATGCCGCGGAGCGGCTGGGCCCGTGAGCCATGGCCGCTGAGCCTGCACGTCCGGAGCCTGTGCTCCACAACGGGAGAGGCCACAACAGTGAGAGGCCCACATAACGCAAAAAAAAAAAAAAAAAAAAAAGACACATGCACCCCAATGCTCATTGCAGCACTATTTACAATAGCCAGGGCATGGAAACAACCTAAATGTCCATCAACAGAGGAATGGATAGAGAAGATGTGGTACATATATACAACGGAATATTACTGAGCCATAAAAAGGAATGAAATTGGGTCATTTGTGGAGACATGGATGGACCTAGAGACTGTCATACAGGGTGAAGTAAGTTGGAAAGAGGAAAACAAATATTGTATACTAACGCATATATGGGGGATCTGAAAAAATTGATATAGACAATCTTATTTACAATGCAGAAATAGAGACACAGACGTAGAGAACAAACGTATGGATACCAAGGGGGAAAGGAGGTGGGGGTGGGATGAACTGGGAGATTGGGATTGACACATATACACTATTGATACTATGTATAAAATAGATAACTAATGAGAACCTACTGTATAGCACAGGGAACTCTACTCAGTGCTCTGTGGTGACTTAAATGGGAAGGAAATCCAAAAAAGAGGGGATCCATGTATACATATAGCTGATTCACTTTGCTGTACAGTAGAAACTAACACAACATTGTAAAGCAACCATACTCCAAAAAAAATTAATATAAAATAAAATAAACTCATTTCCAATAAATAAATAAAAAACGTGTCCAGAGTTTTTAAAAAAACCAGAGACTGTAAGCCCTTCACACACCACCCCCACTGTCTTCCATACACGCAACCCAGGAATTTTGCTTGCACTAAAAATGCATCTTCCAAGAGGACCTATGAACTTAAAACAAATGCTGTCTAATTTGCTATTCATTAGGGGTGTATCTGGATTGATTTATTGTGCCCTTCTGACCCCACGTCTTTGGAACAGCATTCCTTCACGATTAAACAGGGAAAGGATTCAGGCAGGACTTTCAGGGATCAGTGTAGAAGGCTACAAGGATACTTCAAATAGCTCCGTATCAGGTAACCCAAAGGAAACACTTTTGATCCAATTCAGCATTGAATGCACGTGAGCCAGACAAGAGATTGCAAGTTTTTTGACCCAGGTTTCCCGAGCCTTTCCTAAGGGATGTGGCCAGCACAGACCACTATTATCCAGATTATGGGCTTTTGAGTACTTCCACATTCAGGATATTCTGAGAATGCCTAACCACATACAATTGATCACAGAAATAGCAATCCTTTTTGATCCCAAGGAAGTCAGCTCTTCCTGGTAACAACCCAGCAGCAGCAGCAAAAAAAAAAAAAAAAAAAGAGAGAGAGAGAGAGAAAGAAAAGAGAGAAAAAGAAAGAAGGAAAAAGAAAACATAAAGGGGGGTAAAGGAGGGAGGGTGTCGTGCACCAGGAGAATAAATTTCTACTGGCAGCTCAATAGGCCAGTGCTAATCAGAAAATGAGAAAAACCTTGTAAAGTGCTAAGAAGAGTGAGGCGACAGCAATTGCCCTTTAGAAATGAGATCAACAGCCTCTCTTGTGGGTGGCACAAGTATAATTACAGTAATTAAGAGGAAAGACTACAGTCATTTTTTGCTCTTAATGTGTAAACAAACAATTTAGGAATTTGTAAGCTGGAGAGAGTTGGTACATAGCTTAATTTTACCTACTACTGTGGCTCTCCTTTCTTTCATTGGCTTCCAGGAATATTTCAAGGGCCAAGGCCTTTGTGGTTGTGGTTTTAGTTAAATGCACTCATTTACCTGGAGCTGGGGTAGAGGAAGGGGAGGGGAGGGCTTTCACTGGCTACTTAACTCCGACCAGCCCGTGAGCCCTCAGGCTACCCAGAGTGTCCAGAATGTTCAGAGCGTCCAGAATGCATGAGGCCCTGGAGAGAAAGGGACCCAGGCTGAGGGCACCCTGTGCTCAGGACTTCTTGTGAGGCCTTGAATACTGTGTGCTCCTCCTGGAGAAGCCACAGTGGCATGTGTTGGGGCATCTAGCAAGCATCCTGATTCTGTTTTGTTTTCCTGTTGAAGCCCAATGGCCATAGAAGAAATAAAGAGTCTGGAGCAGTGGGTTGGGCTGGGAAGTTGCTCATTATCTGTGGTTTGGGGGCAACCAAGATGCCTCAGAACCAGCCTCCTCAAGCAGGGGCTGACATCCTACCATCTGCGAGTGGCTGGCTTCCCTAAGGATGGCTTAGGATGGATTAATGCAGCTAAATAAATGAATCCCTGATTATTGACTGTGGAACTCAGCTACATGGAATCACTGCTGTGAAAAGCAACTTGATTGCAAATCAAGTCCTGACAATTCTCTGGATGATGACTTCCACTTCTCGCTAAAGAATTTGGTGCATGCTTCATAGTCCAGCTGTAAGTCAGACAATCCTAAACAGCTTCTGCACATAGTGACAATCCATCCAGCTATTTTCTCATGATGTAATAACAGGCCAGCAGGCAGAGAGTTAATTTTATTGATAGAGATTTATTTCTTTGGTTTAAGAATTGCTCTTTTGAAATACAAATTGTTTTTCTCCAATATTTAGTATACATGCAAAATGAGAGGATTTTTATCAAGATAAGGCTGATAGGGGAACTGTTGGGAATTAGGCGACCTGAGCCCTTCTGCCAGCTCTTATGGCTATTTGGCTGGAGAACCAAGAAGCTGCTGACCTAGGCTCTCTCACTCTCTTGTACACCTAGCTCAGAGTTCTCTTGCTGTTCCAGGCTGCCTTCCATACTAAATCTCTACAGGAAGCTCTCACCACTGCTTCATAACCTCACAAAGCCCACCTGAAGCTCCTCTGGATGATTTGAAGGGGGCTAGAGCCAACCAGGAGAGCTGGTGGAGGCTGGAAGACAGCTTTCTGGATTGAATTTAGGGCCAAGTCAATACAGCCTACCAGAAGGTTCAGCAGGGTGGGCATTTGTGAAAGCCTTTGTCTCCACCCTGGGACCATTTTTCAATGATTCTGAAAGTTTGGGCCCAGGGTGAGGGCCAGAAGCTCACAGGAAAAAGAAACCAGACACCCTACAGGAATTAGGAGTCACCCATAACAAGAGAATTATGTCTGTGGTGGTTTTTTCCCTCCATACCATTCATGAATGCTCAGGTGTCACTATGGCCCATCAGCTCATTATCACACACAGTGGTCAGTCTCCTCCAACAATGGCTCAATATGGTTGTGGATGGGGTGGGGGAAGTTGGAGGGTATGGGCTCTGCATGCCCAATCCTAAGCCCCCACCAGTATTCCTTCTTTCTTTCCTGGCTGGCATTACCCTCAAACTCTTCTGCCATTTAAGCCTTCTTGGCTTTATATGCTTTGCCTTATTTGTTCTACATCAATCAACTGAGAAATCTTAACATCTTTGGATGCTCAGTGTCCTTTCTCCATCGAAGCTGCCTAGCTCTACAACCTTGGAAATGTCCTTAACTTCTTTCCACATTTGTAAATGGTGCTAATTTACACCATGAGGATGCTAACAACCCTTGCTGGGATATTGAGAGTTAAACTGAGGGTGTTAAATGAAATAGTGTATATAAAACACAAGTAAATACAAGTTTAACACAAGTAAACACTCAGTGCATGTTAGCTACTAGAATTAATTCATACACTACTATGCCTTTTTGTTTATTTCCTCTGAAAATAACACTTTTGTGGGAAGATGCCGGGATTATGATTGTTCTAAAAAGACACCATCCTTCTCCTTAAAAGTTATTGAGCAGATCTGCCTTGATTTCTGTCAGGCACTTCCTCCAACTGTCCTTTACATTTCTAACTGACTAATGGCATTCAACTTGCACAAAGTGTAACAGAGAAACAGAGCAGGCAGAGGGGAGAATATTTGTGAAAGTTCTCCACCAAATGTTAGGAAGAAAAAGAGGTGGAAATAATAGAAGAAAAGCAGCAGAAAATTGCAGACGAGGCTTAGAATATGTGTGGAGCCAAAGGGACCTTGAGTGTAGAGCATGTTTAGGGGTTGGGGATCTTAAAAACTATCTACATAACTATTCTGTAGGATTGACCCTGAAGGTCCCTGTCCAAGGAGTGCTCCTTGCCCAGGAATGGAGAGCCCTGTGGAAGGACCCTGTCTGGTGCAAAGCCAAGTTCAGTGACCTCTGGAGCACATGATAAGCTTTTGGCTTTAACTCGACCTGCATTTCATCAAGCAGAGGAATACTTAATACAAAGTGAAGGGACAAAGCCATTTAGTGTCAGACTTTTGCCAGATCTTTCCATTCTGAAGCATGGGTTTGAGCCAGGGCCAGAAAGAAAGAATAGTTGTTGGGCAGGGATCATGCGATGAGGGAGTAGGAGCTGGGGCTGCAATTCTTAGTTCTACCACCAACTCTTTGTGGGATAGTGAACCTCTCAGAGTCTCTATTTCTGGTAGCAAAGCTAGAGAGAAAACTTTTTAGCGCCCATTAAAAGCCTGACCATTCCAAATGTTTTATGATGATTTTTCTGGGAAAATAATGTACAATCGAAATAACACAAGAGAATCAATGGGAAAATGCATAAGTACACAAGACTCTTCACATCCCCAACACTGTATAATGTCACATCACATCACATCACATCACAGAGGAGAAAATAGAAAGAAAAATATGTCTCTAGAGAGTTTAACCACATCTCAAGCCTTTTTGTCCCATGAATACAAATGTTTATATTGTATAGCTAAAGTGCCATATTAGGAAATTGCTTTTCTGCAAGGTTTTCTCAACTGGGTAATTGGCAGATGGGTCCAAAATGATAAGAAAAAAATTATTTTCATGGTTCTTTAAAGTTTCCTTATGTCTCTGGGTTCCCATCTCCTCAATGTTCAGGCAGAATAGGGTGTCTGAATAATGCTTGTCCTTTATGGGAAAACAGAGGCAGGAATAGCCATGGGACTCTAGCAACATCTGTGGCAGGTCTGGGCATCACAGCTTCCAACCTTCTGATGGAATGATCAAGCCACCCAATTGGGGAACACACAGGGAAAAGAGGCCTCTTGACACTGGCTTAAACAAGTCATCCAGCATTGAATTGGCCAATGCCCTGGGTCCCACTCAGGGAAGGCTCTATCTACACAGCATGCAGACTTTTCCAGTGAACATCTCAGTGACCAGAAATTACAGAGATGGTTCAGAGTCAATTAAGGGAAACTCTCTGCTGGGTTTGAACTTTCTCCACCATACATCAGCTGCATTATCTCTGGCAAGTTACTAGGCCTTGGTTTCCCTGGATGTAAAATGGAGGTAACGGTACCTACCTCATCAAGTCATTTTAAAGATTAAATGAGTTAATAAATATAAAGCACTGATAACAGTGACTAGCACTTGTAATAGTGACTTGCCCATAATAAGCACTGCATAAATGGTAAGTATTGTTACTATTATTATTTTTACTATTAAGATTAGTATTATTCTTACAAGAGTAAACTGGCTTGTCTTCTAAAATGTCTAAAAGTATATGTTTAAGAACCTTGGATTGGGTAGAGTCCAGTGCAAAACCATGAAATAGGTGAAGAGGTCCCTGGGTCCCCTTCCTTGGGGCCAAGTTCTGTTAACCATCAGGGACCCTTGATCAGACTCTCAAATATCTTTAACCCTCTAATAGCCCAGAGTTCTCCCTTCATCCTAACTGCACACACCACCACCAACTACTACCACACAAACACACACACACTTATTGACAAAGCCCCTGAGGCACTGGGTTTCTTCCCACCTGACCTGATCAACTTTGGGATACAATGAATTAGGGAACCGGTCTTTATGGGACAGCCTTCATCACTGTAACTGAAGGCTTCTGCATGTACAAACATCTCCCACCTTTCTGACCTCAAGGAGACAGAGGGGATGGACCGGCCTGCGGTCTATCTCATGGCTCAGTCTACAGCTGCTTTCCCTGGGACATGCCACGTTCTCCTCTGCTAACAGAGAATGCATCTGGAGGAGGGTCAGGGCCACACTCAACATCACAAGATCCCTACTTAATCTTTCCAGTTCATGCCCCAGAAGTCCTCCCACTGACATGTCTTGCTCCTTCATACTCATGAGACTTTGTACATGATACTTCTTATACTCAGAATTGCTCTTCCCGAACTCCTCTTCCTGGCAAACTCTACTCAAAAGCCACGTGGATTGATGCACTTCCTTAGACTTCCTTGGGTAGAATTAGACATCTTCTTTGCTCCCATAGCACTTATTATTCATCTGTGTGTCTGTTTTCCCAACCAGACCACTTCTCGATGCTGTTTTCAAAACCCCCTATACCTACCAAGAATATAGTAGATACTTGCCAGGGGTTAAACCCTTTTTTGTTTTGTTTTGTTTTAAAACAGTTGTTGGGAATTCAGAAGTCAGATCCTCATTTATTGGCAGGATTATGATGTGTTCTAACCAATCTCCCAGCTTCCAGTCCATTCTTGCCACCCAGTTGTGTTACCTCCATGTATAAAAACCAGCAATGGCTCCACATTGTCTACAGATTAAAGTCTGAACTCTGTAATTTAATGTTCAGAGCTTCACTCTGTCTTTCTATCCTCCCTCCCACCATTTCCCATGGGGCATCCTAAGCTCATGGCATCTGAAATACTCAGCAGTTCTTTCCCCTCTGTGGATGGGTTTGTTCCTACTGACTATAATTCCCTTGTCTCTTTTCTCTAGGCCAGCTCCTATTCAGCCTTCAAAGCCCCAGTGAAATGTCATCTTCTGTAAGAAACCTTCTCTGATCCTCCCTCAGCAGCATCAGCTGCTTCCTTCTCTGGGTTTTTATGACACTTTCTACACACCTCAATTATATGTGGTTGTGTCAGTTATTTATGTGCTCCAGCTTCTTCAGGCTGGAGACCTTGAAGCCCCATTCGATTAGTTTTCAATTAATCCCTTTTAATTAGTTTTTCAATTCTTGAGAAGCTCCTGGTCTCTATAGATGGTGTGCACTGGAGCTGTGTGGTGCCCAGCCTGTGTGATCATTTGCAGAAGCTCCTGGTGGTGGGGGACCCAAACACATCATGCAGGAGGCATCTCTGCTTTCTGTAAGAGAGATCTTCTCTGCAGACAACATGCAACCTGCACATAATGTCATTCTGACATTCTGACTCTCACATTCAAGCGACATTACATTTTAGTGACTATAGGCTGGAAATTAACTCAACCAGATTAAACTTCTTCTCTTCCCTGTTAAATATTTCATTTAAAAATTCTTCTACTAGGGACTTCCCTGGTGGTCCAGTGGTTAAGACTTTGCCTTCCAATGCAGGGGGTGCAGGTTCAATCCCTGGTGGGGGAGCTAAGATCCCACATGCCTCGGGGCCAAAAAACCAAAACATAAAACAGAAGCAATACTGTAACAAATTCAATAAAGACTTTAAAAAATGGTCCATATAAAAAAATCTTAAAAAAATAAAATAAGGACTTCCCTGGTGGCACAGTGGTTAAGAATCTGACTGTCAATGAAGGGGACACAGGCTCGAGCCCTGGTCCGGGAAGATCCCACATGCCGCGGAGCAACTAAGCCCGTGCGCCACAACTACTGAGCCTGCACTCTAAAGTCCATGTGCTGCAACTACTGAAGCCTGTGTGCCTAGGGCCCATGCTCCACAACAAGAGAAGCCTCCTCAATGAGAAGCCCGCGCACCTCAACAAAGAGTAGCCCCCGCTCACTGCAAATAGAGAAAGCCCAAGCAGCAACGAAGACCCAATACAGCCAAAAAAAAATTAAACAAAACAAAACAAAAACTCTCTGAAGGGTAGGGAAACAGAGTGAAGAAGTTCAGGAGAAAAAAAAATTTTTTTAATAAAATAAAATTAAAGTTTTAAATAAATAAATAATAAAAATTCTACTACTCACTCACTGTCTTACCCCTAACTCCAAATGACTTTGTTTCCTTCCATCCCACACTTCTTGGGCAGAGAGGATTTTTCCTTTATAAAAGGGTATGTGCATTGATGACTCATTCACAGGCCAGTGAGTCCAGTCAGATCAGGTGAATCTACTGCTACTTTGAGTTCATTCATTCATTCGGAAAACCCAAATCCATCTAGGCAGACACTGTGCTGGGGGCTGTGGCCAGAGATGCAGACATCTTCTCCCTGCCTTGAAGAAGCTCACTGCTTGTGGCTTTCTTTCTGGCTGCCATAAGTCCTCTCATTCCTTCAGGGCAGCTGGCTTACTGGTTCCTAGATCTGGGAGGGAAGCCCTTTCAGCATGAGCAAAAGGAGACACCTCATCAGGAGGAACCCTAAGGAGCATGTTGGTTTTAGCCTAGACTGAGTTGATTCCCTATTTGCAGAAGCAGCATGGAGCTGGGCTCCAAAGCACACTATTTTCTGATGGAAAAGAAAAAGAAAACATATGAGTCAAAGGACCAGAGATGTTAGGGGCAGTCATGACTTCTGGTCTCAGGGAGTCAACCCAGAAGTTGCCAGCACAGTGCTGAGCATGAGGCCTCTCAGGAGAAACGCAGATGGAGCTCCCCCATGTGAGGTGCTCCACTAGCATCCGAGCCACTGTTGCTGCTCAACAAATCACCTTGAAACTTAGTAGCTTAGAAATTGTTTTGTTATTATCTCCCAAGGTTCTGGACTCAGCCAGATGGTTCTCACGCAGCCTCTCTCATGTGGTTGCAGTTCAGTGGCTGCCAGGGCTGGCGTTGTCTTTTCAAAGTCTTTCTCACTCAAGTCTGTGATTCATCCTGGCTGTGGGCTGAGGGCATCAGCTGAGCACTTATGCATGGCCTCTCCATGTGGCTTGGGCTTGTGCACAGCATGGTGGCTGGGTTCCAAGAGGGAGCATCCCATGAGAACCAGGTGGAAGTTGTATCACCTTTTATGATCTAGCCTCAAAAGTCACATAGAGTCACTTCTATCACACACCATGGTCAACCAGACTCAAGAGGAGGGCACATAAACCTCCTTGATGGGAACAGTCAAAGAATTTTGCAGACATTTTTTTTGAATTTTATTTTATTTTTTTATACAGCAGGTTCTTATTAGTTATCCATTTTATACATATTAGTGTATATATGTCAATACCAATCTCCCAATTCATCACACCACCACCACCCCCGGCACTTTCCCCCTTGGTGTCCATACGTTTGTTCTCTACATCTGTGTCTCAATTTCTGCCCTTGCAGACATTTTAAAACCACCACAGCTCAGCAGAGGAAATCGTCAAGCCATCATGGGATGACTATGACCAAATGAGGAATTGTTGTGTAATTGGTAAAACAAAACCAAAACACATGCCTGAAACAGGGGTTGCAGACTTTAATGGGTTGTATCTGTTGCCATAAATTCTAGCAGGTTGGGACCATTAGACACACACTAGACTGGGAATCAGAATGTTTTCCTTTCAACTCCATTATTTACACTGACTAGTAGTTGAACCTGGGCAAGTTAATTAACAGTTACAAACCTCAATTTCTTCATCTTTATGAAAAAGATAATGATACTACCTACCTTTCATGGTTCATGGATATTTACAAGAAAGCAATAAGAAAAAGAATGCAAAAGGCCCTTGAAAACTATAATCACTGATTAATATAAAGTACTGTAAATAGTGTAGAAATTTTATTTTTACCCTTCCTAGGCTTTGGTTTTCTTACCTGTAATAGAGAGGTGGTAGAATAGATTAGTTTCTCAAACTTGGTGACCTAAGGACAAATTTTAACACAAAAAAATTTCTCATAGATTCCTGAAAATATATCTGTGGGCCCTCAAGTCTCCATGGATCCAAGTTTGACAAACATTGACTCGAGGAACTAAAGTTTTACTCCATGAAATTTTCTTCAATTATAAATCATTGTGAACCCAAAAGGACTTTTTCACTAGTAAAATACGTTTTAGATTATAATCAAAATGAAAACCACAAAATTAAAAAACAAATATATAGAGCTCTCTGACCCTGGAGAATACATCTGTGAACCTGGACCAGATGATCTTTAAGATGCTGTCCATTTCTCTGCATGAGTCTGTGGTTTTGTGGAGTGATTCACAGAGCCAGCTCCTCTACTGAGTTGTAAACTCCTGGAGAGAAGGGATGTGTCTCAGACCTCTTTGAAGCTGTCAAGGCATTTTGCATATAGGATGTACTCAGTAATTTTTGATTGAATGGAAGTATAAATGGACAGTGACGGAGAAAACAATACACAGGATAATAAATTCACATTTGAATTTCATCTTTTTGCCAAGCTAGTGCTTTAATATTGACCATCCCACTCAACTCTTACAGTGGAGGATGCCAGCAGCCTTGGCAGTGACAGGCTGACTCCTAATTGGTTATTTCAGGATCTAATTAGCTGAATGCCTGAGAGGTCCTTACTTCCAATCAAGCTGACAGTGGTAGAAAGTGGTTTAAACAAAACTGATTGGAGGGTGAATTCAAAACACAAAATCCTGCTCTTGGCCTTCAGGTCCTGCATGACGTGGGCTGTCCATCTCTCAAGCCCCGTATGAGCCACTTTCCCTCATCCTTGCCGTCCCCTCTGTCTGGAACGCTGTTACCCCAGCTCTTTGCCTAGACATCTCCTCTCTATCCTCCAAGTCTCTGTTTCAGTGTCTAGTTATTGGCACTTACTTGAGCCCTTCATTCTAAGTCAAGCCCCCTGTTATGTCCCCTCTTAGCACCTGTATCTTTCATATACAGCACTTATTCATATTACTTTTTGAGTTTGTTCAATTTCTGTCTTTCCCACTAGACTATAATCTTCATGAGGGCAAGAACCACATTGATTTTGTACAAGATTCTCTCTCTAACATCTAGTACAATACCTGGAATAAAGCAGGCCTCTAAATGAATATTTGGTGAACACATAAATGAAATAAGCAAACAGGGATTATTATTAATTTTTTAAGCATTTCATGTGTGTCCAGCATTGTGTTAGCCATAAGCAATTGGTAAGTTTCTCAGGCCATTGAAGGAAAAAAAAATCTTCCTCTGAAACTAGAATTTCTCTTTTAAAACCAGCAGCCAAGCCCCTGCTGCCTGTCAAACATGGCTGCATAAGCCAGATTGACTAAAACCAGATGTACTCCAGGGCCCTGTTTCACACCGTTTCCAATAGGATATGAATCAGACAAGATACCATCAACCGAGCATTCAGTCAGGAAACAGGACGCTGGTAAACCTTTCAGGGTGACCCACATTATTCTGCCAGGATCCAGCCCTACTGACAGCATCTATTATAACACTGAGGAATGGAACTCACTAAACCTCACAAAATGTGCTTTGGAGCCAGGCGGCGGGCAGCCACGGGAAGTGTGCTAAGTGTGGAAATTCCCTTCAAGCTTTTCAAACAGCTCAAAACCATGAGCTAAGGAGGGACTTCAAAATGCCAAAGAGAAATTCCACTTTCCTCTTCCTTGGCCCCGGGTCTTTCCATTCCAAACACAGTCCCGCTGGTTTGAGCCACTTCATGAATGTGGGATTGTTAGGATCGCTCCAGAGCCTCGCCACTATTTTTCTTAGGTTAAAACACACACACACACACACACACACACACACAATTTGGCATACATATTCTCTTTCATTTGCCCTGAAGAAATCAATATCCTGGTCTGGGGTTACCAGCTGTGGTTCACATACACCCTTAGGCATAGCTGCTTTATGTTATAGCTACCCACATTCTTCTCTGGAGCCCCAAACCTCTCTCGTCCAAGCTCGAGGATGGGCTTATTATGTCCGATGCTTTGATGAGGTCCTTCCTTAACTGCAGTTACAAGGACTTATCATAGGAACCAAGGTTCCACCTCCACTCTCTTTTTCCTCTGTGTCTTGAAGCAATTTCTAAGTAGGCAGAATGCTATCTGTTTGTTTTATAAATTCAAGGAAATAGAATTTTTATTTGTTACTGGCTCCATGACTAGCTATGGGCTCAAGGGGAAGTTACTTCCCCTCAAAGCCTCAATTTCCTTAACTGTGAAATGGAAACAATAATTGTATGTACTTCATAGGACTGTCATAGGATTAAAAAAGAAGCTACAAATAAGGCACTAACTCATTGCCTACCTGTAATATGATAGATTAAAGATGGCCACAATTATTTTTGCTATTCCTTCCATTGAGAGGTAGAGTGTAATTCCTCTCTTTTTGGGTACGCGCTGGTTTTAGGAACTTGCTTGATGAATAGAATGTGGTGGAATTGATTTTCTAAGACTTCCAAGGTTGGGTCATAAGAAATCTTCCAGCTTCTGTCTAGCCTCTTGGAAAACTCATTCTGGGGAAAACCATGTAAGAGATCCAACTACCCTAAGACCACCATGCTGTAAGGAAGCCCAAGCTAGCCTCATGAAGAGGCTATGGAGAGAGAAAGATGGCTGGCTTCTTCCCAGCTCTTCCAGCTAGTCCAGGCCAAGCACCTGTCTTGTGAGTGAACAACATTTCAGGCCCAGAAGATATAACTTGGAGACGAACCAAGGAACCCAGGCAATTTCCAGAACAAATTTCCAGACACATGGCCCTAAGCAAGCCAACCATTCTCCAGCCATTCAAGCCACCCAGCTGAGGCCCCAGTTTACATGGAGTAGAAACAAAAGCTGTGTAGCTGCCTCCACAGAGCTCTGCCCAAATTCCTGACTTGCAAAATTGTGGTGTTTCACACCACTAAGTTTTGGGGTGATTTATTATGCAACAGTAGAAAATCAAGAAGAATGTCCCCAAATTGCTCCATAAAATTCTGAATTTTGCAGGACACATGCTTCTTGAGGGCATATGGTGCTAGAAGGATTACAAAGCAACAGAAGAGAGGATGCACCCCAGAGAGACAGAGACAGCCCCAAGTGCCCTGCAAGTACTTGGCATTTCAAAGGTGCTCAATCAATATCTCCTTCATGAATGAATGACAGACATCACAGGGCTTTTTAGAACATCTTCTTCCCCCCAAGATTTTTTTTTTAACAGATTTTGTTATGGAACAGAATACAAAAGTCTGTCAAATTTTTAAGATAATACGTGAGACTTTCCCCCAAAATTAAACCTTGGGTTGGTGATTCAAGTGCTGAAGCCATTCCTGTGGTTATGAATTCCCTCTCCTCTTCCATTGGGGGTAACTAATTAAGTCATTCATTTAACTGCTACATGAGTGCTTACTTTGTGCCAGACATGGTTGTAGATGCTGGAAATACAGTAGTGAGCAAACAAAAATTACCTGTCTCTTGGAGATAACATTGTATCTTTTTTTAATTTTTATTTTTATTGGAGTATAGTTGTTTTACAATGTTGTGCTAGTTTAGACTATAAAGTCAATCAGCTATATGTATACATATACCCCCTCTTTTTTGGATTTCCTTCCCATTTAGGTCACCACAGAACACGGAGTAGAGTTCCCTGTGCTATACAGTAGGCTCTCATTAGTTATCTATTTTATACATAGCAGTGTATATATGTCAGTCCCAGTCTGTATGGACACCAAGTGGGGAAAGGGGGGTTTGGGGTGAATTGGGAGCTAACATTCTAGTTGGGGGAGACAGTGAACAAAAAAGTCATGTGGGGCTTCCCTGGTGGCGCAGTGGTTGAGAATCTGCCTGCCAGTGCGGGGGACACGGGTTTGAGCCCTGGTCTGGGAGGATCCCACATGCCGCGGAGCAACTAGGCCCCTGAGCCACAACTACTGAGCCTGCGCGTCTGGATCCTGTGCTCCGCAACGGGAGAGACCGCGACAGTGAGAGGCCCGCTCACCGCGATGAGGAGTGGCCCCCACTCGCCGCAACTAGAGAAAGTCCACGCACAGAAACGAAGACCCAACATAGCCAAAAATAAATGAATATATAAATAAATAAATAAATAGGGGGAAAAAAAAAGTCATGTGTGTGCTTCTGAGTGCCAGGGAGAAAAATGGGGCAAGGTGAGGAGGATAAGAAGTGCTAAGGGAGCCGGAGGAAGATGGCGGAAGAGTAAGACGCGGAGATCACCTTCCTCCCCACAGATACATCAGAAATTCATCTACACGTGGAACAACTCCAACAGAACACCTACTGAACGCTGACAGAAGACCTCAGACCCCACAAAAGGCAAGAAACTCCCCACATACCTGGGTAGGTCAAAAGAAAAAAAGAATAAACAGAGACAATAGGATATGGACGGGACCTGCACCAGTGGGAGGGAGCCGTGAAGGAGGGAAGGTTTCTACACACTACAAGCCCCTTCGAGGGCGGAGACTGCAGGTGGCGGAGGGGGAAAGCTTCGGAGTAGCGGAGGAGAGCACAGCAACAGGGGTGTGGAGGGCAAAGCAGAGAGATTTTGGCACAGAGGATCGGTGCCCTCAGGCACACACCAGCCCGAGAGACTTGTCTGCTCGGCCGCCAGGGCGGGCGGGGCTGGGAGCTGAGGCTCGGGTATCGGCTTTCAGTCGGAGCGCAGGGAGAGGTCTGGGGCTGGCGGCAGGAAGAGACACTGAAGGGGTTAGTGCTAGCCCGGAGGGAGTCCGGGGAAAGGGTCTGGAGCTACCGGAGAGGCAAGAGACTTTTTTCCCTTTTGTTGCCTGGTGCGCGAGGAGAGGGCATTCCCCTCCCTCCCCTCTGCCTGAGTGAGCCAGAGCCCCCGAATCAGCGGCTCCTTTAAACCCGTCCTGTCTGAGCGAAGAACGGACGCCCTCCGGCGACCTACGCGCAGAGGCGGGGCCAGGTCCAAGGCTGAGACCCGGGAGCTGTGAGAGCAGAGACAGGGAAATCTCTCTGTGCAGCCTCCGAGGCAGCGGATTAAAGCTCCACGGTCCATTTGATGTGCCCTGCGTCTGTGGAGTGCATGAATGGACAGCGAATCATCCCAAATTGAGGAAGTGGACCTTGAGGACAAGATTTAAGACTTTCCCCCCCTTTTTTTTTTCCTCTTTTTACAACGAATTATCTCAAATTAAGGAGGTGGACTTAGCAAGATTTCAGACTTTTCGCCCTTTTCCTCTTTTTACAACGAATTATCCCAAATCGAGGAGGTGGACTTGGAGAGCAAGATTTTTGATTTTTCCCCCTGCTCTCTTTTTGTGAATGTGTATGTGTAATCTTCTGTGTAAGATTCTCTCTGTATAGCTTTGCTTCCACCATATGTCCCAGGGTTCTTTCGGTCCGTGTTTTTTTTCAATAATTACTTTTTAATTTTAATAACGCTACTATATTTCATACTTTATTCTATTTTACTTTACCTGCTCTTTCTTTTTTTCCTCCCTTCCCTTCCTCCCTCCCTCCCTCCGCTCCTCCTTTCCTTCTTTCTTTTTCTTTCCTCCATCCCTCCCTCCCTCCCACCCTTCTTCTTTCCACTTTCTTTTTCTTTCCTTCCTCCCTCCCTCCCTCCCTCCTGTCTTTCTTTCTTTCTTTCCTTCCTCCCTCCCTCCCTCTCTTCTTCCATTCACTCTTCCTTTTGCTTTCATTCCTCCCTCCCTCCCTCCTTTCTTTCCTTTCTTTCCATCCTTCCTCCCTCCCTCCTTTCTTTCTTTCTTCCTTCCTTCCTTCCTTACTTCCCTTCTTCCTTTCTTTCAATCTCTCTTTCTTTCTTCTACTAATTATTTCTTTCTACTTTTTCTCACTGTTATTCTGAGCCGGGTGGATGAAAGGCTCTTGGTGCTGCAGCCAGGAGTTAGTGCTGTGCCTCTGAAGTGGGAGAGCCAACTTCAGGACACGGGTCCACAAGAGACCTCCCAGCTCCACATAATATCAAGCAGCGAAAATCTCCCAGGGATCTCCATCTCAACACCAGCACCCAGCTTCAGTCAACGACCAGCAAGCTACAGTGCTGGTCACCCTATGCCAAGCAACTAGCAAGGCAGGAACACAACCCCACCCATTAGCAGAGAGGATACCTAAAAACATAATAAGGCCACAGGCACCCCAAAACACACCACCAGACGTGGACCTGTCCACCAGAAAGACAAGATCGAGCTTCAACCACCAGAACACAGGCATTAGTCCCCCCCACCAGGAAGCCTACACAACCTACTGAAACAACCTTAGCCACGGGGGACAGACACCAAAAACAACGGGAACTACGAATCTGCAGCCTGCAAAAAGGAGACCCCAAACACAGTAACATAAGCAAAATGAGAAAGCAGAAAAACACACAGCAGGTGAAGGAGCAAGATAAAAACCTACCAGACCTAACAAATGAAGAGGTAATAGGCAGTCTACCTGAAAAAGAATTCAGAATAATGATAGTAAAGCTGATCCAAGATTCTATTTCCCAGATCCAAAATCTTGGAAATAGAATAGACAATATGCAAGAAACAGTTAACAAGGACCTAGAAGAACTAAAGATGAATCAAGCATCGATTAAAAACACAATAAATGAAATGAAAAATACTCTAGATGGGATCAATAGCAGAATAACTGAGGCAGAAGAACGGATAAGTGAGGTGGAAGATAAAATAGTGTAAATAACTGATGCAGAGCAAAATAAAGAAAAAAGAATGAAAAGAACAGAGGACAGTCTCAGAGACCTCTGGGACAACATTAAACGCACCAACATTCGAATTATAGGGGTTCCAGAACAAGAAGAGAAAAAGAAAGGGACTGAGAAAATATTTGAAGAGATTATAGTTAAAAACTTCCCTAATATGGGAAAGGAAATAGTTAATCAAGTCCAGGAGGCACAGAGAGTCCCATACAGAATAAATCCAAGAAGAAATACGCCAAGACACATATTAATCAAACTGTCAAAAATTAAACACAAAGAAATCATATTAAAAGCAGCAAGGGAAAAACAACAAATAACACACAAGGGAATCCCCATCAGGTTAACAGCTGATCTCTCAGCAGAAACTCTACAAGCCAGAAGGGAGTGGCAGGACATAATTAAAGTGATGAAGGAGAGAAACCTGCAACCAAGATTACTCTACCCAGCAAGGATCTCATTCAGATTTGATGGAGAAATTAAAACGTTTACAGACAAGCAAAAGCTGAGAGAGTTCAGCGCCACCAAACCAGCTTTACAACAAATGCTAAAGGAACTTCTCTAGGCAAGAAACACAACAGAAGGACTATACCTACAATAACGAACCCAAAGCCATTAAGGAAATGGGAATAGGAACATACATATCAATAATTACCTTAAATGTAAATGGACTAAATGCTCCCACCAAAAGACACAGAGTGGCTGAATGGATACAAAAACAAGACCCATATATATGCTGTCTACAAGAGACCCACTTCAGACCTAGAGACACATACAGATTGAAAGTAAGGGGATGGAAAAAGATATTCCATGCAAATGGAAATCAAAAGAAAGCTGGAGTAGCAATTCTTATATCAGACAAAATAGACTTTAAAATAAAGACTATTAGAAGAGACAAAGAAGGACACTACATAACGATAAAGGGATCGATCCAAGAAGAAGATATAACAATTGTAAATATTTATGCACCCAACATAGGAGCACCTCAATACATAAGGCAAATACTAACAGCCATTAAAGGGGAAATCGACAGTAACACAATCATAGTAGGGGACTTTAACACCCCACTTTCACCAATGGACAGATCATCCAAAATGAAAATAAATAAGGAAACACAAGCTTTAAATGATACATTAAACAAGATGGACTTAATTGATATTTATAGGACATTCCACCCAAAAACAACAGAATACACATTTTTCTCAAGTGCTCATGGAACATTCTCCAGGATAGATCATATCTTGGGTCACAAATCAAGCCTTGGTAAATTTAAGAAAATTGAAATTGTATCAAGTATCTTTTCCGACCACAATGCTATGAGACTAGACATCAATTACAGGAAAAGATCTGTAAAAAATACAAACACATGGAGGCTAAACAATACACTACTCAATAATGAAGTGATCACTGAAGAAATCAAAGAGGAAATTAAGAAATACTTAGAAACAAATGACAATGGAGACACGACGACCCAAAACCTATGGGACGCAGCAAAAGCAGTTCTAAGGGGGAAGTTTATAGCAATACAATCCCACCTTAAGAAACAGGAAACATCTCGAGTAAACAACCTGACCCTGCACCTAAAGCAATTAGAGAAAGAAGAACAAAAAACCCCCAAAGTTAGCAGAAGGAAAGAAATCATAAAGATCAGATCAGAAATAAATGAAAAAGAAATGAAGGAAATGATAGCAAAGATCAACCAAACTAAAAGCTGGTTCTTTGAGAAGATAAACAAAATTGACAAACCATTAGCCAGACTCATCAAGAAAAGAAGGGAGAAGACTCAAATCAGTAGAATTAGAAATGAAAAAGGAGAAGTAACAACTGACACTGCAGAAATACAAAAGATCATGAGAGATTACTATAAGCAACTCTATGCCAATAAAATGGACAACCTGGAAGAAATGGACAAATTCTTAGAAATGCACAACCTACCAAGACTGACTCAGGAAGAAATAGAAAATATGAATAGACCAATCACAAGCACTGAAATTGAAACTGTGATTAAAAATCTTCCATCAAACAAAAGCCCAGGACCAGATGGCTTCACAGGCGAATTCTATCAAACATTTAGAGAAGAGCTAACACCCATCCTTCTCAAACTCTTCCAAACAATATCAGAGGAAGGAACACTCCCAAACTCATTCTACGAGGCCACCATCACCTTGATACCAAAACCAGGCAAGGATGTCACAAAGAAAGAAAACTACAGGCCAATATCACTGATGAACATAGATGCAAAAATCCTCAACAAAATACTAGCAAACAGAATCCAACAGCACATTAAAAGGATCATACACCATGATCAAGTGGGGTTTATTCCAGGAATGCAAGGATTCTTCAATATACGCAAATCAATCAATGTGATACACCATATTAACAAGTTGAAGGAGAAAAACCATATGATCATCTCAATAGATGCAGAGAAAGCTTTCGACAAAATTCAACACCCATTTATGATAAAAACCCTGCAGAAAGTAGGCATAGAGGGAACTTTCCTCAACATAATAAAGGCCATATATGACAAACCCACAGCCAACATTGTCCTCAATGGTGAAAAACTGAAACCATTTCCACTAAGATCAGGAACAAGACAAGGCTGCCCACTCTCACCACTCTTATTCAACATAGTTTTGGAAGTTTTAGCCACAGCAATCAGAGAAGAAAAGGAAATAAAAGGAATCCAAATCGGAAAAGAAGAAGTAAAGCTGTCACTGTTTGCAGATGACATGATACTATACATAGAGAATCCTAAAGATGCTACCGAAAAACTACTAGAGCTAATCAATGAATTTGGTAAAGTAACAGGATACAAAATTAATGCACAGAAATCTCTGGCATTCCTGTACACTAATGATGAAAAATCTGAAAATGAAATCAAGAAAACACTCCCATTTACCATTGCAACAAAAAGAATAAAATATCTAGGAATAAACCTACCTAAGGAGACAAAAGACCTGTATGCAGAAAATTATAAGACACTGATGAAAGAAATTAAAGATGATATAAATAGATGGAGAGATATACCATGCTCCTGGATTGGAAGAATCAATATTGTGAAAATGACTCTACTACCCAAAGCAATCTACAGATTCAATGCAATCCCTATCAAACTACCACTGGCATTTTTCACAGAACTAGAACAAAAAATTTCAAAATTTGTTTGGAAAAACAAAAGACCCCGAATAGCCAAAGCAATCTTGAGAACGAAAAACGGAGCTGGAGGAATCAGGCTGCCTGACTTCAGACTATACTACAAAGCTACAGTAATTAAGACAGTGTGGTACTGGCATAAAAACAGAAAGATAGATCAGTGGATCAGGATAGAAAGCCCAGAGATAAACCCACGCACATATGGCCAACTTATCTTTGATAAAGGAGGCAGGAATGTACAGTGGAGAAAGGACAGCCTCTTCAATAAGTGGTGCTGGGAAAACTGGACAGGGACATGTAAAAGTATGAGATTAGATCATTCCCTAACACCATACACAAAAATAAGCTCAAAATGGATTAAAGACCTAAATGTAAGGCCAGAAACTATCAAACTCTTAGAGGAAAACATAGGTAGAACACTCTATGACATAAATCACAGCAAGATCCTTTTGGACCCACCTCCTAGAGAAATGGAATTAAAAACAAAGATAAACAAATGGGACCTAATGAAACTACAAAGCTTTTGCACAGCAAAGGAAACCATAAACAAGACCAAAAGACAACCCTCAGAATGGGAGAAAATATTTGCAAATGAAGCAACTGACAAAGGATTAATCTCCAAAATTTATAAACAGCTCATGCAGCTCAATAGCAAAAAAACAAACAACCCAATCCAAAAATGGGCAGAAGACTTAAATAGGCATTTCTCCAAAGAAGATATACAGACTGCCAACAAACACATGAAAGAATGCTCAACATCATTAATCATTAGAGAAATGCAAATCAAAACTACAATGAGATATCATCTCACACCAGTCAGAATGGCCATCATCAAGAAATCTAGAAACAATAAATGCTGGAGAGGGTGTGGAGAAAAGGGAACACTCTTGCACTGCTGGTGGGAATGTGAATTGGTACAGCCACTATGGAGAACAGTATGGAGGTTCCTTAAAAAACTAAAAATAGAACTACCATATGACCCAGCAATCCCACTACTAGGCATATACCCTGAGAAAACCATAATTCAAAAAGAGACATGTACCAAAATGTTCATTGCAGCTCTATTCACAATAGCCCGGAGCTGGAAACAACCTAAGTGTCCATCATCGGATGAATGGATAAAGAAGATGTGGCACATATATACAATGGAATATTACTCAGTCATAAAAAGAAACGAAACTGAGCTATTTGTAATGAGGTGGATAGACCTAGAGTCTGTCATACAGAGTGAAGTAAGTCAGAAAGAGAAAGACAAATACCGTATGCTAACACATATATATGGAATTAAAAAAAAAAAAATGTCATGAAGAACCTAGGGGTAAAACGGGAATAAAGACACAGACCTACTTGAGAATGGACTTGAGGATATGGGGAAGGGGAAGGGTAAGCTGTGACAAAGGGAAAGAGAGGCATGGACATATATACACTACCAAACGTAAGGTAGATAGATAGTGGGAAGCAGCCGCAGAGCACAGGGAGATCAGCTCGGTGCTTTGTGACCGCCTGGAGGGGTGGGATGGGGAGGGTGGGAGGGAGGGAGATGCATGAGGGAGGGGATGTGGGAACAGATGTATATGTATGACTGATTCACTTTGTTATAAAGCAGAAACTAATAAAAAAAAAAAAAAAGAAGTGCTAAGAAGAGCTAAGAGCTGCTCTTATTAAAAGAATGGAGATTGAAAACCTCGCACACATAAGGTGACATTTCAGCAGAGACTAAAGGCAGTGAGGGAGTGAGTCATGTGGCTACTTGAGGGAAGAGGGTACCAGGCAGAGGGAAGAGCACGTGTAAAGGCTTGTTTAAGAAACGGTCAGGTGAGCAATGTGCCCAAAGTGCTGAGCATCTCAGGGAGAGGCCTAGGGGACGAGGTCAGAGAGGTGGCTGGGAATTGCGGCCAACCCTAAAGCACTTTATGGACCATTACAAAGACTTGGGCTTTTATTCTGAGATATGGGGAACCACTAGAAGGTTCTGGGCAGAGAAACTTTAATATTTGAGTTTTCATTTTAAGGGAATCAATATGGCTGCTGGGTGGAGAACAAGCTAGTGGGAGGTGGGCAAGAACAGAAGCAAGACGACCAGCTGGGAAACTACTGCTATGATCTAGGTGAGAGCTGATGGTGACCTGGCGGTGGGAGAGTTGAGGGGCAGAGCTCTAGACAGTAAGCACCCCAACTCTGACTCAGCTGAGCTGAAACCAAGGGGAGAATCTCTGTCTCTGAAACATTCGCCTCCTTAGAGTCTTAAAGGTGGAGAAGAAACAACACCGTAGACACCTCTGCTTCCTTTGCTCAACTGGGCAAAACTACATAACACACTCATACGTCTCCCATCTTTGAAGTAGTTACTGATGTGATTGATTTTTTTCTTTAACAGCTCCACAAGCACTGCTCACATGCCAGTGAGGACAGTCCCATTCAAAGTCACCCTAGGAGGCTACACTATTTCCAGTTATGTCACTGTTGCTCAAAACATGTTGGACATGCATACTATTTTGAAATCGCCTTCAGGATTGATATATGAGCCTCAAAAGAAGTCAGTCTCATTACTGTATAAATGACAACTTTATTTTAACTGAAAACAGAATTCCATAGTTTCATCACTCATCTCCCTTTTGAGTCTTAGCTCTTTTTTTTTTTCTGGTTTCCATATCTTGCAAAGCTTTCTTCCTCTTCCCTTTTCCCCACTCCAGCATACCCATATTATTTTTTTAAGTTTTGAAAAGTTTTGAAAAATTGAGCTTATTTTCTCCCTAATACCTAGTATAGTACCTGGCATGAAATAAGCATCTAAATGAATACCTGGTGAATGAATAAATGAAACAGCAAATGGATTTTTTTTTTTTTTAGCATTTCATGAATGTGCAGCACTGTGCTAGTTTTTTAAAATTAAGTTGAGGGGCTTCCCTGGTGGTGCAGTGGTTGAGAATCCACCTGCCAATAGAGGGGACATGGGTTTGATCCCTGGTCCGGGAAGATCCCACATGCCATGGAGCAACTAAGCCCGTGTGCCACAACTACTGAGCCCGCGTGATGCAACTACTGAAGCCTGCGCACCTAGAGCCTGGGCTCCACAATGAGAGAAGCCACCACAATGAAAAGCCCACACACTGCAATGAAGAGTAGACCCCACTCGCTGCAACTAGAGAAAGCCCGCGTGCAGCAACAAAGACCCAACACAGCCAAAAATAAATAAATAAAATAAATAAATTTATTTAAAAAAAAGAAATTAAGTTGAATCATCTGGACAAATCCTAGGGTAAGTAGCTAGCTAGAAGGTGAGAAGAGAAAATAGTGGGAAGTGGGGTATACATGGGTGAAAAAGTTGAGGACTTGAATTTTCTGTCCTCTTAGGTTCAGGGTCTGAAGCAAGGGAATTACCACCTAGATGGCCAAGGTTCTGGCAAAATACAGGGCCACCTCATACCAAAAACAAATTCTTTTACTTCCTCCCACTGGTTAGGTTTTAGCTATAGAATAAGAATAAGGAAAGAATAGGAAAATGGTCGTTTCTGGCTGGTAGTTGAGATGGACACACTATTCCAGGGGCTCAGCTTCACATGCTCAGCTTCAATGCCTAATAGAGGTTACTTACCAAAGGTACTAATTGTGGGTGGGCTGCCTGGAGGAATGTCACGGACAGCAGTGCCAGTGAGTCAGCCATGTTGGCACAGGGTTGGTATAATAGGGTATGGGACATTCTGCTTCTCTATTGCTGCATAACAAACTATCTCAAAATTCAACTGGCTTAAAACAACAATAGATTATTTCTCATGGTTTTGTGTGCCTGCTAGCCTCATTTGGGCAGTTCTCACTTGGAGTATCTCATGCTGGAGTTATTTGAAGGCTCAATGGACTGGACGTCCAAGAAGGTCCACTCACACCGCTGCAGTCGATGCAGGCTATTTGCTGGAAGCTCAACTGGGGACTGTCAACTAGAGTGCCTACATTTGACCTCCACATGGCTTACACTTTTCATAGCGTGGTGGCGGGGTTCCTAGAAGAAACATCCCAAGAGCGAGTAATGCAAGATGCAGAAAGTAGAAGCTGCCAATCCTCTCAAAGTCTAGGCACAGAATTAGTACAATGTCACCTTGGCTATATTCCATTGGCCAAAGCAACCATAAGTCAGCCCAGATTTTAGCAGATGGAGGACAAACTTCACTTAACGGTGGGTTGAAAGAGCATAGAAGGAGAGAAGGAATTGATAGCATCGATCTTTGAACAAGCTACCACATGGGGTATCTCCAGAAAGTATCTTCTAGATTCAGTGGGAGCCACTGGGCTCCCACTGACTGGACTGGAATTGGTTGCCAGACAGTTGAAGAGTTATGGAGAAAAAGACAGATGAATAAATTAAGGTAAGCCTATTTGTAAAAACTCATCCCCACTCTCCCCCTCTCCACCACGGTGCTGCTCTTCACTTGCCACATGTACACCTAGAGGCAGAATGCTGTGGTTCAGAATTCTAGCAAACCAGCTGGTGGGGCTAGGCTATGGAGTAATGGGCTTATGACACTGACTTATCATTAAGCTACTCCCCCAGGCTGGTATGGTCTGGAAAACTACCTGTTACACATAAGTAAAAATTCAGACTCAAAGGACTAGGGTTTACCCATCATCAGGGCAATTCAAAAGAATATGTTGTAGGTTTGAAGACAATTTCCAGAGAGACATGCATTCTCAGAATGTTTTCAGTAATGGCAAAATCACTGGAATAAGCAGTTGACCTCCTCCCTGGGGGACCATGCTCATTAAGTTGTATGCATCCAGGACTGTTAAAATTCCAACTCATTACCTAATAGTTGCACCTTATGCACTTGGATACCTCTGAAAATGCTTCCAGCCCTTCCACTTCAGTCATAATAACCAACTGACAGTCTCATACCTTTGAGAGGCTTTAAGAGAATGTTGCTGTAGCAAAGTTTAAAATGAAAGGAGAAAACTCAACAAGGAAGAACTATTGATAATCTTCTCTATTCATTCTCTTTGAATTAATCTAAGATGCATGAGGAATGAATTCTCCCCAGCTTTGAGGTCAGTGTTCAAGACTTCATTCATTCTTTTCTCTCATTGATTTCTACATTCGCCAGGGTAAACAACAATCCAACCTCAAGAACAATTCCAGAGCCCAAGCCAACAGTGCCTTGGAGGCAATGTCAACCAACATTCCTTGATTGCTAACACTTGTCCTTCAGGATCAAACTCAAGTGTCCTTTCCATTGAAACTTTCCTCTAATCCTTCTTTCCCTGTGGTAGAGTCAAATCATTCCCACCATCAACCTCTCTTTACTCTTCCATTAGAGGCTTTGCCTCTTTCTTTCCCCTATATTTAACTCTTTGATTTTCCTCTTTTTCTCTTACTAAATTTTGAGCATCTTGATGTCAGAGAACATCTTGATATTGCATTCATCTTTGATCTTTGGATACCCGGTACCTAGTGCAGTGCCTGACCTATTCAGCAAAGTCGGTCATGTTTGCTGAATAAATAAATGTGGTGGGTGGTTCTACAATCAATTTGCCAAGGCTGTGCACTGAGAAGCACCTTAAATGGAAAGGTCAGTTTAATTATAACCAGAATAAAAGAGGCCTGACTTTAAGGAGTCAAGAATGAAAAGCTAAGATTTGTATGCAAATAATTATCATCCTAGGCAGGATGGAATATGGTATAGAGAAAGCATAGTGGCTTATGAGATTTGGGTTCCAGGGCCAGCTCAGGTTCTGAGGAACAGTAGGATCTTTTGTTTGTCTATTCAGCTCTTCATTGATTGCCTTCTGTAAACCATATATACCCGTCCCTTTCCTCACTTAAGAACTTTAATTTGTTCCTGAAAACCCTTCCTTCCACTAAATGAAAAACTGTTAAATACCAAAATAGTTCCATTAATATTAAAGGGAAAAATTATGATGTCTTCCACTTCTATCTAAGGTACCAAATAATTTTCACAGATATAAAAACATACAATTGAACAATGAAAAGAAGTATTTGTAAGTAATAAAGGAAATAAATAGAGGACGTGAATTTGAGGTGCCTATAAGTTATCCAAGTGGAGAAGTCAAGTAAAATGTTGAGTAGGCTCATATGGAGCACAGAGGGAATCACACAGAGCCTGTTATGAAAAAGAGAAGCCTGGGAGGCATCTTCATGTACGCAAGCAAAGATAAATTTGGCTCTCTGATTTTGGAAGAGGAAGAGCCCATAGCTCACTGAGCATATTATGGAGAATTCATGGAGGAAATGGTGGCATTTGGGCTGCATTTCAAAAGGAATTCCACCAGTGACGATAATGGAGGAAGGACAGAGGTAGATTTTGAAGGAAGACAAAAAGATACCTTAGGAGAATGCTGCAGTGATGCATGTGAAGGATGATGATGATGGAAGGGACAGTGGTGCTGAAAGCTGGGTTGGGAAGGAAAGTGCATCTTCCATACGCTTTGTATAGGTAGTCGAAAATAACATGGTAGTTGACTGGACTGGGAGGAAGAGGAAGGAGTCAAAGGAAATTGAAGCTTTGATCCCACAAATGAAGAAGTGTGTTAAGAGCTGCTTTGGGCTTTTCTCTGTTCATGGAGGGGAGGGCAGAAGAGTTGGGGAAGTTGATGAGTATAAAATGCCAACAAGATACCCAAATAGAAATGCCCATTTCTGCCACTCTAGAAAGAGGACTAGAAATACAGAATAGGGCTTCTGCTGCCTAAGTTTATTCCTAATGGTGATAGGAAAAGACATGGTTAGGACAAGGGAGAGAAGTAAAAGAATAGGGCTTCCCCAGGCTAGTGCCGGGGGTGGGGTGGGGGGCAGGGGCAGTCACTCAGATCCACGGACCACAATGCGCATCTCAAGGTGGACCCCTGTGGCCCTCCATTCCCTGGACCTCATTCTCCTAGTGCCTATTAGGGGCTCAGTAAATGAATGAATTCCCCTGAAAGGCGACTCTCTCTTATGCAGCTGCCGCTGTCACCCAGAGTCCTCTCTCCTCAGCTGTGGTTTCTGCTGTTGTCCCCCCTGTAGATTCCAGGGTTGCCCTCTGCCCGTCTAACATCGCTGCCCCTCACAGTGGCTGTGGATTCTCTCTGAGCTGCTTCCCTCAGCATGGGTGGGGGTGAGGACACGTATAATTTAGACCCTAATTCTCTCCTGTCTTTCATTGTTGGCTATTTGTTCTACTCCTGTAGGCACTGGGCATACGGGGGTCAGGTGGAGGGGCCTCCATAAATTATGTTGGAAGAGAGACAGGCCTAAAGTCATGTTAGGTGCACTGGGCACCTTGGTCTCACCTCAGGGACACTAAAAAGAGGCACATACATTAAGTGTGTATGTTTGGGTGGGGAGACTTATGCTTGGTAACCCCACACATTTCTGTTGTTTACATAAAGATGAAAAAGAAAATGCTTTAGCAGGAAACTTCCCCCCAGTATGTCAAAAAACACCAGGGTGAATGAAGCAATTCTAAAAAATGTTTTACTTCAGGGAGATGGTTTGGGCAGTAAGATATCGCAGGCCCTGCCTTGGCCATTGGTTAGCTCCCAGCAGACATAGTTTGGTATAATGTAGTATCTGTCACAGTCTGACTTGATCTGTCCCCAGGAAAGTGACTGGATTGTCACATCACACTCTGCAAGTTAAAATTACTCATGTTTCTTGGTTCTGACTCAGGGCCAATGAACCTTCCTTTCCAGCAATGTCAAGATGTGAGTTTGAGGTATCACTCAGCCTTCTCACGAATTCCCATTTCAGGCTTCTCAGGGGGCAAAAGGAAGGCTTCATGCGAGTTGCTGTTTAGGTTGCAGTCCCTAAGCATGTCCCTCTTTTCACCTCATTTTTCTTCCTTTTTGGACTGCAGTGCAACTGATCTACCCTGATCCTTATCAGGCAGCCTATCTCCAATTTTAGTCCTGCAAAATAAATTGCCTCACTCTCCAATAGCATCTGTGCATTAAAATCAAAGGTGCAAAAAGTGTATCTTCCCCAATTTTTGCCTTTGAGGCTTCTGGGACCTGTGTTCTTTGGACAATTTTTCCTCATCTTACATGACCATGTTGCATTGTGGTAAGTCCAGCTTTCTGTTTTTCCTCAGGCTACACCTCCCCTGCTCTCTCTCCCATGGTTAGAGATTAATTCCCAGTTCTGTGGGAAAGAAAAACACCATCTTTCCCGGCTCACCACTCTGTTGGGAGCAGAATGGGGCTGGATCCTCTCCCCAAGTAAGAAGAAAAGGAGGAGTCATATTATTCTGCTCAGGCTGCCATACAAAGTACCACAGGTTGGGGGCCTTAAACAAGAGAAAGTTATTGTCTCACAGTTCTGAAGGCTAGATGTCCAAGATCAAGGTATTGGCAGGGTTGTTTCCTTCTGAGGGTCTTGAAGGAAGGATCTGTTCCAGGCCTCTCTCCTTAGTGTATAGATGGTCATCTTCTCCCTGGGACTCTTCACATTGTCTTTTCTCTCCCTGTGTCTTTACACCCAATTTCCTCTTCTTATAAGGACGCCAGTCAAATTGGATTAGGGCCCACCCAGATGACCTCCCTTGAACTTCATTACTCCTATAAACACCCTCACTCCAAATATTGTCACATTCCGAGGTACTAGGGTTTAGGACTTCAACGTATGAAATTGGGCTGTGGGGGAACACCATTCAGCCCATCACAGATCCCCGCTTGACCATGGAGGCTGGATCTGGGGTCAGGCTGAGCCCCGGGTGTGCAACTGAAGTATGGGCTGCTGGTCCCCAGTGGTCTCTCAGACTGGCTCACCTGTCTGACAGTTGCCTTCCAATGTGGACAAGCTCAGGACATTTGTGCCTCTTTCAACTTGACAAGGTGGAATATGTCACAAATCTGTGGATAATTACTGCTACTTTACAGCCACTGTACGAGGCATTGAAAGAAGAGGGAGAAAGCCCATCGAAGGATGTTTTGTTACACCTCTTATGGGCTCCTCTTCTTCCTTCTTGTTTGCTCCTTGGCTCACACTGCAGATGGGGTGACAGTATGGAGTGTGCGTCTTTCGCCTGAGTTCAAATATCCTTTAACAAAGCCTTCCTTATTGATCCCTACCTACTCCCACAGCCCTGGCAAAATAAAGGACTTCCTCCTGTGGATTCTTGCCTTTTTTTACTTGAATATTAACCATATTACTATGATTATTTGTGTATGTGCGCACTCCAGCTTGTCAGCCCATAGATGAGAGTCTCTTAGTCCATTCATGATTCTGTGACAAAAATTCCATAGACTGGATTGGATGACTACAGAGATTTATTTCTAACAGTTCTGTTCTGGAAATTGGCAAATTCAAGATCAAGGTGCCAGCAGATTCAGTGTCTCGTGAGGACCCGCTTCTTGGTTCGTAGATGGCCTTCTTGTCACTGTGTCCTCACATGCAAAAGAGGCAAGGGAGCTCTCTGGGGTCTCTTTTATAAGGGCATTAATTCTAGTCATGAGGGCTCCACCTTCATGAGCTAATCACCTTCCAAAGGCCCCACCTCTAAATACCATCACACTGGAGATTAAGTTTCAACATAGGAATTAGGGGAGATAGAAACATTCGGTCTACAGCACTCTTTGCATATTTATCCAATGCTTTTAAGGTTAAGTGACTAAGTAAAAGAGTGAACAAATGTCCATATATCAGAGAAGTTGATTTACTAGCAATGTCTGAACTAGTACTGTGCTGTACTAGTAATGATAGTACTGAAATGATAGAGAGGCTGATTAGCATGTGTCAGTTCAGTCCCCCAAGAAGCAGACACCAAGACGGAGATTTAGACACATAACAGATTACTCTTGTTATTGGAGAAACTGTCTGTGGGAGAAAACAGGTTCGAGGGTGAGCAGAAAATGCAGGGAGAGCTTTCAAACCTAACTTTGGTCTGACCCCTGTGAGGGAGATGGGGTGGGAGAGTCTCAGGGAGCAGCCTAATTCCCAGAAAGATTGAGCCAGGCTCAACTTCTGGGGAGTCCTTGAGCTAAAGTTGCTGCCAGAGGAGTCCCAGGTCTCTCAAGAATGAGCCTATACCGGTATCCCTACCATGCTCCATCAATGGCTTGGAGCACCTGTGAGAAGTGTGGCCTTGGGGCAATCATGGTGCCAACAGGATTTAGAGCTCACCAGCTAGGACCATTTATTGTATATACTTTTTATTTTCTATATATGATGTTTTGACATCTTGAAAAACCTTTTCTGGCTGGAGTCTGTTCCTCCAGGGGCTAGCCAATTCTAAGAGATAGTAAAGAACTAGGCATTCCCCTCCATCTTGTCTTTGGCCACTTGACTGGAAGCTAGCTCTTCCCCTGGGACCCTTCGTGGCATGCAGTGACTCCCTTTCTAGGACCTGTGAATATAATGAACTTTGTTTTCTTGTGCCTCTTCTGTGTCCTGTCTGGGAGCCACACCTGACTGCCCATCACATGAGAGAACACAGGACAGTCCATTAGTCAATCACTGTCGCTGCTGCAGTAGGTCTGAGAGGCACCGTTTCATGGCAGCCACAATATAGAATAATAAGTAGCATGTATATCGGCATTGTGTTCTGCCTTCTGCGCTTGATCCCACTGCTGCTCACAACTACACTATGAGGTAACCTCAGTTGACAGAGGAGAAGGTAGAGGCATTAGAGTTCACATCTTCCCTCCAGCGCTTTCTCCACAGAGCTGGCCAGAACCCAACTGGTATCCATGAGTCACTCAACTCGATGCCAGGAACAAATGGGGGACCCTAAATACCCTGCAGCCAGTTTCAGGATCCCCCACAGCAGCAGCCCCACGGTCCTGGTGGGCTCTCAACCTTCAGCGGCTCGGCCTAGGCCTGAGGGTGAGCGCATATGCCCTTCTGTGTCTGGTGCCATTTGCGCTTTCCCGGGGAATGTGCCTTCTGAGGTCCACCGACAGAGTGTGCGCCGCTGCCTGGGCTAACAGGATTTAGCTTTATGTGACAGGAAGACTAATAACGGCCCTGAGCCTTGTGCTGCTGGCGACAGAGTGTGGATGCTCTTTGTTAAGCTCCTGGGTTCTGGAAGGAAGCAGCTATGCTCTTGTTTAATTCCATATGAGCAGCTTTTTTATTTTTACAAATAGTTCTCTTGCTGTTAGGGAGTGAGTGAGCAACATAAATCATCATCATATCTTTGGCAGCCAGGATTTCTTGGGCATGGTCCTCATTAAAGTCTTTAGTTGCAGGGTTCCTGGAGACCTTCCTTTGATACCTAAAAACATCAAACTGAAAAAGCCATGGTGAGGAGGAGGAGAAGGAGAAGGAAACGGGGGTGAGGGGAGGATGGGGTGAAGCTCATGAGGACCCCAGAATTACTGGTGGGAAATGGCAAAGCCAAACTAGAATGATTATTATTCATGGCTACAAAAAAAAAAAAGGCATGAGCACGAGCAGCAGAAGCAATAAAACTTCCCTGCTGAACAGGACCCAATATGCCCATACAAAGAAGAGAGACAGCTACACAGGCGGGAAGGGTGGCTTCTCCGAGGTGATTCATGAAAAAAGGAAAGTTCTCTGAGCCTTTTCCTCCCCAGACCTCAGCCCAGCAGGATGTGGCAATCAATGAACTAACCTTTTCCTAAGGCCTTGTCTCCCTGCTGGGCAAGAATCCAATCCCTGGGCAAAGGTCACTGAGAATACCATCCTGCTGTTGGCAGTGGCTGTTCATTCACAAAATGAGCTCCTTTGTGGTAAAAGGAGGGAGAGCAGACCCGGGGTTTGTGTGCATTTAGAGCTGGTGGAGGAGAGCTGCCAACACGCCAGGTCAGTGGGAACCCAGCAGCACAAGCATCTCAGTTTACACGATTGATGTGGCCCTGCAGAACCATGTACGTGGAATTCCTATAAATCAAGTCGCATTTTAAACGCGCTAGGGGAGCTGGCCGTTAAAAGGAACCCTGCAGTGAGTCTTTGGGAAAGGTGAAAAATCACTGCTGAATGGATCGATTTTGCCATGAAGTAACAAAGTGCTTACCATGTGCCAGGCCTAGTGCTAGGTGCTATAAGCATTTCTCAAAATGGGGGTGGGGGCATCCCCTGAGTCTGAGAAAAACCTTTGGGAGGGTGGTTATTGGTTTTGGTTAAACCAGGGTGAGTATAGAAGAAGGGAGACTAGAGATTGCAGCTGGAGCCATATCCTGTCACTGCCAAAGGACATCCACCAGGCAGTCTCCCTCTGAGTGACCAGGCAATATTTCTCATTCACGAAGACAAGCAATGCTCAGTGTCTTCTTAAAGCCTGAAACAGGAGGCTATGGCCAGGGGCTCAAGGAAAAGACCAGGGTCTCCTATCAGAAAATATAACCAGAGTCAAGTTTCCCAATCAATATCTACCCGTAGTAGAGGCAATAATCATCTCTTTCCAGGAAACTTAATGTCAAGCTTATTCATCCTAGGATTTTGTATATAGTTTGGTGTTATACAGGTTTACATACAACTTCAGTCAAATCATGTCTCCAAGACATATATGTAAGTTCTAGACTCTAACATTTGGGCAATTTATTGCACTTGCAAACAGAACCTAAAATAATCGAGGCTGTGGATAAAAAACAAAAAACAAAACCACATTCCACATTTGCACAAATGCAGATTTAACTTGGAGGTTAAAAGAGCACAAACTCAGGTGTTAGGTAGCTTGCACTGGAATACTAGTTTTACCATGTTGTTATATGATCTTGGGAAAGTAATTTATCAGCTCTATGTTTTGGTTTGTTTCTCTGTAAAATGGGGATAAATAATAGAATCTACCTCATACGGACTTCCCTGGTGGCACAGTGGCTAAGAATCTGCCTGCCAATGCAGGGGACACAGGTTCGAGCCCTGGTCCAGGAAGATGCCACATGCCGCGGAGCAACTAAGCCTGCGAGCCACAACTACTGAGCCCACGTGCCACAACTACTGAGCCCACGTGCCACAACTACTGAAGCCCGCGTGCCTAGAGCCCATGCTCCTCAACAAGAGAAGCCACTGCAATGAAAAGCCCACCTGCCGCAATGAAAAGCCCGCCTGCCGCAATGAAAAGCCCACCTGCCGCAATGAAAAGCCCACCTGCCACAATGAAAAGCCCACTTGCCGCAATGAAAAGCCCACCTGCCACAATGAAAAGCCCACTTGCCGCAATGAAAAGCCCGCCTGCCGCAACGAAGAGTAGCCCCTGCTCGCTGCAACTAGAGAAAGCCCGCACGCAGCAATGAAGACCCAACGCAGCCAAAAATAATTAAATAAAATAAATAAATTTATTAAAAAAGAAAAGAATCTACCTCATAGGATATCAAAAGTGACTTTACATGTAAAGGCTTGGAAGAATACCCTATATATAGTACATGCTCAATAAAGTTAGTTATTATGATGTTGGAGTTCATTTAAAAAAGAAAACCCTGGACATATATTGCATGGTTTAAGAGGTTCAACTGCTTGGTAGTAGCTGGTTATCAATTGGATGGGGCATCATAAAGAAGGGACAATACATGCTCTAAAGTCTTACCGCTATTAGAAGCACATTGTGTGCCTCCAAAGGGAAAGGGAAAGGAACTCTGAGCAAGCCAGGTATGACCTTTGCAGACATTATTCTGAGAAGTATCCTTGGCATTTAGAATGGAAAAGGGATCTTGTAAAGGGGGTCATTGGGTCTAATCTCTTAATTTCTAATGAGGAAACGTAAAAAACTCAGATGAAGCATGAGGATATATACATCTTGTTGTTTTTTTAAAAATAAAAGACAAAAATTTGAGTCTCTGACCTTCCAATCTAGGATGCATACTTCCCAGTGTCAGTTTGAAACCTCTTAGAGAGCTTCCCAGATATAATCTACCAGCTCCTAGACTCACAAAGGGCAGGTAGAAACCAAAGAAAGAGGCAGACCACTCCAGATTGGTATGTGGCAGGTTTAATAAGAAAAGGAACTTCCTTATGAGGCTTGTCTCATGTGGCTGCAAAATGAGTAGATTTCTGCATCCGCCCACCATAATCTTAAAAGTTTATATAGAGGCCTTAACTGGGTTCAGTCACGTATACCATCCAGATGGTCTCAACACCACATTTCTATGTCAAGGCTGTATCCTTGGGGCAGCTTCTGGGAACAGGGAAGGTAAAAAGTACATATATTCCAAGGACAGATGAGGGGGCGGGGAGCCTCCAGTTGCCCACGTCCAGCTTGTGGGTCAATCAGTGGTCATGTTTTCTCTATGTCCTCCACCAATACCCAGTAAGAAAGGAATATTCTCCACAGCTAGAATGAGATACAATGTACTTCATTAAACAAAGAAGATGGTTATCACCTTTCTTGTGGTAAGTAGCATGGGGGAGGTGGGAAGAGAATCATAATATACCTTATCCAAGTAGAAAAAAAGGTAGATAGTCAACAAAGAGGTTTAGTGATAGAGTTCTTGTTTTTAGGGGGTAAAAGGTCGTTTCAAAGTTCTAAGGAGACGATTGGCAGTTACCATGTCCTCATCTGACAAAAGCTGTAAAGAGTACAGTGAGAAGTGTAGGTGCTGCTGACACGGTGTTGGAATCTCCCATGTCTAGAGGAAGCTTGTCACTGGACAAATCTAGATAACACTCATGGCACTGCCACATGGGGATGGCAATCAGCATGGATAAGAAATCCTCTGTGGGACATGCCTGCTACAACACACCAGTTCTGCCCGTGTGAACCATTACAGAAGTGGGATTGTTACAACTCAGCTTGAGCCTCTTACCATGAGCAGGGAAGATTTAGTGGCAATAAATCCACATTGGCCAAGCAGTTGTGGATTTACCACAAGCAAAAAGAATTCTTTTTACCTATAGTAGCTCTGTAGGCTACACATGCTCCCCAGATGACATCTCCTTAAATGTTTTTTATTAAAACGGAATGTACTGAGATAATGTCTCTTGGAAACCTCTCAGGCAGAGCACAGATCCCAGGGAATTCCCGGAGACCTCCCCTTCCATCTGGGTAGAATCCACGCTGCCTTGAGGAATCTCCCTTCCTCTCAGGTCTTCTAAAGCATGTCTTCCCCAGCTCTGAAGCAGGAACTTGAATTCATTCATAACCAATGACAAGGTCATCTCTGTCCCGGGGCTCCCCCAGCATTTCTCCCGGAGCATGCCCTCCCTTAATGTCTTCCCCAACCAATGGCCTGGGAGAACCACTGGCAAAGGACCCCAGCTACATTTAGCCATGTTTGAAAGTGAAAGCCACAGCATTCAAGGTACACACTGACTTGAACAATAAGCAAAAAGCTGTCTCAAATCAAAACAGAAAAAAATAAGGCTTGGGCAACCTGGTTAAAGAGTAAGCTGAAATCAGAGTCCAGATGACAACATCAAGAACTGGACAGACGAAAGGACCATGCAATTCAAAACTATAAGGGATAAAACTTCAAAGACAGCTAAAAATGTCACAGAAGGCAAGCAAGAAAGCAGTGAGCCTCCCCTCGGGGGGTCGTTAGGAGATGGCCAGCATAACAGTCGAGACAGAGAGATGGCAAACCACGTTGAGTTCCCTCCCTCTGCAGAATGATCCATGTAGGGAAGCTTAAAAGGTGGAGAAGTACAGCTACATATCAGAAAGATGCACTGTGTCAGTGGGAAGGAGTTTGGCAGTGAAATGAGGCTTTGAAATTCTTTGGGTTGATATTCAAAGAATGAAAGTCAAAGGCCAAGCCGCAGGGAGATGTCAGTCCTGACCTCGGTGTTGGCCGGATACAGGAGGGCAAAACTTGCCACAGTGCCCAGAGGGACCCTAACCTTCTGCAGAAGCATGGACATCCATGGATTGAATTCAAGGCTCTAAATGCCCAGAAAACCAGACCGAGTCCTGCACTGGAAGGTATATGGCTGTTCTCTGGATTCTTGCCTTTATCTTCACTCTGCCTTCAGGAAAGGCAATGAGCCCACTGGCTAGGTGACCAGGGACTCAGTGCCTGCTTGGAGAAGAAATTCTAAGAAGGGGTTAGGGTGTCAAATGGGGTGGACTCAATACAAGGAAGAAATACAAGTGAGGTCTAGAAATATCACTGGACTGCAAACTTTTGAAAAATAAGGGTGATGTCATCCTCGTGTTTTATGCCCCTGCTGTGCTGGGCTTACAGTCCATACTCTGTGGGGAGCTACTGAATTGAATGCAGTAGTAGGAAACATTGTGCATGGGTCTTAGAGATAGTCCCTATAAGGCTAGAATTTCTTGGCTTAGGCAAGCTTGTTTGTATCTCTGAGCCTCAACTTTCTCATCTTCAAAGTAGTAATAATGCCCACTGCACAGAGCTGCGATGAGGATGATATAGAAAGACTTTTCTTTATAGGGCTGCTACATTGCCTGGCACACAGAAAGCTCAGCAAAAGGTAGCCTTCATCATCTTTACCTTCATCATTGTCATCCCCTCCTAGATCCCACTCAAGTCTGTCATGGATACGTTTGTAGGCAGTGCCAGGTATTTTTCTCCACCTATCCCTTATGTAATAACAGCGATCATCATCAAGCCCCCACCCCATCACCCCTGCTGAGTTCTAGAAAGGATTTCCTCTTCTCCCAGGTTGCTGATGTCTGAAATTTCCAAGCCTTGTCCCTGCTCTTGCCTTGCCTTCTCTCTCCACTGTGGACTGTGCAGCTGCCTGGGAGTCCTGCCCCTTCAGCCCACACCCACTAGGGGGCAGGATAGGCCGCAAAGGGGAAGGGAGAGAGGAAAAGTGCTGGGAAGGGTAACCCCTAACACCAGTCCAAGTCCCTCGTCCGGAGTCTCCCAAGCCTCTGTGCTGGCTTCTCTCCCCTTCGCTCCCACATGCCCATCCACTCCATTGAGGAAAGGCCCAGAAGACAAGCAGGTCTGGGTTTTCTCTTCCCCAGCCCTGCATGCCACTGCAAGATTTCACGCCTCCAGAAACCACTATTATCCCCCAGATAGTTTTTCTCCTTCCAGAGGGAATCTAAGTGAAAAAAAAAAAGTGAATGGGGTTGAGGAGGAAGCCTTCTTAAGCCTTGTCTGCTTCCTGTTTTTGTTAGAGGTACAAACCCTTACAACAGCTCATCAGTGAGTAGAATTGGCCTCGTCAGGGAGGAAAGAGTGAGAGAAAATATGACGCGGGCTTCTGTTTCTCTTCATGGCAGAGTGGGGTGAGCGATGTCAAGGATACCTGTCTGGAGCAACAGGTGGGGACAAAACGAAGAGCAGCAGGAGGTTCATTCCTTGTGATCTTGAGGAGAAAGGAAAGCAGAAGACAAGGGCTGAGCAGAGTGTTCACTTCGGTAAAATCCTCACCCCTCCCCACCACTGTCTTGGTCCCACTGGAGTTCCGCCAACCGAAGCCCTTAGATTCACCGCTTGTGGCCTCTGAACTGACAGTCCCCAGTCTCACTGTCCAGAGAGATGCATCAAGAAAGGAGAGAGAGGAAGCTGCCCACCTCACTGCCTGGGCCAAGGTTGGGAGGCCATAAGGGCAAAACATATGCTCCTATTGCCCAGTTTGAACTCAAGAAGACATTTGCCAAGGAGATATTGGGAGTCATGGTAATTAGGCTCAATGGTCAGGATCCCCTGACCCTAGAAACCCAAGCATGCTTGAAACAGCGTGTACTCTTGAAAACAAAGAAAGCCCAGAAATCTGTGAGATACCATATTTTCTATCTGTTGATTATAGTAACAATCACATGGAGAATAGGGCCAATCTACCAAGTTTTGGGAAAACAAAGACTGGAAGGAAGAATGCCTTTTATAAAAGAACCTAGCACAGCCGCAATTATGCTTCTAGGAATCTGTACTAAGCAAATAATCAGAAATGCCCAAAGGTTGCTATAAAAGAAGACTAACAGAGCATGATTTGCAGAGGAGAAAACCTGGATGCAAACTAAAAATTTATCAGTGAGGGGCATGATCAAGCAAGTCTTGGTAAATCCAAACAGTGGGATATTAATCAGTACGTGGAAAAATGTTTAATAGCACGAAGAAATGCTCAGAAAGTATTGATAAAGTATACAAAGCTATGAAATTAGCATGATCCCAATTATGTAAATATATACACATAAAGACTGGAAATAAATACATAAAAATGTTAATAGTGATTATCTCTAGGGTATGAGATCTATTTTTTCATCTTTATATTCTTTTGCATTTTAAAACTTTCCTATGATTAGCACATTTATTTTTTCCAATTATAAATGTGTTTTAATCTTTAATAAAATAAATGATTAGAAGATAAAGATTTCTCAAAAGAGAGAAAAAAGTCTCCTTATTCATGACCAGACAGGGCTTGATCGCTTGTTTCCCTCAACCACTAACCTGCCAAGAAAACAGGGGCAAGTCATTTAACCCCCTCTGTAAAAAATAAACAGCTTTGGCTTTATATTTTTTGTACCTTAATTATTTTTAAGGTCTGTATTTGAATTCTGCTACCATGAAGAAAACTCATGATTTCCCCCACAGAGGGAGGGTTAGCACCCAGGTCATTTCTAAACACCCTTCATCCCACCCATTCCTAGATGGAAAACCCCACAGCCATGCCACTGAGCAGATCGCTGTAGCATCTCTGTCCTTCGCCATGTGTTGCCCTTAGAGAAGATGGAAGGAACTCTCCATCTTCACCTGCCCTCTGTGGATCTGCATCCATTTTCAGATTCTGAACCTCACAAGGCTGAAATCCAGAAACTGGACCTTGACAAATAATCAAGATCAGGCAACTCAGGAGAGCCCATGTAGACATCTCCTGGGACCCCTCCACATCTCCTCTGCTGAGGGTCTGCCTTTCTTCCATCCTCCCAACTCCCTTACATGGTCAGAACTATGGTTCCCATTTTACCAATGAGGAAACTGAGGCTCAAAGATTTTTAAGGTCACCCAGCTAGAAATTACAGAGCTCTCTTTAATCACAGGTCTGTCAGATGCCAAGGACTGGAGGTTTACCCAAGGCCTCAGCCCAGCTCTCTCTGACAGGAAGGCGAAACCTGCTACCCTGTGGATTATGGGAGGATTTTGCCATGGGACAAAAAACAAGGAAGAAACCGGAGATCCAAAGATCCCCAGCTTGACTACTTCTTTAATTTGCTCTCATACTCTATTTCTTTATCAGTTATCAAATTAGGCTGAATCAATTATAATAATTTTCAAATAGCCCCACACTGAGCTAAACACTTATTTAATTTTCACAACCATACTAGGTAGTAGGTATTATCATCGTGTCCATTTTGCAGATGAGGAAAATGTATACAGTAGTCTTTTGCAAAATGCATAGGGGTGCAATGATGGTAAAGAACGCCCTGGGAGGGTTTGTCCTCCAGGGTGGGAGGCGACGTGTGTACTGAGAATGTCAGAGAGAGAGAGAGCCCTATGTACGTGCAGGTGCTAAACAAGCCGGGGATAGACCTGAGACCTGGCCCAGCTCCAGGCTCTTCTCACCATGGACTCAGCAGGAGGGTTGCCAAAGGCCAAATCCAATTCAGTAAACACAGACTTCTGGTAAGCAAGTGCTCTTGCTTTCGTTCAGTGTCAGCCGGAGGTTGCATTTGCCTTGAGTACTAAAACGTTTTGCAGAGAGGCCAAGTGCAGAAATCTGTGCCTGAGATTTTCTCCTTTTACAAGAAGAATGACCATGTGGAGCGCTCAGCCAAGGTCAACCTGGAATTGGAAGGCTGAGCCCAGGCTCAGCAGACCCAGAGCCAAGGTGGAAAGCTCCAGGCGCTGGGAGGGCAGGGACGGGGCGGCTAGAGTAAAGGGCCAAGTGTGGGAATGTTTATTGAAAAGAACGTGCTGGGGAGAACCCAGCCCTCACACCTCGGGGATCTTGGGAACTGGCCGTCTGCAGTGGAGAGCCCTGCCAGATGAGTTCAGCCATTTCCACTTCATAAAGTTCGTGGTACAAAAATGAATGGCAAACCCAGCCACGAATGTGATTTCTGAAAGGAGATTATTGAAAAGATGGTTCCACTTTTTCAAATTTCTCTTCTGGTGGTCAGGAGCAGGGAAGCAGGGAGAAAAGTTCCAGGACACTTGCAAACATCCCCGTCCCATTCCAGAAACCACTATCCCCTCACTGCAGGACAAGGGGGCGCCACATCTTCCAAGGTTTCTCAAGAGAAGGAGAGGGCTAAAGCCTGGGCCAAAATGAACCCAAGAGTCTGGATCTGATTGCCAGAAGAGAGTGGGAGAATGGCAGGCGTGACCCTGAAATTACATGACCCCAGATTTCCCTCTGAATGACGGCACTCCAAGGCATACATGAGACAGGCAGCTCAAGGAAGAGACACACTGATTACCTATCTAATTTGCTGTCACTATCTTCATGATATCACATATGTCACTGTGGTTTTCTGGATTACTCTTGACTCTGAATACCCGAATCTATTTTCCCTGATGAGTTGGTCTGAATTTTTTTCTTGGCACTTGTTTCATTTTCTCACTTCCTGTCGGCCTCACTTCTTAGATTGTTGCTGGTGTTTTTGTTGTCTCCCAAACTCCCAAATGTACAGGAGCTTTTTCTAGACTGCAGAGTCTTCTGGTCTTTCTCTCTCTTGATCACTCAAATGATATCAAATTGTCTGGCATTGCTGCTTCTGGATATATATAGCCCAGCCTTTCCCCCCTTGATCTTTTTCACTGTGTTCAGGGCTAGGGCAACGTGAAGTCATCACAATTGTTCTTTCAAGCTTAAGGAATTTGATAAATGAAGTTGTGTGGGGTCCTGGCAGGCAATATGCTTAAACAAACTACAATGACCATCTGTGGACCAGTCTCCTTATCCCTTTATTATAGGCACATACTCAAGTTCAGATTGCTTTGTTAAACTTTTTTTGTGTCTCACTCTTTTTATATTTCAGCTTTATACAATTATTCCCAAATCATCCAAACTGACAGTGAGGGAGAGCAATTTGAAAGGACGGCTCAACTTAATTCTTTTGAAGATTTCCACCATAGCTGTATTTTTCTAATTTCCTGGCATCTACTCTATTCTCCTGGACTTTCCAGAAACAATTGTAAGAGGATGAATAAATATAGTAACCGATTCCATCAATACTCTTGAACCATCCTTTGGATTTTCTATTTTTTAACATTTTAGATTTTAAAAATTCATACAGCATCTATCAATATTTCCAAAAGAAAGACACATAGTGCATGCTCTCAAAGATCTCATGATCTAATTAAGAACAAAGAACAGGTACAGATTCATATGTTGTTTCTAAATATACAGGCTAATGTCTGGAGGAAAAAAAGAATTTAGTAAATTCATTAATTATCCTTATGTTTATAATTACAGAATTGATTTTTTCCACTTTATCAGCTTGGGAAACAAAATAAAGTCATATATTTAAATTTTTTTCAAATAAAATGTCCTGTCTTGCTATGTAGAGAGCACCTTTTTTTTTCCTCCTCGAGATCCTTTTCCCTCTTGTGATAAATATAAGAACTGAGGGTTGGTTCTGATCCTAATTGCTCCAGTGAAATTTGGTTTAATCAGCAGAGGAGACTATTTGGGCTCTAGAGCTGCTGAAGGTATCTTACTGCCTCATGGCATAACTGGTTGCCAGCGGAGTTTGCTGCAGTGAATGACTAAGACGTGCATTGTCATCCCTGTGGAACTACAGCTGAAGTGTGCTCCTTTGAAGTGGCACTTCTGCCACTACCCACAAAAGCTTTGTGGGCTCAAGTGCTGCTTTTATAAGCCAAAGCATTTTTCCCTCTGCCAGGGAAAGCCAGAACTGCTCTTTGTTTTGACTGGAATTTCACTGAATTAACAAGTTAATCTGGGGAGAATTAACATCTTTTAATATTGAATCTTCCCATTGAAGAATATAATATGACTCTCAATTTATTTCAGGTTTCTAGTATGTCCTTTAGTAAAGTATTATAAGTTTCTTCATGTAGGTCTTACCCATTTATTGTTAGATTTGTTCCTATGTACTTTGCAATTTTTGTTGCTTTTGTGAATAGGGTCTTTCTTTCCTTCACATTTTCTAATCGAGCATCACTATACACCAGATCATTTATATTTGACTACCTTGCTGGACTATTTTGTTACTTCTAATGGTTTTTCACTTGAGCTTCTCAGATATTCTAGATAGTGTTCTCTTTATTTCCAATCTTTAGACATTTCTTTTTCTTATCTTATTGCAATTGCTAGGACCTTCACCACTATGTTGCGTACTTGCAGCGATAGCTGGCATCATTGCCTTACCTTTGCATTTAGGGGTCTGCTTTAGTATTTCACCAGCAAACGTACTATTTGTTGTAGTTTTATAGTAGAAATTCTATACGGGGTTTTTAAAAAGAGAGAAAGAGATTTTCTATCCTAAGTTTGTTAAGATTTCTTACCAGGAAAGGTGTTGAGTTTTATTAAATACAAAATCTCATGAAACACACAGTTTTCATAATAATTGTTGATAATTCAGAATAAAGCTTATCTTACCACAGCTTTTATGCTTTTACAACCTTTCCAAATCAATCAGTATTGAAGCAAAATATAAATTAATGTCCTTCTTGGGGAAAGTGGTCCTTTTTATTTTTTGTCCTGGTGGGATACCATTTTTAATAGAGCTGTTAGCAGAGCATAATGTATAATGTGAATAATTGTTCTATATGAAGTCCAAGATAACAGAAAAATATTATTTTTTAAATAGTTTAGGTCTTCCCTGGTGGCGCAGTGGTTGAGAGTCCGCCTGCCGATGCAGGGGACACGGGTTCGTGCCCCGCTCCGGGAAGATCCCACATGCCGTGGAGCAGCTGGGCCCATGAGCCATGGCCTCTGAGCCTGTGCGTCTGGAACCTGTGCTCCGCAATGGGAGAGGCCACAACAGTGAGAGGCCCACGTACCGAAAAAAAAAAAAAAAAAAAAAAGTTTAAATTGTGAGTACTAAAATCCAAATTATAGGTGTCATTTCATGTTCTGATGAAGAGAAAACAATCTCAAATCCTACATTTATAAATCTAATCAGTTTCTTCATTCTGAGTCTTAAAATACTTCCTCCTTTCACAGTATATCTTGTCTCTCTCAAACTCCTAGCTCCCCCGTCCCAAAAAAGGACCAGCTAGAAAGAAAATTATAGTTCTCCTTCATACCTTAGAATCATACTTCACTTAAAACAAACAACTGGTAAAAATCCAGACCCAACAGGGATGGAACACTCAACAGCTTTGCCTTTCATGTGGAGAAGAGGGAAATAGGCTGTTACAGAATAGGGACCAATATTAGCCAACGTCTGGAAATGTCAAAATTATTAATATGAAATACTAAACTCATGTGGAATCAGTGCTCTAATGGTGTAACTCCTGAATGCTCTCTGTACCATACTGCACACCAGGTTAAGAAAACAGTCCCTCAAGTGTTTCACAATAGTGCCCTCTTCACAGCTGACCCCATGTGCTTTCCAAAGTCCTTAATTCTGCCACTTTCAGCATCCTTGTCTCTAAGGATTTATGATGTGTTGCCAATATTATTACTTTCCCTGCTTCCGTCCCTTCCACCCTAAGTATTTTAAGCATTGTGAGTAACACATTTCCACATAAGGGTGCTGAAAAGTCAAGAAGCAGAATTTTTCAGCGAGAGGAGCTATAGGTAAAGGGGCTCCCCCTTTGCATTCTAAGCTGGCAGGCAGGAGGCTCTGTAAACCATTGAGAAAGATGGAAGAGAGGAAACAAGTATATCCCAAGGGAAGATAAGGATGCTTAAGGGAGGAAATTGGCTCTCGTTTCCCAATATGGTGAGCACCAGACCTGCTCTGGGAGCAAGAGAGCTCCTCTACCTTTGCAAGGCACACTTGATTCCCTTAGAAAGAACTGAATGCCCACACCTCTAGGCCTGTGGGATACTTGGTACTATGAAAGTTTTACTCACAGACATCATCACTGTGAGAACCTGTACGTTGAAGACCAGCCAGTCCTTCTAGTCTCCCATCATTTTGTAAGAAGTGAAACATTGACATTATGACATGGCTTTTCTTGACAAATTCCCTCTGACTCTACTAGAATAGGACTGCTTTTGTCACTCTTGTTTCTCTCTGAATATATATATATATATATATATATATATATATATATGAGTGCCTATATGTATATATATTTCTCTCTCTCTACACACACACACACACACACACACACACACACACACACTGGGCCTTTTGTACCCTCTCTGTATTAAATAAACACTTCTTGGCTGACTGACTTGTTGATAATGCAAAGCAAAATTAGATCAAATAATGACTTCTGGGTAATACTCTGCACTCACCTGTTAGATAATTTTAGCCAGAAACCATCCCAATCCCTGCATCAGACTGTGGCCTTTGTAATGGATACTATGCTGCCCTACCTGGACTACCACCCATCCCCTTTAGGACCAAGCCTCTCGATCCCCCAGCTGCCAGGAGTGTTGGCTACTGAGAGCTCATAGCTGAGTCTCTCTCCAGGACTTGCATTCATCTAAAGGGAGCTGCCTCACCCAAGGTTACAGTGCATCTCTGAGGCCAGCGCATATCTAATGCCTGGTCAATGGGGTGGATACAAAGGTCTGGCTCCCTTGCCTCCACGGGACAAGTCTGAGGGGCCAGGCCAGCTCCAGGTCTCCCCATGGAACCCCCGGAGGTCTCTGTTGCAAGATGCATTGCAATTCAACGTCTTCCTTTGCCCTATTCTGCTTCTCTTACTTCCTCACAGGTATTGGTCCCTGCACATAAATCTCCATTCCAGAATCTGTGTCCCAAGGAACTAAATATAAGCCCCTCCTCTTCCTGTTGTTTGGTTTCTAATTTTTTATCTGCTTTTTGCTTCTTTATATAAACAGATATCTCTATAATATGTGTATATATTGTGTGTGTTTGTATTGTAAGGGCATATAGGTCCTCTTAACATTTAGTCTATATCTAGTCCAATCAGGACCCTATTCCAATGACAAAAGTCTGATCTGAGATGGCTTAAGCTAAATGGGTTCTGTTGGCTCACAGAATGGGAAAGTTTAAGAAGTCATCTGAATCTAGGAACAGCTTGATCAAGGGTTCAAATGATGTCACCAGGACCCATTGTCTTTCTCTCACTCTCTTAGCCCTGTCACTGCCATGTTGGCCTCTCTCTGAAAGTGCTGTATCGGTTAGCTGTTATCACAATGAAGCTGCTGAACCAGCAACCACAAAATATCAGAAGCGTTCAACAATGAGCATTTCCATCTCGCACATCTGTGGGTCACCCCTTTGCACGTCCGTTGAATTAGATTCTGGTGGCTCTGCTTCACATGGGGTCCAGCTAAGCTTGGCTCCTCAATGCAGGCTGGGGTTCATCTTGAGTCTGGGCTGAGGGGGCAGCAGCTACCCTGGGAGATTCTTCTCATGGCCATGGTAGACGCACAAAGAGCCAGCACAACTGCACAAGCACATTTCAAGCCTCTGCTTGTGTTACATCTACTAACATTTCATTGGCCAAAGCAAGTCACGTGGCTGAGCCCAAATTTAAGGGCTGCCCACCATAAGGCAAGTCATCTGGCCAAGCCTGACATCACTGCTCTGAAGGCGTATACTCCTCTCACGGAAGCGGGTTGGGGAGGAGGGTAAATGTTATAACCATAATCAAACTTAGAGTCTTTGCTCCACCACAGTCCCAATATAAATGCAATCTATTCAGTATCTACTTCTTCCTAACTTCAAATCCAATGAGAATGCCTTCCTCGGGGCTTCCCTGGTGGCGCAGTGGTTGAGAGTCCGCCTGCCAATGCAGGGCACACGGGTTCGAGTCCTGGTCTGGGAAGATCCCACATGCCACGGAGCAGCTGGCCCCGTGAGCCACAATTACTGAGCCTGCGCGTCTGGAGCCTGTGCTCCGCAACGAGAGGCCGCGATAGTGAGAGGCCCGCGCACCGCGATGAGGAGTGGCCCCCACTTGCCACAACTAGAGAAAGCCCTCGCACAGAAACGAAGACCCAACACAGCCATAAATAAATAAAAATAAATAAATAAATAATTTAAAAAAAAAAAAAAAAAAGAATGCCTTCCTCAAGTTCCAACAAAAGTCTCACTTTCTCACTGGCCCTGGTGCATCCTCATCCATCCCTGTACCAGTTACTGTGACAAACCTGCCTTGACTAGAGCTGGAAAGTGAATTAACTTGTTCAAATTTCATGGGGTAAATTCTACAGAAAGAAACCAGGACACAGTTACAAGAATGAGCGTCAAAGGATCCTGGTCTGCAAGAAACCACATGTCCACAGTGGGGACCCCACTCCTCCCACCCCCAACCCCCCAATTCTCTCTTTTCCTGCTCTTACTCTTAATGCTGGAGCTATTTCTCATGAGCTTGTATCCATGACACTTCCTGTTCCTCTCTCAAGTTTGCTTTGGTCTCTGGAGTGCTGAGCTCAGTCTCCCTCAAGCTTGCCTCTCGGACTGCCCTCTATAAATGCACTCAAAATTACCCTTTCTCCTAGGCTTCCTCCCCCAGAGGATCAGTCTCAGGACACCTATTTCTCTATGGGTGCCTGCTCTGGCTGCTGGCCCCTGGAGTCAAAGACTTCACTGGCATCACCCTTCTCTTCCCTGGGTCATGTTGACAACCCCCCACCCTCCCGCCTTGGCCAGGGGCTGCAACCTGCCAGGTCACACGCTGACCACCCTGACCGCCAAGTCACTGGACCTGATGGATCTCATGTGCTGCCCTGGGGCCTCTCTCAGGTCTGTTCTACAGGGGAGAGATTTATTTCCCTGAAGTTTCAGGGCAGGAAAATACTCACTTCCTGGAGGCATGCCAAGAAGGAGGCAATCCACCCAGGAAACCAACAAGACCCTTTTCTCTATAGTCTTTCCGGCTTCCCCATGTCAAACCCTCCCTGCTCCCCGAGTGAAAGGAGAGCTGTCAGGATCAAAGCCCTGTCTTTGTGATGAACTGCTGCTGGCTAGACCCGCAAAGGAAGGACTGTCAGCGCTTTAACTCCTTCTTACCCACTGTGTGCTGGCTGCATTCATAAGACTTCTGGAGTCACATTTCAGTCAATGAAACATCTTCTTATGAGCAGAGAGCTATGCCAACGGAAAGTCTGAAAGAATAATTAAGGATTCAAAAGGCAACAAAATCTACCTTGGAGTATTTCTTCATCTCTTCAATTGCTTTGTGAGAGATGATCTAATGTATTTGCCCCAGGAGAGCGTAAAGACTAAGAACATGGGTTCTGGAGGCAGGCTAGTTGTGTCCATTCTCTCTTCCATCTCTCTCTAGCTGGAAGATCTTGAACAAGCTATTGAGCCTTTCTGCACCTCAGTGTCCTCGTCTGTAAAATGGAGATAAGAATTACATGGATTTCATGAGGTGGCTGGAAGGAATAAATAATATAATGCATATGATGCACTTAACCCAGGGTCTAGTATATAGACACAAGCATCATTAACTTTCACTGTGGTTATCACTATTACTATTATTATTATTCCAAAGAAGGAGAGGGGGCCATACCCAGACTTGCAGAGAGTCAAGTGTCTTAAGTTACAAGACATGCTCTGCAAAATTAAAACTCACACAGCCTCAGAATCTCTGGGCCTTCAGGTTCTGTTAAATAAGCATGTGACAGAATCTTTGTCACTCCTCCCAAGACAACAAAATGTGATCATTTTCCAAAGGAAAAGGAGTTACAGACTACAATTACTAAGCGATCTTAAGGGCAGAACTGGAAGGAAGATTACATCGTGGGCCAGCTCCAGACCTTTTATTCTCTAAATATCTTCTAAGGACTCTGGCTTCATAATACAACAGTGAACAATAGAGATTTGCAAACCCATGAGAGAAACATTATCTATATGTCTAACTACATGTCTGTGGTAAGTGCTCAAAAATGTAACTAAAACACTCTGGAGGATTTTGCAACTCTGACCTTGCTAGACTCCACACTTCCTTAGGGGCACTTTAAAGTCTTCATTATGGAACCCATCATAGGTTACTTCTAATGCACGGTGGAGTTAAGCTGTTGAGAAAGCACCCAGTGCTTTTGAAATTCTAGATTATTCCAATGAATTATAAATAAGAACGGGCCTGATGGATGTCATGCAGCTGCCCTGGGAACTCTGGTAGTTTGGTCCTGGCAATTTCTAAGACATTTCACTTCTGGTCAAATAAATTTTTATTATCCTCAACTGGGGTTATGGCCAGGAAGACTTTCTGATACCTACCACCATCACACAACCTGGATCTGGAGCCACTGTAAACCCTAACACCCCAACTGAGGATGGCCACAGTGTCTAAGGAACCCACAATGAAAAATGTGTCACTTATGGTTTATTTTTTCTAGAGCCATAATAAGGAGAAACAGGATGGCTTCAAGAAATAAACTGTTAAATTTATAGAGTGAAAAAAGATCTTAGTTTTAATTATAGTCTAGACTGCCTATCTTGGCAACCATCTTGCCCAACAGAGTAATTTGTGGAAGTGCGGGGTAAGATGGCAACAAATGAGAGGTAGCTTGTCTTAATGCTGTGTAGGAAACCCAGTTCCTCTCCACCTGCTGTGCAAACCAAGTACATAGAAAATTAATTAAGAGTAAAATACTGGGCTTCCCTGGTGGCGCAGTGGTTGAGAGTCCGCCTGCCGATACAGGGGACACGGGTTTGTGCCCTGGTCCGGGAAGATCCCACATGCCATGGAGGGGCTAGGCCCATGAGCCATGGCCCCTGAGCCTGCGCATCCGGAGCCTGTGCTCTGCAACAGGAGAGGCCACAACAGTGAGAGGGCTGTGTACCGCAAAAAAAAAAAAAAAAAAAAAGAGAGAGAGTAAAATACTGAGATAAGAGTCTTATCTAAAAATCCACTAGAAATGGCAATAATAGTACTTCCATATTCTTTATTTATCCCTATGATATTTATATGAAAGGGAGAACTTCCATTGTTACTGGACTTAAAATGTTACCAACTGGAATAACAATCTTTGTTGGTTGTGAGAAACCACCAGACAACTATACTCTAAGACCTTCTAATTCATTTTGCACAAATGAGTTTTAAGATGTTAGAGAATGAAAGGGGTTGATCTGTTTAAAGAATTCTGGCAGAAAGTTGGATTCAAAAAAATTTGTGACACTTCAGGTTTGAGCAAAATCAGCGTTGATGAAGAGGGAGGTGAGAAAAGTTAATGACACAGTATTACGGTTACCAAGAGAAGTCTTTCCTCACTAAAATGAAGGAGGAGGGGGAGAGAAAGGGGGAGGGGAGGAAGAAATGGAGTACAAGAAGAAGAAAAAGAGAAAGGAGGGGGCAGAGGAGGAGATGAGTAGTTTTCTTTCTCTGTCTAACATCTCATTTGGCATAACTTCTTAAGGAACATCCATGTTGCCACAATGGCAGGATTTTCTTCTTTCTTGTGGCGGAATTATATATCTATATCTATCTATGTCTATCAATCTTTCCCTATCTCTTTCTATATATCAAAGCACTTCCAAGAGATCAAAGGGCATAGTTATTTGTGACATGTGAGGGATTTTCTAAATCCCAAAGCAGAACCATCTCACTTGGGTATAAGAAAAGTTCAGTTCAAAAAGATACATGCACCCCAGTGTTCACAGCAGCACTATTCACAATAGCCAAGGCATGGAAGCAACCTAAATGTCCACTGACAGATGAATAGATAAAGAAGATGTGGTACATATATACAATGTATACATAAACACAATACTCAGCCATAAAAAAGAATGAAATAATGCCATTTGCGGCAACATGGGTGGACCTGGAGATTATCATACTAAGTGAAGTAAGCCAGAGAGCGACAAATATCATATGACATCATTTATATGTGGAATCTAAAAAAAAAAAAATGATACAAATGAACTTATATAGAAAACGCAAATAGGCCCACATAGAAAACAAACTTATGGTTACCAAAGGGGAAAGGGGGGGTGGATAAATTAGGAGTTTGGGATTAACAGATACGCATTACTATATGTAAAACAGATAGCCAACAAGGACCTACTGTATAGCACAGGGAACTATACTCAATAGTTTGTAATAACCTATAAGGGAAAAGAATCTGAAAAAGAATATATATATATTAACTGAATCACTTTGCTGTACATCTGATACTAACACAACACTGTAAATCAACTATATTTAAATAAAAATTAAATTAAATTAAAATTTAAAAAAAGCTTAGTTGTGGTTCATCCTCAAGGCTAAACAGAAGAAATTCGGGTTAGATTGTAAAACTGTAATGAGTAGTACCAAAGCAACATGCTGGGTCTATTCTTCTGCAGTTCTTTAAACTTTGTTCTTACTTGTGTATTTTTTTCCTTCATGTTTCCTACAGTGAATAGTTAATATATGAAATGGTGGCCACCAGCATGGGACCTTGGACCAGTCATTTTCCCTCTGTTTTCTCATCTGTAAACAGAGGCAGATGGGCTACATAATTTCTCCCTTAATGTGATGTGTCAATAGTTCTCAAGTTGCTATCTTTTTGCTTAAGGAGAAAGAGGCTTTAGTATAGAGGAAAGAGCAAGGGGTCTGGAATCAGTGAGACCTGGTTAGCTCTGTGACTTGGGGCAAGTTACATAATCTCTCTGGACCTCAGTTCCTTCATCTGTGGAGACAATTATGACAGCCTCATAGGATAGGGTTTAAGTCCCCAGCAGAGTGCCTTATGCACCAGAAATGTATATTACACAGACCTAAACTCACATTTGGAAGAGAAAGCAAAAGGGAAGGTGTGTCCATGCACACGTGCAAATGTATGTGCCTTCACGTGCACACTTGCCGGAAAAATCTAGGATGTATAGCACGGGATCTGGGGTGGGAATGATGAAGAGTGGATTGGAACTCATGGAGCCAGAAAAGAAACTGCTGATTTCTGAATTGCATTTGGTAACTGGAGAAAATTAATTTCTCTAGATTTAAAAAAAAAATGGGGGGAGGGGCACCTATATTTGAGAGTAAGCTTTTTATTGACGTGTAACACACACATATAGAAAAGCTAACGATTCACAAGTGCCTGGTTCAAAGAATTTTCACAGACTGGGCACAACCATGCATGCAGCATGTAATCAAGAAACAGAACATTATCTGCACCGACACAAGGTCCCTTGTGACCCCACCCATCTGCTCACTAACCATCGCCATACTCCCCTGCCAAAGGGAACCTCTTACGTGATTTCTAGCACAGAGATTACTTGGCCCGTTTCTGAACTTTATATAAATGGCATTGTGTAGTATGAACGCTGGTGTCTGGTTTCTCTGAATACTGTATTTTTAAGGTTCATGTGTGCGGCCGTGTGCAGTTACAGTTTCTTCATGCTCAGTACTGTCTAATGTTTCAGTGGATGAATACGCTTCAGTTTCTCTTTTTTTAAATCATTCCACTCCTGCTGCTAGGAACATGCTAGGCTTTGGGTGAACCCTTCTGCTGGGGGTATAACTGAGAGTACAATAGCTGGGCCATAGGGTATGCATGCGTTCAGCTCTTGTAGATACTGCTAAACAGTTTCCCAAGGTGGCCGTACCGACTCACACTGCCACCCGCAACACAGGAAAGTTCTGGCATCTAATTTTTTTTTTCAGCACCTTTACTGGAGTATAATTGCTCCACAATGGTGGGTTAGCTTATGCTGTATAACAAAGTGAATCAGCTATACGTATACATATATCCCCGTATCTCCTCCCTCTTGTGTCTCCCTCCCACCCTCCCTATCCCACCCCTCTAGGTGGTCACAAAGCACCAAGCTGATCTCCCTGTGCTACTGGCATCTAATTTTTAAGATAGCAACTGAGAAAGGACCTGATACCTTGGCTTCTTGTGGTGTTGGGTTTTGGTGAGGAATTACAAACAACTTCTCTTCCCGTTCTCCACTTTGGCTCGTTACGCAATGTGACAACACACAAAGACCTTCACTACAGATCTCCCCACACCCTCTGGTGCACTGTCTGCCTCTGAGTGTTTTTGGTGAGTCCCTCTCCACTTTCCTAAAATTGAAAGCCCTTTTGGGCAACTGATGCAAGCTGATGGTCCACACTGACGATTAGGATTAAAACATGTTATACATACACAGAGTGGAAATGACCTTGCACCAAGGAAATATTTAAGACATATTTGTGGAATAAAGGCTTTTAAGGACAATTTCACACCAAGTACAATGGAGAGTGAAGTTTTGGCTCAAAGTACCCCCTCCCTCAGCCACAAGTTCTCTGTTAACATACAGAATCAGGGATTTTACCATTACTGTAGCTCCCACTAGGCTCAAGCATGACCCCAAATCTGCTCCTTGTTGCTGTGTGGGAAATGCTGAAACAACCGTCCATTCCTCCCCCCATCAGGTTCTAGCTCCTGGAGAAATGGTGACGCCAAAGGGTGAAGCTGACACTGTCGAATTGTCTCTGAGCAGGAAAGTCTGAATGGCCCCATTTGACTCTTTCACTTTCATGTGGCAATGGGAAAAGCGGGCCGTTTGCACATGACGGATAGAGTGCAAGACTTGCTGTAAATGTTGTTTATATTGCCTGGGGCAGATCAAATGACTTGAAGGATTAACATATCAGAATAAAAAGACTCAGATGCATGAGGAAAAGCCAGAAAACCCCACTCTCCTCAACACTGAGTCATTTTTCGACAGATTCAACTTGGCAAAAAAATTATGTTGGGATATAGTCCCTGTTCTGTTATAGGAGACTCTGTTTGGAAGCAAAATGTAAAAAGGTCTGTTGCATGAAACCATTAGACCCCAGATCCGATCCTCTTCCTATGTCCACTCTTTCAGGGATCTCCAAGCCAGAGAGACTTTGCAGACAGAGCTGTGCCCATAGGTATGACCTTCTCCCAGCCTGGTTCTTTTCTTCTTATGCTTTCAAGGAGGTAGACACCCAGAGCTAATATTAAGTCCTTCTAATCATCAGCAGCACATGCAGTGATGAGTTCATTACTGAGCCATTTATACATTCCTGCAATTTAAACATCTACAGATAACTACTGGGAGAACTGGAGGATCACCTGGGTGGATCATTTCCAGAAAGCCAGGCTTGCTTTGTATACTACACTTGTCTGCCACACCCCAGCAGTCAGACCCAAGCCTAGTATTTGTGTTCCCTTTCACATCCCTGTGTCATATTACAAGTAGCACTAAACTCCTATTGCTGCCTTTTGGGGTAGGAGTTCCAGCACTGTTTATTTTAAGTTTCAAGTTATTATTGTTATTTCTTCTTGGTGGTTAGAAGTCCAGTTGTAAAGCTTTGCCACAAGCCTGAGAATTCCTGAGAAACCCTGACAATATTCAGCATTCATGATTACCTAGACAGACATATTTTATGAAAATTGCATTGCCTTTGAATGCCTTCCTATGAATGAGCTCGAACATTGGGATTCTGTTAGATTGGATTTCAGAACATATTTAACATATTTCCATCTGGCAACCCTGGGATGTCTCTCAATAACAGTGATTATGGAAGGATTGTTATTTGGTATAAAAACATTTGCTCAGGATGGACTAGGTTTCCTAAAAATGTTGTACATCTTTATGGCTGACATTTTTGTTGTTTTGAATTAGGTGGATTTTTTTTTCACCACCACTTTGAAATATTTCACTATAAAACTCGTCCTAACCTACCTCAAATAAAGCTGGCAATTTTCCCTCAGAATTGTAAGAACTCAAATTAAGTCACATCTACAAAAATATTTTCATTAGTGGGAAGCCCAAGTTTCCCATACTTATATAAATATAACAATGCTTGTATAGTTTCTCATTTCTTAGGCTGGTGATCTGAGGAGCCAAAACAGGGAATACTCCTTAAAATTTAATTTTTTAATGATGGACATCATGTTTAAAGGAAATTAAGATTTTTTTCTTTCAAGTTCTGGAAACATTTCTTAAATAACTGTTGAGAGTAGCAGCACTTAGGAACAGGCAAATGAAACAACACTAAGGATCCAATCTTTTGGGCATGGGGAGAAGCATTAACATGAAGAAGCAAAGTCAAATTCAAGGATGAGACAAGGATAAATGGCACAAATCCTGGAAAGACAGGAACTTATAGAAGGCATCAATATTCACTCAAGGCAAATGTGAAAAGTCTTTATCCACAGGTCTCTTTAGAGATTAAAACAAAACAAAACAAAAAACCCCAAAGGTTGAGAAGACAGTAATTATAGAATAATTCCATGAAGGACAGATGTTTGCTCTGGCTTCCTTTCTGAAGGTGCTGTCTCCATGGGTCATTTAGAGGTGTCTGGTTTTGACTGCCAATCCAAATGTCTAAAATCTCATCTATGAAACCCAAAGCATCTCCTCTTATTTGACCAGCTATCCACCTCTTATTGAAAAGGATCCCAAAGTTGAAGATACTACTCTTTGGAAATATGAACTATGTGGAAGCTACAATAATTCTTCCAAGCTATGTGAGCAATCAATTTTGAGGGACTTCTAAGTTAAAGCAGAGTCTTAAAGATGGCAGAATAATGAACTTTCCATCTCTTCTTCATCTTAAAAATTACCCTAAAAGGAAAAGAAGAACAAGAAACAGGAAAACAGAGATTCCATCTTTGATTAAACTAGAAGACATATGCAACCACAAACTACAATATATGAAGACTGAAAGTAGATGGAGAAAAGTTAAATGACACAGCAGAGTGGAGGTAAATCAAACCTAAGGATCCTCAGAAGGAGATATTGATTAAAGTTGTCCTAAAAGAAAAGACACAGGAATTGAAAGCTCCAGGTACTCCAGATGGGATTATTCTTACTCACAGAGGAGAATGGGGTGACAGCGAAATTGGTTAAAAAGCTAAGTAGGAGGAGACTTCTGCTTCTAGTGGTATGGCAGATTTGATTATACAATAAAGTTCCCTCCTGCCAAAATGCAATTAGAGCCTGGATAAACTACAACAAAGATCATTTTAATGCATTTTGAGATTACTAAAAAGTAAGACAAATCTCCAGCTTCCTTCACTATACCTTTCTCTGAGGGGGAAATATAAAAGCTAGCTGAAATCTGAGTACAGAACCATGATAGTAAGTAAATTCCAGTAAGTTCCTGAGTTGCCTGCCTGGGATCACGGGAGCAAAAGTGTCAACACCTGAGTTGGGGCTGGGAGACTCATCATGGTCCCATGTGAAGATGAGGGAGATGAACGTGAAGCTCTCAGCTGATCCAGGACTGGGGAAAGTACATACATGGCTCCAACTGAGTACATGTAAATTCTCTCTGGAGGAAAGCATCCTACAACTCCCAAAGATTAAGTTCTATAAAGTATGAATGCACAATCCAAAATTAACCAAACAAAAATGGAAAGAAGCCACTTATAAGAGATTATTGAAGCAATAAACTCAGACCCTAAAAATCTCAGATTTTGGAATTATCAGATATAGAATATGAAATAACCAAGTAGACAAAATTTTAAAGACTGAATTTTTTTGAAAGAAGCTAAGAACAGGAGACTACCAAATATTGCTAACCATGTTTGAAGAGTGAGCAAAAGAACTCCTAGAATTGAAATATATAATCATTGACATTTTAAGTTAAGTGAATGAGTTTACCAACAGATAAGACTCAACTAAGGAAAGAATTAGAGAAAGATAAAGCTGAAGATATTACCTACAATGCAGCATAAAGAGGCAAGGAATTAGAAAATATAAAAAGGTAATTAAGAAATATGGAGAGTCAGAAAGACTTATATAGGTATAATTGGAATCCGAGGTTAAAAAGGAACTGAGAAAATGGAAGAGAGGGAACATCTGAAGAGATAAAGGCTGAGAATGTTCCAGAACTGATGGAAGAGATAAATGCACAAATATAAGAAAAATAGTGTATAAGCAGGATTTGAAAAAAATATGTAGTGGAATTGAAGAATTCTGAGGAAAAAAGAGACAATATTAAAAGCACCCATAAGACTTAGAGATTATCATACTAAGTGAAGTAAGTCAGCAAGAGAAAGACAAATACCATAGGATATCACTTGTATGTGGAATCTAAAATATGACACAAATGAACATATCTAGAAAACAGAAATAGACTCATAGACATAGAGAACAGACTTGTGGTTGCCAAGGGGGAGGGGGTGGGGGAGAGATGGATTGGGAGTTTGAGGTTAGCAGATGCAAACTATTACATATAGAATGGATAAACAACAAAATCCTACTGTACAGCACAGGGAACTATATTCAATATCTTGTGGTAAAATGGAAAAGAATATGAAAAAGAATATATACATATGTATAACTGAAGCACTTTGCTGTATAACAGAAACTAACACAACATTATAAATCAACTATACTTCAATTTAAAATAAAAGAAAAAGGAAAAAAAAGCACTGAGAGAAGAGAGAGTCCATCTACAAGAGATTAAGAATTAGGACTAGAAAAGGGTAAATAATATGTTCAAAGTGCTGAGAGAAAACAACTGTTAAATTTAAAAATTGTGTATCAAGAGAAAAAACTTTTGAGAATGAGAATAATAAAAGTTTTTGTTCAGATAACCAAAAATAAAAGATATAGGATTTACCTTCAAAAGAAGTTGACCAGGGCTTCCCTGGTGGCACAGTGGTTGAGAATCTGCCTGTTAATGCAGGGGACACGGGTTCAAGCCCTGGTCTGGGAGGATCCCACATGCCGCGGAGCAACTAGGCCCGTGAGCCACAGCTACTGAGCCTGCGCATCTGGAGCCTGTGCTCTGCAACAAGAGAGGCTGCGATAGTGAGAGACCCGCGCAACGCGATGAAGACCTTGGCCCCCGCTTGCCACAACTAGAGAAAGCCCTCGCACAGAAACAAAGACCCAACACAGGAAAAATAAATAAATAAATTACTAAACTCCTACCCCCACCCCAAAAAAAAGAGGCTGACCAAAGACACTTCTAAAGATGAACTTCAGGAATAAGAAAAATAACCTTGGAAGAAGGGTTGAGGAAGCAAGAGAGAGCTGTGAACAAAGAAATCAGTAAACATGTAGGCAAGCCATCATTATCTCTAGGTACAATCAGTGAGTCAGTATAAATAATAATAATATTTACTTTGTGAGATGAACGAAGTGACAGAACTAAAATTATGTATCAATAATATCTAACTTGGGAGGTGAATGATCAATGTCAAAGTTAACTAAAGTTGAGTTATTCAGACACTGAAAAACTTAGATGCTGTTAAGTTAACCATGCATGGTAAATTTCAAGGGTAACATTTTAAAAAGAGAGGCTATGACTTCCAAACGAATAGAAAAAGGAGGTGAAAAAAACAAAAATCAATTTAAAGAGAAAAATAAAAGCATAGAATAGGCAGGAAAAATAGAAAGCATAAAGAAAGATGGCATATCATCAAAAAATCCACAAACAATAAATGCTGGAGAGGGTGTGGAGAAAAGGGAACACTCTTGCACTGTTGGTGGGAATGTAGATTGATACAGCCACTATGGAGAACAGTATGGAGGTTCCTTAAAAAACTAAAAATAGAACTACCATACGACCCAGCAATCCAACTACTGGGCATATACCCTCAGAAAACCATAATTCAAAAAGAGTCATGTACCACAATGTTCATTGCAGCTCTATTTACAATAGCCAGGACATGGAAGCAACCTAAGTGTCCATCGACAGATGAATGGATAAAGAAGGTGTGGCACATATATACAATGGAATATTACTCAGCCATAAAAAGAAATGAAACTGAGTTATTTGTAGTGAGGTGGATGGACATACAGTCTGTCATACAGACTGAAGTAAGTCAGAAAGAGAAAAACAAATACCGTATGCTAACACAGATATATGGAATCTAAAAAAAAAATTTGTTATGAAGAAACTAGGGGCAAGACAGGAACAAAGATGCAGACATAGAGAATGGACTTGAGGACATGGGGAGGGGGAAGGGTAAGCTGAGATGAAGTGAGAGAGTGGCATGTACTTATATGTACTTATATACACTACCAAATGTAAAATAGATAGCTAGTGGGAAGCAGCTGCATAGCACAGGGAGATCACCTCGGTGTTTTGTGTCCACCTAGAGGGGTGGGATAGGGAGGGTGGAAGGGTGACGCAAGAGGGAGGAGATATGGGGATGTATGTATATGTATAACTGATTCACTTTGTTATAAAGCAGAAACTAACACACCATTGTAAAGCAATTATACTCCAATAAAGATGTTAAAAAAAAAGAAAGATGGCATAAACAAATCCAAATATAGTAATAATTTTAATCTTTGTGTGTATGTATATATATAAACTCACCAGTTCAAAGAGATTATGAGTGTTATTTTAAAAAAGAAAAATTCCATTATATATTATCTGAAAAATAACCACTGAAATATAAGGTAACAACAAGGTTGAATGTAAAAAGGCACATTCCAAAATATATATACCAAACAATAAAAGCTCAAGATGCTATTTTTTTACCAAACAAAATAGATGCTAATCAAAACCATTGTTTGGGACAAAGAGGATCACTACATATTGATAACATTTAATTCACCTGGCAGAAATAATTATTCTAAACTTGCATCACCAAAAATTACCAAAATATACAAAATTCAAAAAGATAGAAGTAGAGGGAATACTGTCAAATCTGCAACTGTACTGGGAGATTTCAAACTATCTTTGTCAATTACTGTAGGTCAAGCAGACAAAAAAAAATTAGTGAAGATATAGAAGAATTGAATGATGCAGTTAATAACTATCACACAACAGAACTAACAATTAGAATGCACATGCTTTTCTCAAGTACACAGGGAACATTTATAAAAATTGGCCACATTGTAGGCTATAAGACACATCTCAGCAAATTTTAAAGAACAGCTATCATACAGGCTTTGTTTTCTGACCACAATATAATTAAAATAAAAATTATAAATGACAAATTACACTCCTAAATAATTCATAAATCAAGAGGCAAATGTAATAGAAATTTTTAAAAATAGAAGTGAATGATAATGAACTTATTACATATTAAAAATCTTGTAGGATTCAAATAAAATACTATTTTGAGGGAAAGTTATAGTGTTAAACTCTTATAGTAGAAAAGAAGAAAGAAAATTAATAAGTTAAGCATCCAATTGAAGAAATTAGGAAAAAGCACCCATATAAAGTAGAATGGAAGAGATAATACAAAATAAGAGCAGGAATGCAGTAAATAGAAAACAAAGATACAATACAGAGGATCACCAAAACCAAAATTTGGTTGTTTCAAAAAATAAAATAAAATAGACAAATCTTTGGTTATCTTAGTCAAGAAAAAAAGAAGGCACAATTAAAATGTAATAGGAATTAAAAGGAGTAATCAAATACAGACATGGCAGACACTAAAAAGTGTTAGTGAATATTATGAACAACTCGATATCTATACATTTTAAAACATAGCCACAGTGAACAAATTCTTAGAAAAATTAAGCTTAATAAAAATGAAATCAAGAAGAAGCAGAAAGTCTGAAGAGTGTTGTAACCACTGAAGAAATAAAATCAGTAGTGAAAATAATTCTACAAAGAAAACATTAGGCCCAAATGTTATTACAGGTGAACTTTACCAAACTATCAAAGGACAAATCGTTCCAATCTAATACAAACTCTTCCGGAAAATTAAAAAGAAGGGAAAATACCCTAACTAACTGTATAAGATCTGTATATTGTAATGCCCAAACCAGCTAAGGACAGAATAAAAAGGAAAAATTACAGGGTACTCTCACTCATGAACCCAGAGGCCAAAATCTTACCCAAAATACTGAGGAACCAATTCTGCCAAGGTGAGTTTATCTTAGAAACAAAAGAATAGTTTAACACTGGAAAACCTATACATGTAAGTTGCCAAAATAGTATATTTAAAACTAAAAGCGATACCATAATTTTAATAGATGCAGACAAAGCATTGAATAAATTTCAACACCAATTCATGATAAAAACTGGTAACAAACAGAATAGAAAGGGATATGCTTAACTTGATAAAGATAATCACCAAAAATACAACAACAGCATTCTTAGAGGTGAGAAGCAAGAATCATTTTGTTTTAAATCAGGACCAAGACAAAGATTGCTCTGACACTATGAAGTTCAAGTATATACTGGGCATTCTTACCAATACAGTAAAGTAAGAAAAAAACAAAAGTGGTAACCATGGAAGTGAGATAGGCTAGGACCTTGGACCCTTTACTGCAGTGCTCACACCTGAACGACCTCTCCTCCCAGCCTCAGAATACAACAGAATACAAAGAAACTATAAGGAACTAAAAATAACTGCCTGTACTGCAGTTGGGGCAAATTATGAACAACAAGATACAAAAAGTCCAAACCCCAACTGCCACTTCTGAGGAGCCAGGAGCAAAAGCAGGGTACTGCACGTGATCCCTGCAGTACCAGCAAGGGGGTGGGCAGAGCGCCTAAGCTACACCTCCTCTGGCCCAACCCACAATATGTCCCCACCCTCACCCCATTTAAGGGACCAGCCTGCCCCCCTCACAGAGGGAGCAAGGGAACCTGTTACTTGTTTTCACTCCCTCGTGCCTTGACTGAATGTCTCATCTGGACTCTTATCAATTTCTGCAAATGAAAGAGTCCAAGAACCTGGGTGGGTAACTGAGGAAATGACTGATAAATCTGACTACATTAAAATTTATAATTGTCCACCAGAGACAAATTATAAAAAAACACCATGAAGAAAGTGGAAAGGTCAGCCACAAACTGGGAGAAAGACTGCCACACGTATAAGAGAAAGAAGACTAATATTCAAAATGCAGAAAAATAACTACAAGTAAATTTTTTTTAAAGATAACCAAGGGAAAAATGGCCAAAACTTATGGATAACATTTTTCCCAGCAAAAGGAACCCATGGCCACCACATAGGAAACAATGCTCTGCATCATCAGTAATGAGGAAACTTCAAATTAAACCTGTGATGATTTACACACACTAGATTGGCAAAAAGGAAGAGGTTCAGTCACACAAAGCATTGACAAGGATATGGGAATTTCTATATATTGCCAGTGGAAGTATAACTTGGCACAACTATTTTGGAAAACTCTTTTGTCACTTTCTTGTAAAACTGAAAATGCATGTACACTATGACCCAGCAATTTCATTCCTAAGGATATGACCTAGAGAAATTCTTGCACATTGTGGTAGACAAAATAATGGTCCCTCTCCAAATATGTCCACGTGCTAATTTCCAGAACCTGTGAATATACTACCTTACATGGCAAAAAGGATTTTGCAGATGTGATTAGGGTTAAGGACCTTGAGATGGAGAGATTATCCTGGATTATCTGGATGAACCCAGTGTAATCACACAAGTCCTTAGGAGCTGAGAACCTTTCCCAGAATCTGTGGTCAGAGAAATGGCAGTGTAAGAAATACATACAGAGTGGAGAAGTAAAATGTTTTAAAATTATCATTGATTTTCTTAGAGAAATGAGAAGATATTGCTTTTTTAACAAGAAGAGGATGCTATAAAAACAGAGCAACCAGAGAATAAGAGCTCTTGGAAATGAAATATATAGACACAGATATAGATATAGACATACAGATATATATGAAAAGTAAAAAAAATTTTTAGTAAAGTGGTTGTAAAGAAATGTAAGAAAATTTCCTAGAAAGGAGAACAAAAGTGATGGAAAGCAGAAGAAAAATAAATTAAATCAATCCAAGAAGTGCAACATCTAACAGAAGTTACAAAAAAAAAATAGAACAAACAGACAAAACAAAGGATACAAGCAAAGGAATGATGAGGAAATCTCTTAGAGTGGAAGAGCCCACACTTCTAGACTGAAAAGACCCCCCAAGTGCCCAGCAAGACAAATGGGAGAAGACCCTCCCTGGGGCGTTTCATCTTTTTCAAACTCTAGTGGCAAAGCTCTCAACCAAAGTATTAGAATCTCCATGGGATATCTCAACAGCAACCTTGGAAAATAGAAGTCAATAGAGCAATGCCTCCAAATTTGAAGGGAAAGTGATTTTCACCCTGGAATTCTAGACTCTGCCAAAATACTAATAAAGTGTGAGAGCAGAAGAGAGTTATTTTCAAAACAAACCATGTCTCAAAAGTTTAACCCTGAGTGCACCTTTTCATAGGAAACCAGAGAAGATCTGCTCTACCGAAATGAGGACATAAATGAAGGGATCCAGTGACAAAGCAAGAGGTACAAGAAAAGGGTGACAGGAATCCTCAGGATTATGACAGAGTAAGGATCCAGGGCATCAGCAGTGCAGAAGATCTGGAGAGCGAGCAGTCCAAACTGGAACAGGGAATTATAGAGGCGTGTGTTCATGCGTGTGTGTGTGTGTATGAGTGCTCGCGCGTATGATATACTCTGGTATGGGTATTTCTAGTAATAAAATGTAACATATATTATCTGACATACTTGAGAAAGAGAAACATTATTTTACAAAATAGTTGGAAGATGTAGGAAGGCTTAACTAGAGACTCAATGAAAAAAGTAAATAAATGAACAGGTGAACACATGAGACAATGATTAACTCCAAGGAAAACCAGAAGTCATACAGAAAAAGAAATGTAATAATATTATATACTACTTGTATCAACACTAAAAAATTCTTTTTATAATAATGAAGACCCTAAATGGAGCTATAACCAAAAATCATGATAAAACTATATTGTATGGGGCTTCCCTGGTGGCGCAGTGGTTGAGAGTCCGCCTGCCGATGCAGGGGACACGGGTTCGTGCCCCGGTCTGGGAAGATCCCACATGCCGCGGAGCGGCTAGGCCCGTGAGCCATGGCCACTGAGCCTGTGCTCCGGAGCCTGTGCTCCGCAAGGGGAGAGGCCACAACAGTGAGAGGCCCGCGTACCGCAAAAAAAAAAAAAAAAAAAAAAAAAAACTATATTGTATGGATGGGGGGAGAGAAAAGAGGGAGGTAAGAGAGTTAAAATAATAAATCAATAGATGATGCCTATAATTAATTAATTAATAGATGGCAACATGGAATATTTCAAAACATTGATACAATGTCAGACAAAACAGCAAACTGGGAAGAGGAAAAGGATGTTTGTGGGCATAGATGTTTTTGCTGTGATAGTTTGGGAGAGAGAAAAAACTAAGGCAAAAAAAGAAACAGCGAGCAGGATTAAAAGTGACTGTGCCTGGGCAACAGGATTGAATGCGAGGAAGGGTCAAGGGCTCCTTTAGCTGTGTCTTTTAGCACTGTTTCACTTTTTAAATTTGTGCGTATATTTCTTTAATTTAAAAAATATTTTACGGCTTTCCTGGTGGCACAGTGGTTAAGAACCCGCCTGCCAATGCAGGGGACACGGGTTCAAGCCCTGGTCTGGGAAGATCCCACATGCCGCGGAGCAACTAAGCCCGTGAGCCACAACTACTGAGCCTGTGCTCTAGAGCGTGAGAACCACAACTACTGAGCCTGTGTGCCACAACTACTGAAGCCCACACGCCTAGAGCCCATGCTCCACAACAAGAGCAGCCACTGCAATGAGAAGTCCATGCACTGCAAGGAAGAGCAGCCCCTGCTCGACGCAACTAAAGAAAGCCACGTGTAGCAACGAAGACCCAACGCAGCCAAAAATAAATAAATAAATTAATTAATTTTTTTAAAAATATATATTTTTAAAAATATATCATATATAGGCTAAGTCACAATACAGTACAGACATACCTTGGAGATATTGTGAGTTTGGTTCCAGACTATCACAATAAAATGAATATGGCAATGAAGCAAATCTCATGAAATTTTTGGTTTCCCAGTGCATATAAAACTTATGTTTATACTACACTGTAGTCTATTAAGTGTGCAATAGCATTATGTCTAAAAAACCAATGTACATACCTTAATTTAAAAATACCTTATTGCTAAAAAACGTGAACCAGCATCTGAGCCCTCAGTGAGTCATGATCTTTCTTCTGGTGGAGGGTTTGAAATGCTCTCACATTTGGTAATGTGAGAATTACCAAAATGTGACACGTTCACACAAAGTGAGCAAATGGTGCCCACAGACTTGCTGGACACAGCGTTGCCACAACCTTCAGTTTGTAAAAAACGCAGTATCTGCACAGTGTGATAAAGCAAAGCAAGGTAGAATGAAGTATGCCTGTAACTGAGGTTCAGGGGTGTTAAGGAACTTTCTTAAGATGATGGCCAGGAAACAGCATGGCCAAGACCTACTGTATCTTCTATTGGACCTGACTGACTCCATTATGGCTGCAGTTTTTCATGTTTTCTTATACCCATCCCTTTTGGTAAGGCCTGCCCACACCGGTTCTAGCTATGGTCATGTAATGTGCTTTTGCCAAAGGGACAGTAACAAATGACACAAGCAGAAGTCTGAAAAACCACTTGCACATTTCTACTTTCTCTCTTAAAGCCCTGTCACTGCCATGAGAACATGCCCCGGCCAGCCAATTGGAGGGACATGAGAGATGCATGCAGGAGAGCCAAGCTGCCCCAGGAGTGGCCATGGTAGAGCAGCCAGCACTCCAACTGACTATGGATACATGGCATAAGACATGTCACCACGGTACAGAAAGGATGTTCTCTGAGTCTTAAGTTAAACAATGAGAAGGCAAGTGCTAACCAAACTAATCAATTTTTTACAAAGAAATAAAACACTTTCATTCCCAATATTTGTAATATGTTAAATTACAGCATACTAAATAAGTATTTATTTTTTTTCCTTTCCCTCTACACTTACAACAGACTGTAAAAGAGCTTTCAACACTTTAACCAAATTTTTTGAGTTGTGGAAAAGTTGGAATTTTCCAATGGATTATTAAGATCGATTTGCATGGTTTCAGCTTGCATGGTAATTTTTGTGGTCTCACATTACCACGAAAAGTAAGGACAACCTGTGTCTGATGTAGGGATGCTTGTGCCCTCACTAGGTTCACAGGAATAGTGGTCACATGTCACACACAGTGTCAGGGAAACGTGGGGGGTCTTCACCTTCAGTGTTACTAGAGGCACATGCATGTGTTACTAAAAGATTTATGGATAATCTATAGTTAAAGAAATGAACCCTCAGAGTATGGACAAGTGCCTTCAGATAATTTCCACAACTAAAGTGCAGACTGAAGATAATAAAAATGAAAGCCCAAATGAGCACAAGTAAATGACAGAGAATGCCGCTTCTGATTAGAGCTCTGTGTCAGCCACATTCTGAGGTATAAGCAACGATCAGATCCATCAAGAAGTCAGCAAAAAATGTGAGGTGATTAGGCTGAGTATACGAAATATCAATTTACACCCACTGTGATTAACAGTGAACTTGCTCTAAAGTAGATATGGTGCCTTGAGTTACTAGCAGCTGATAATATGAGACCATAACTGTGAGCTCAACATTTAGTTACCAAATGCTCAGAACAAGAAAACAAACTTTACAATTTTTTTCAGCGATGTTTAGCAGCACATAATACTCAATACACTATCAACCTTTCATAAATGTAATGATTCATGTTTAGTAAACTATGAAAGGCCACACACCAATTGTTTTCCCTGCCCTGATGAAAGTATACAAAGTAATATGAAAAGAAGATGGTAACAAACCAAAATATATTTACAGAAAGAAAAGTGCCATTGGAAGGTGCAGAGAAAACATGCTGAAGATGTGGAGAAATGAGTCATTGGACAAACTACCTAGTTTTTGCAGAAGTTTGCTTTGCAGTGCATTAAATATACATGTCTCTGTCACATCTCAGCTTATGGTATTTGCTAGATTTTGTTTCAGTAATGAAGAACTACTTTTTTTGTGAGCCAGTAAAGGAAAAATGGAAATAACTAATTTAATAAACATAATGTGTAATGGCAAACTCTGTAAACGTGACCACCAGTGCCATGCCTGCTTTGACTAGAGTACTGGGGAAAAGAATGGATTCCACGAGAAGGCTCCAGAAAGAGCACTGCACCTGAACACCTTCCCCTTCACTATTTATGTACCAACAAGACTTCTCACTAAGGGATTGAAGCCAGAAGTGCTACAGTATGTCATTGCTGTGGTTAATTTTATAAAAATAAATCCTGGAAATACGGGCAATCTTTAAAATACCTTGCAGTGAGATAGGTAATAGCTATGAATATATTTTATATTTGATGGCCATTTCATGGAAGGGTTATCAATCTTAAAGATGAGTTTCGTTTTTTTTTTCAAGTTCCAAGTTTTCCAACATTTTCTAGTAGTATGCTATCTAACAATAATCTTTGAAAAATACACTCAATCCATTCCTTTCAGGTGAAAGTGACACCTCAACAATTAATAACTGCTTTTCAAAAGAAATTCAGGTTCTGGAGGGACCATTATGAAAATGGGTATCTGGAACTGTTTCCATTTCTGTGTGATTTTTATTGCCAAAAAAGATGTATGTGTCTTACCTTAAATAATCTTTCGCATCTGAATGCCTATAAAACTCAGGATCAGAATTTTAAAATCTGCTTTTCAATACTGTACAATGGATTTTCACATTTGCTGAATGTTTTTTTTAAATATATGAATAATTTGCAATAATACCTTATTGATATCTGGGAATATGAAGATCCAATAACCAAAAGACCAGAGACACCTTTGTACACCAGTGGTTGGGATTAAAAAATGAGTGTCATGATCCATAAGTGAGCCCACGATGTAACTTTCTGTTGGGATGTCATGGAATGTAGTTTTCAGTTGTATCAACCACTTAAGCAAGTATTAAAATAAATTGAATTTAGAAAATAAATAAATAAATAAATAAAATAAATTGAATTTAGATCCAGACCTTCAAACATTGTTTCAAAAACTGTTAAATCCAGATTTTGAAAGATAATGGCTTATTCAAATCACGCTGCTTTCACTAAAAATTTTACTCAAAATTTTAGTGTTTTAGTAAAGGCAAAAATATTTTTGGTATCCTTAAAATAACATTTAAATTACTTTTAAACTTGAGTTTAACATTTTTTAACTCATCTTTAAAATTTTTCCACCTTTGTAGATATTTTAGAATGTACATACTATACTACTATAGTGATGGATGTACATAATTTAAAAGTAAATGTATGTACTAGGTGTGCAAGCTCAAGGATTTTTATTTATAGAAACTGCAGGACCAAAACGTCTCCATTTAAGAGGATGAACTTTGCAGTCAAATGGCCTGTCTTTGCCCTGATGCTTCCTAGATATATAATCATGGTGAAGTTATTTAACCTCCATTGCCTCCGTTTCCTCGTTTGTAAAATAAAGATAAAAATATTACCTACCGGGAATTCCCTGGCGGCACAGTGGTTAGGACTCTGCACTTCCACTGCAGGGGGCACAGGCTTGATCCCTGGTCAGGGAACTAAGATTCTGCCATGGGGCAAAAAAACATTTAAAAATAAAAGGAAAACTTAAAAAAAAAATTACCTACCTCAAGGGTCATAAATCAGACACCTACACAAGATAGGTAAATTAAAACAAAAGGTCACGTGGCCTCCGGAGTCTATATTTTATTTTAGATTCTGGTTGAGACAGGGATTCAAAACACATTTGTCTATTATAAGGAACAATAAAACAGCATACATAGGAAGATAGATGGGAGCCCATAGGAAGCGGTAAGGCTTGTGGCAAACTGGAAATGTCATCCTCACCTCAAGTACTCAGCTGCTACTTAGTACTATCTGATAGCTACCCAGAATTGCCAGATTGTCCTTCTATTCAAAAGAATGGTAAAATTTGGATTTTTATGTGAGACGTCCTGATTTTTAAATATTGGTAAAAATATGTTTTTTTAAAAGTGTCGAGGGCTTCCCTGGTGGCGCAGTGGTTGAGAGCCTGCCTGCTGATGCGGGGGACATGGGTTCGTGCCCCGGTCCAGGAAGATCCCACATGCTGCGGAGCGGCTGGGCCCATAAGCCATGGCCGCTGAGCCTGCGCGTCCGGAGTCTGTGCTCCGCAATGGGAGAGGCCACAACAGTGAGAGGCCCGCGTACCGCAAAAAAAAAAAGTGTCGGCAAAGAAAACACACTTTCAGCCTCCAGTCTGTGACTTCTATCTTACCCAGAAGATCAGATGAGATAGTGAATTTTAACATTGAGTCCACCTCTAATAAACTCAGGGGGTAGGCAGTAGCTGTTATCTATCAGATTAAGCTCCTAGAAGGATCATGACAAAAAGAGGCTTGGGGACATGTGCAGTGCCCAGAGGACAGATCTAGGTAGAGTGTTAGAAGAAAAGATGGGGGAAGGCAAAGAAACTGAGAGAGAAGGGGAGTGGAAAAGGAACTCCACCATCTGTTTCACTTAGAGTGAGTCTAACTCTAAGTGAAACAAAAACTCTTAAGTCTTTGTTCCAGGCATCCGCACTACTAAGATGATTTATTCAAAGTGTCTGTCCTCAAGTAGAGCTCCAAATCTAGTGAGGGAGACAATTATTCAATGTGTTGAACTTGAGAATCAAGGCACAGACAAATGATAATGGGAATCCATTTGTGCTAGGGGAGGAGAGGAAATTGGGAATGTACTTCACAAAAGAGATGCTATGCTTGGATTTGAAGGATGACTCAAGTCTACCACTCAGAAAAGGCAAGAAGGATATTTCAGGCCAAAGTATTTGCCCCGGTGGCAAGAAGTCTATCTACAGAGGCTGCGGGTAGGGGTGAGGGAGGGGAGGGGAGAGACGAGTCTGGAAGGGGCAGGTTGTAGTCAGATTGTGAAGGGCCTTTGTAGGCTCTGTTACAGTGTGTTCGTGCTACAGCCTAGAGTGGATGCAGCCAGATGACCAGATTTATACTTTCAAAAGATCACTGGCTGCACTGTGGCATCTGGAAGGAAGGAGGGAGCCTGGAGACAGGAAGCCAATTTGGCAACTGCTACAGTGGTCCAGATGAGCTCATGATGGCCCGCCCTTGAGCACAGGGAGTAGAACAGAGGTGGAGGCAGATATGAAAGACTTTGCAGAGGCTCTTTCTCTTTGGAGGCACTGGGCATGGAGAAGGCAGAAATGAAGACAGAGACCTCTTTCTAAGATCCTCCTCTTCTTTCTCCTCCTCCTCTTCCTCTGCCTTATGGTTCTGTCTGTCTGTCTCTCTCTCTCTATATATATATATACGTATGTATATATGTATGTATAAGTATATATGATACATGATATATGATATATACATATATAACAAATGTATCATACATATCACATTCATATATATTATATACATATAACAGTATTTGTATATATGAATTTTTACTGAGGCTAAATGTTTTTAAAAGGAGAGGGGAGGCAAATGAAAAAGTATCGTATCACAGGACGATCTTGGAAAACCACTACTTAACAAAGGAAACAGAAGCATGTATGAAAAAGTCACGGCACCCCTAAGTTCCTTACTCACTCTTCTCCATTCCCTCGTTTCTCTGGATGACCTTGTTTTATTCTCGTCTATGTGAAATGCCACATATTTTTCAACACTCAGCTTATGTTTCATCTCTAAATGAAGGCTTCCTTGACTGCCACCCACTCTGCTACATCCCTTTCTTCGGCACAATTCATTCTTCTCTCAACTGAGTTCTCACAATGTTTTGTTCACACTTCCATGTAACCTTATGCAACATTCCAGTATGATGTGTAATTAGCTGCGTGTCTGTTTTTCCAACTAACTGCAAGCATTGAATCTTACTCAGTTTTAGGTTTCCTGTGCCTGGCACAGGGCTTGGTACCCAGGCAAGTGCTCAACCAATGTGTGTTGAGTGGATAAATCCTGTACAAGCGGAACAAGCAGTAAACAGTAAAATAGAAAGTTTTTTTGTGATGCTGTTACTTGGTAAGATAGCTTGTGACAGTACCTAGTGGGGAAAAGACTTGACATTTGTAAAATTTTGACATGACCTGCAGTGCATATTAGAATTCTGGGATTTGGTACTAAGAAAAAAAGTCAGTGGGAGATTTGAGGAGATCTCTAAGTTTTTCCCCTAAAATCTCCTTGCCTTTTCCCTAAGGGCATAAATAGAAGCCTTGGGTGTAGGGCACCAGGAAACCCACCGGCCATGTGTGGGGAAAGGCTCCTCCTATGTAATTAGATGTTAAAAAAAAGAAAATTTCTTTTCGACAGGCACAGGATTTCGGCTGAAGTTCATCCACATACCTATTTAAAGCTGAATTTGGGTATAGCCCTAATAATTACAGTTACTCTTTAGAAAAAGAGCCCAAGAGGTTTACCTGGAGATTTTTTCCAGATGTAAGCAGGTATGTGAGAAGCGCAGTAATGAAGATGTAAACCGGATGAGGCCATTTTGTGCCCCATAGTCTTCTCTCCAATCGCATCAATGCTGGGAGATGTTCCCCAGCAATCAAAGGATGATGCAACGCAGCCATCTAACAAACACCAGATGCCTGACTCGCCTTACATGCTGTAGTGTTAAAGAGAAGGGGGGCGAAACACTAAGTTTGAATGCCTTTGCAGTTATCAATCTGTCATGAATTGCAATCAAACAAACAAACCTCTTGATTCCGTCACTTCTTGGGACAGGTCCATCATATGCCCTGCAGACCTGCTCTGGGTGTGGTGCGAGCCCTCTGGAATCTGTCCCCCTCCTTCAGTCTCCAACTGCAGAGTCTCACTGACTTAGTGACATCAGTAAGGACATCCCATCTCCACCCCCCTGCTCCAGGCTCTACACCTTTCTAGATGAGGAGAGATTAACTAGATCAGCAATGTCAGAACTGAAATAGTTTGATCAAATGCATCTTTAGTGTCACCTCTATTCTTCCTTTTTTCCACATGGATCCAGAAAGTGGCTTATTTTTTTCCGTGGTAGTTAGACATTATTTGGAGTATTAAGAGAAAAAAAAGAAATTCTCCATCAGTGAAGTGTAAAAAAATCAAGGTGTACAATGCTATTTAGCTCTCTCTGAGATAAAGCAGTCACACAGCAGAATATATTTTGGAAGGGCAAATTACAATTAATGTGAAATAAATAAGAAATGATATAACCACATTTTCCCCCTCATGTAACTAACACCTGCCTTACTGAACTGAACACTACCCACATGGCCAGGGTCTACAGCAGAGGCAGTTCAGTGCTGAGTAGGGAGCACAGCCTTAGAAGCCTTGAACAAACTTGGATTTCAATTTGAGCTTGACCATGTACTAGCTCTGTAACTTACCTTAACTGCTCTGAGCATCAGCTCCACCATCTGTAAAATGGGGATAAGACTACCTACCTCATACTAGAGACAACGGATCAAGTGCCTGACTTACAGAGGTTGCTCAATATACAGTATCATTAAGGTAAAAAGAAGTCCCATGGTAAGATCAAAGGCCTTGGGAATAAAGCTTCAGGCAACCTCATCTTAACTCTTAGGACTCTCTCCTGTGCTAACCTATACAACCTCTCTGTAGTTTATACCCTGACAGTTGGCTCTTCTTTTTCTAATGCAAGTGCTTGACATAAGCTTCAATTGCCAAGGCAACCACTGCACTGGAAGGAAGTCTATCTCGAACAAACACAGTGCAGCCAAACGACAAGATAAGGAGTCAGGACACATGCACCTCCTCGACCCCCATCAGGAAGATGCTTTGTTTCAGGGATCTTGGTTGATTTAGATAACTGGCCACTTGGGCCACTTTTTCTTTTTCTCTTTTCCCACGCTTTAAACTCCAGCTCTTATGTTTTAAACTCGCCAATAAAGAGTGAGCCCATGAAGCCCCAGGGTTCCACCCTCAACCGCAATAAAAGCAGAACCCCAGGCCCATGCTCACTTTCTCTCTCTCTACCTGATACCCCCGTGTGTCCTAGGGTGTGCCTAGTATGCTCCAGGGCTTGTAAGTCATACACTGTTTTTCTTCCAAGTTGCTGGGTGGTTATTGCTGCGGGCGTCTTGCAATCATAATAAGAACCGCAAGGGTCTGGCCAGTGGTAATGTTGGTTCGGAAAAGGGAGATGTCTGTGGGAAGCTCACTGGGGCCCAGGTGAGTGGCTCCAGGCATTTCCAGCCAATAGCATTACTCTCTTACTATCGACAGTCTGAGACTGGCACACAACAATTGGCATAGTGGGCAGGATTGCATGATTGCCCTTGTTAAGTAACCAAGGGAAATGCCCTTTACCTGCAACTTGCTTACTAACCACCTAACTCAGGTGAGTAACACCATCTGGGAAAGGACCACCGCTTGGTGGGGGTCTGTTGTGCTACCATGTGCTTTTGCATATTACCTCTGTCAACTGTTGCCTGTGGTATCCAACCCCAAAGATCACGGCTGCCATAATAATCCAACAACCTCCCCAGACTCAGGTGATCAAGGCCATAAGGTCCGACAAGATGATTAGACCAGTAATTATAAATGCCTTAATTGACTATTAATGTCCATAAGTGTTCTCCATGCCTCAAGGCCAAGAGGGCTAAGGAGGGTGGGTTGGATCACAAGACTATTGTCACAGACGAAGGAGACGCTCTGGGCTAAAGGCTTGAGGAAAGGATTTCATTAAGTAAGGAGGACAGGAGATCTCAACCTGCAACCACTGAGTCAGTGGGTTGTTCCCAGACTGTTCTAACCCAGAAGACAAATAGTCTTGCAAGTGGAAACTAGAGGCACCACCAGAGGGAAAATACAACAGAGGCCTGTGGTCTCTGTGCCACTGCTTTACTCGCTGCTGTAATTCTTCGTCCCCTGGCCCACTGGGATATCATGGTCCTTGGCACCATGTTGCTAAAAAATTAATGGACAAATGCAAATGTTCTGAATGTCTAGAGCCAGTGCCTCCTAAGAACCCTGAGGAGGTACACCAGCTCCTTGATAAATGCAAAAACCCCATGGAAGCCTCTTGAGTGTTGCCCAGTGCTGGGGCACACAAACATGCCAAGGCTCTGGTATTACACTCCAGAGGCCTAGAAGCTTTTCCCACAGACCCTGTGCATGTTGCACTAGTGGATACAGATCCCAATCCTGGAGACATCCATTGGGACACCCTGGAGAAGAGCAGCCACCTACAAAGAGGGCTAGCAGGAATGTCATCCATCAATATTTTCAGTAACAACATGTAAGATTAAGGTGGTGGGAGAAAATCAAGAAGTGGAAGCTGGGATCAGAAACTCTACCTTAACTGAAACTCAAACTTTTTTTTATGCAGCAGGAAGGAGACAGGGGAACTAACTGGCTATTGCGGGTTTCTTATTTATTTGCCACGGGCTCTGAATTGTTTGTTACTCATAGCTGCCAAAATGCATCAGCTGGCCAGTATCTCTAAAGACCCTAAAATCCATAACTATATTAAAGATCCATCCAGGCTATGTGCTCGTTTCCTCCAAGATACCACATATCCTGAGCCCCTTGTGCCCTGACCTCCAGCCCCCTGCACCCTGACCTCTTAGCTCCCTCTGGCTCTTCTGTGCTTTCGTGATTTTCAAGGTGGGCTTGTCTTCCCCCTGTGCACTCCCCCACTCCCTTCCCCAACAGTGCAAGGTCAACAGGCTCTTCTATCTGCAGCACCTCTTAGGAAAAGTATGCAAGGCCCGGCCGCCCGCATGAGGTGCTCCCTGTGTTGCTCAAACAAAGCCAAACAGCTTTGTTTGAGCTGGAGCGTGGCACAGCCCTGTCACCTCCCGTCCCCTCAACCCTAGTAGGAGGGAGGATAGAAGCTGACTGTGGGATCCAGAGCCGGCGAGGGCCGCTCGGGCACAAACAGACACCGAAGCTGCGTTTGTCCCCCTGGGGCTCTGGGGAACCCTGACTTCCACCCAGAGAGGGGTTCGGCTCGGCAAGGTGTCTTCCGAGCAATGATTTCTTTATGCGAGTGAAGGCACCTGAGTTCCAGTACTCTGTTAAAAGCGTCCTCCAGACCTGGCCAGAAGCCGCGTCACAAAGGTCTCTCTTCTGCCAGTCCAGAGGGGTTCTCGGCATTCGAACGTTCTCTAAGGAGACCAGCGGTGCAGCTGCCTGGGACTATGGTTCTGACCCGGTTCACAGGAGGCTCGGTTATCCTCGCAACTAGCGTTTCTGCTGGGTCTGCGTCTTGGTTCCCCCTCCAGCCAGCTGCTTATGGACAGGGACATGCACTCACCCCCGATGCCCCCTAGCTTCACTCACAGCAAGGGCTGCCTGCTGCGCATCCTGCTCTGTGACCTGCTTCTGGCTGTGGCCGTCGGATGTTACCGTGAAGAGCAGGCCAGGGGCATGTCCTCACCTTTCAACGTGTCCCAGTTCCCACGAGGATGAGCAGACATTCTTCAACGTGGCACTTTCGGGGACAGACTGAGAAGAGTGGAAAACCGTTATCACTCACACCAGTCAGAACAACCATCATCAAAAAGTCGACAAACAATAAATGCTGGAGAGGGTGTGGAGCAAAAGGAACCCTTTTGCACTGTTGGTGGGAATGAAAATTGATACAACCACTATGGAGAACAGTATGGAGGTTCCTTAAAAAACTAAAAATAGAACTACCATATGACCCAGCAATCCCACTACTGGGCATATACCCTGAGAAAACCATAATTGAAAAAGAGTCATGTACCACAACGTTCACTGCAGCTCTATTTACAATAGCCCGGAGATGGAAGCAACCTAAGTGTCCATGGACAGATGAATGGATAAACAAGATGTGGCACATATATACAATGGAATATTACTCAGCCATAAAAAGAAACGAAACTGAACTATTTGTAGTGAGGTGGATGGACCTAGAGTCTGTCATACATAGTGAAGTAGGTCAGAAAGAGAAAAGTAGGCTAACACATATATATGGAATCTAAAAAAAAAAAATGGTTTTGAAGAACCTAGGGGCAGGACAGGAATAAAGACGCAGACATAGAGAATGGACTTGAGGACACGGGGAGGGGGAAGGGTAAGCTGGGACGAAGTGGAGAGTGGCATGGACATATATACACTACCAAACGTAAAATAGATAGCTAGTGGGAAGCAGCCACATAGCACAGGGAGATCAGCTCGGTGCTTTGTGACCACCTAGAGGGGTGGGATAGGGAGGGTGGGAGGGAGACGCAAGAGGGAGGAGATACGGGGATAAATGTATATTTATAGCTGATTCACTTTGTTATACAGCATAAGCTAACCCACCATTGCAGAGCAATTATACTCCAATAAAGATGTTGATAAAAAAAAAGAGGTACCCAAAGCGCCTGTGCTACCGCACCAGAACGGGCTGTGGAGCCGCTGGGCTGGGGCAGCCGAGGTCGAGAGAAGGGCGTCCCGGAAAGCTCCGCAAGAAGCAGGGAGGCCTTCATTCTAGCTCATCACACGCGGCGGTCACCACAGCGCGTCAGAGTGAAACCGGAGACGCGCGCGCTGCCACCTCGTCGCGTGTGACTTTTCTAAGGAGGCCGGAACTAGACGGGAACCCGCTGGTGGCGTCAGCTCCCGGCTCCTTTTCAGATAAAAGTACCTGCAGGAGTTGTCGCGAGGCTCCAGAGCTCGGTCACGCGCGCACTCGCAAAGGCCGCGCGAGTTTGCAAAGGGCTCTGGAGCTTCCGCGCTCCTTCCCAGGGCGCCTTGCGAGACCGAGGGAGGAGGCCCAACTAGAAGCCACACCGCGCGCAGTATCCCTGCGGCCCTCGGAAAAACTGACGGGACTAGCGAGGCCTGTAGGGAGGAGAAAGAGAGAAATGGGAAGGCAAAGGCCCTAGAGCCAATGATGTCTGTATCAAGGTCTTTCCTCTCCTCACTTGGATATTTATTGCCTGGTGCTGGGCCCATCCTCCCATCAGTGATCATTGCTAAGGCTCACGGTTAATGGAAAACGTTAAGATGCTGTGCAGAACTGGCATGGGCCGATGTGTTTGTCATTTTCATGACCATAGTGACCCAAATGAGCCCCTCTTTGCTTCCAACCCTGAGGAGGTCCCACTTGACCTTGAGTCCAGAGAATTATTTTCACAGAGGACTCTCCCTAATTACAGGGCAGCTTTACTACATTTTATTAGGACTGCCATAACCATCCAAAAGGCACTAAAACTCCTAGGATAAAATTTACATTCTTTGTCTCTTGAAGATATATATCTTACCATGTCTTTGAAATGTAAACACCTCAGGAGGTGACTAAAACTCTTGCCCACAAACTCCTGAGACTGAAGCAAAGTGGACTAGATTTGGGACAAGTAGAAGGAGGCCTTTTAAAATACAAAATGCTATAAAAACTCTCTTGCCCAAAGTCTAGTCCACAGCCTCCTTAAGCTTACTTGTCAAGGACAAATATAAATCTTAAAAGTCTTCTCCACAAATGTTAGTATAAAGCTTTAGCCACTGCAGCAGGTAACCTAAAATTGTTCCATCTGCCAATTTGTATTCAACTATTATTTATAAACTAGTGAGTTTTATATCGTGCCTGATTCATGGCTAAAATCTTGGAACAGAAGTTATAGTGTCTCGTATCTGCCTGCATGTTTATGTATGTCTATGGATGTATATTTATGTGATTTTTTTTCTTTCTACCTGCAGACGACATTGCCAAAATTACTTTGTAAAAGAGCTCTACTTAATTGGCTTAAAAATAAGCACTATGAATTGAGTATTCCTAAAACTCAGAAATATAGAGACTAACCCAAATGTTTTTCAAGTTCACATGATCTGGAATAATCTTTGATAAATCTAATTTATGTTTGGTTTAATTAAAATAGGTATTTCTTCAGAGTTGTCAGTATTAAATATAATTCAGATAAACAACTTTTATTCTACCTGGGTTTACTTGTCAAACAAATTCATGTTGACACAAAATTTGTCAGCAAGAAAAGTAGCTCGGCATGATGGCTGACTTTGGCTACTGTCTAATGAAAGTTCCTTGATAGTCTAAACATCATTGTTGGGAGAAAATAATTTAGATATATGTAATTGGAATAAGACTGTAGGTCAACTTTTTAGCAATAATTATGTGCTATGGGATTTCTACTTAAAAATAGTTTCCCAAAGGAACTTCTCTGGTGGCACGGTGGTTAAGAATCCGCTTGCCAACACAGGGGACATGGGTTTGAGCCCTGGTCTGGGAAGATCCCACATGCCATGGAGCAACTACTGAGCCCTCATGCCACAACTACTGAAGCCCGCGCACCTAGAGCCCGTGCTCCGCAGCAAGAGAAGCCACCACAATGAGAAGCCCGCACACCGCAACGAAGAGTAGCACCCGCTCGCCACGACTAGAGAAAGCCTGTGTGGCAACAAAGACCCAACGCAGCCAAAAATTAATTAATTAATTAATTTTAAAAAATACTTAAAAAGAAAATAGTTTCCCAAATCTCTTTGGTAACTTGAAACTTCAGAGTTTTGCTAAGTATAATGATGGGAATTCACTGAATGTCTAGATCATTTCCAAATAAGAGAAAATACTGAAACATTAATTGCTAACCAAGTCTAAGTTTATTTACTTTTGACCTCTTATTACAGAGGAACCAAAGATATTTGGGTCTGTTAGTAAACTTGGCTTCTGCCACATTGAAAAATTGTGTTATGAGGTAATGTGTGTTACTAGAAATTATGAAATGCATTCATAAATTTACCAATGTAAAGAACACTGGTGTAACAGTCAGTTCACAATTGCTTCCTTCTTAGTTTTAGCTAGAAATTAAAGTTTCTAAGGGTTAAGAATTCTAATTAACATACGTAATTAAAGCTGCTAGAAATAATGAGAGATACAACCCTGTATGCAAGGAAAGTAGGATGTGTTTTGGCAAGAAAAGGTATGAAGTATGGAGATATATTTTTTAAGGAAAAAGAAAGTAAATTTGTCTTAAAAGTAAAACTTTATTTTAGAATGAGAAAGAGGAAAACAAAGGAAAAAATGGTATAGAAAGTTGGGAAGAAAGAGAGAGAATTTTACTTTGTGTAGTCAAGATGGCTAAAATGGAACAAATTTATTTTAAGGGTTTTAAAAAATAAGCTTTGATATCAATAGTGCACTTATGTAAAACTAAAACTTATTTTTCTTTCATCTGCTAAAAGTAGAAAGCTTTCTTGAACTATTGCACTTAATAAGATATTGTGAAATGTTTTTCTTCACCTTTTAAGTAATCTGGCTAGAAAGCAAAGATTTTGTGTTTTATGAAAAATTTCCTGTCTTCATGTTATCTTAATCAGGTCTTCGATTACTTAAGAAAACTGAATCTTCTCAATATTAAAAGAACTTAGTTTTGCTCACAACTATGTAATCTGCTGTAACTGTAATATTGTCTTTAATATTTTTTGTCCTTTTGGTTAAGTAGATAATTAAGTATTGTTTCATAATGACTGTGATCCTGTTTAGTTAGTCAAGTGTCCCCAACCTTTTGATATTTTTGACAAACTTCCCAAAATCAAATTTTAAGTGACATTTTTTGACCTGGAAGTAACTTTGGGATTTTACAGAGGACCCCTGGAACATCTCAAAAGATTTATTCTCTCTCCTTATAAAAAGTGAGACATTACAATAATTGGGCTTATTTGATATGTTAAATTACATGGGAAGCATTGTCAAATAGGAAACAATGCTAAACCATCTTTATGGATATCCTTGTATAGATATATGTTATTAATATTAGTGTTCCAGAAATTATATGAAATTCCTAAAAATGTGATAGGTAATGGTATCAGTAATAATTCTAGTTATCATCTTAAAATGTTGTTTGTTACAGAAATAATCAGATTTCCTTGACATCTGCATTATAATGAACTCTCAGATCTTTAACAAAGGGCATATCAATAAGAATCTGTTTTCCTTGTAACAGGACACAATTGGAACCATTGATTATATTACCAAGGCTTTGACTAGAATGTCATATTTGAAAGAGAAATGCATAGACTCACATATGACCAGACAGCTTTAAGGAATGAAGGTTGACTTTATGGAGCCAATAAAGCCCCTTGGAAAAATTGACCTGGTACCTTGTTTACATGGCTCCCAGTAGGGGTTACCAGGTGAGTAAGGAAGGTTACTTCCTGGCAGGTACAGAAACTTCAGAATATTTGGGGGAAACTCGAGAAGAGAGGAATTCATCCAAATCTCTAGATACTGCAGGCAAAGTTGATGGCAAGTTTTGGACTTTGTTTCCTAGCTAGAGAGGCTTTTAAAAGTTCCGTCTCAGATTTCTTATATATGATTCTAACAAAACAAACTTAAAAGAGCCTATATGGTCAATCACTATTCTTGCTGTACTTATGTAAATAATCAGGCCAAGTTTATTGAAACTAGACTGAATTTGCAAACAAATTAGTCTTACTATGGTTATCTTTGATAGAAATGGAGATGATTGTAGAGAGGAAAATTATGTTTCAATAGAAACATAATACATACTTGTGGATATTAGATTCTAGTTCTGTTAATTGTCTTTCAGGTTTTTTTTTTCTACCTATAAACTGGACTGGATAATGAATTCTTCTTGTTTCTTCGAATATCTGGCTGCAACTCTCCAAACTAATGTTTCCAATTTTTCTCCGCCCTACTAATTTGGAATCATTGAGAACTAAAATTGGCTCTTTAGCTTGCATGGCTCCTTTACCCAGAGCCATGCAGGCTAAAGTGGGACAACTTTATATCAACTTCAGAGAAGTCACCTCATTCGTGTGTGGACAGTCTTCATGTCTATTGTTATGTGGGACACTCAAAAAACCACCAGAGACATTCAAACTGCAAAACAGGAAGATCTATCAGATTGCCACTGTCTCCCCTCACGTCCTCTGAAGATGCTTCGAGCTCACCATCTGGAAGTCTTCTTGACCAACTGCCTTCAGAACTCAGTAACTGGGATTATAATCTGCTCTAATCATTACCTTTTGTGTGTTTTTTGTTTGTTTGTTTCCATAGAAATGCCTCTTATTAAATACCTGATCCAAATACCTGCACCACATGGGCCTAACTTGGGAACCCACCTGCCTCACTGCTTTCTGAAATAAGACACAGCCCTTTAACTGAGCTGACCTATTCTCAGGACTCAGAGACTGGTTCAATGAGGTATGGAGCAATCTACCAACTCAGGACAGGTTCAAATCTATTTACACCAGATGGCCCAAGTTGTTAAAATATTCCACAATCTTACTAAATCTTTGAACAGATTCCCAGGGTCCCTGAGATCACTGACCTATTTTCATGGCTGGACCTTTCAAGTTTAGGACAACGGGTGCCTACAGGATTTCAGACTACTGCCCGTATAATTATTATATTTTTTGCTACTATAATCCTATTTACACATGCAATTTCTGTTTACAACATGCCCTGTACCTGACTTTTAGCATATCAGCTATCTAGGCCATTAATGTCCTCATCACTGACTGTGATGCCTTGGCATCACAGGGTGGATTGTAATATAAGCCCTGACAGTTGTCTTTTCTTTTGCGATGCAAATGCCTAATTTAAGCTTCCATTGCCAAGGCATCCACTTCAAAGAGGGCTGTCTTGAATAAACACATTGCCAGTTACCTGACTGAAGAGCCAGGACACATGCACTCTCCCTCCCCACCCCTACCCCCATGAGGCTCCTTTGCTTTAGAGATCCTGGTTGATTTAGATAACTGGCCAGCCACTTGGGCCACTTGTTTTTTCTTCCTTCTTCCAGCTTTGAATTCCAGCTCTTATGTTTTAAACGTGCCAATAAAGAGTGAGCCCATGAAGCCCTCGGGTTCTACCCTCAACCCCAATAAAGGCAGAACCCCAGGCCCATGCTCACTCTCTCTCCCTCTACCTGCAGCCCCACTGTGTGTCCTGGGGTGTGCCTGATATGCTCCGGGGCTTGTAAGTAATACACTTTTTAAAGTTTCCAGGTGATTATTGCCGACGGCGTCTTGCAACCATAATAATAACCACAAGGGTCTGGCCAGTAGTAACGTTGGTTTGGAAAAGGGAGATGTCTGTGGGAAGCACACCAGGGCCCAGGTAAGTGGCTCCAGGCATTTCCAGCCAATAACATTACCACTGATAGGCTGAGACCTGCACAAAACACTCTTACATTCCTTTCTAGTTATTTCTACACCTTTCTACTCCCTTGTCAGTACAGTGCTGAGGTTAAGTACTTAAAAATTAGTAATTGACTTGTCCTGCTCTTTATTCCTGAAAATCTGTCCGGGTCCTGCCCAGTCCGGATGATAAGGGTGAGTGTGTGTTTGCTGGGAATGGTAATGGTAGACACTGCAGGGAGGGGAATTGCAAACCTTGAAATAAGAATGAGGTTCTCTCGCATCCATAATCTGACAATAGTGTGATTCTGTAACCAACCTAAACGTTGGCGAAAATATCAGGTAGGCCTGAGGATCTGATTTGGTTCCTAAATCTCCAGTCACTATGGCCTTATCCTATCATGGTTCCATAAAAGCCCCTTACTCGCATGACAGATTTATAGAGCTGCTTGGTTTAGAACCTATAATCATCTTTGGCCAATCCCTTTCCAGGTTGGTCCAGGACAAGGCTAGCCTCTGGGAGATATTGGATGGGAAGAGTTCTTTCTAGACTATTCTTTTATGGCATGTGGCATTTTTTCAGGTCCTACATCAAAATGGTTAAGTTTCTATCAGTTATGTGATACACAATAAACACTGGTAAGAAGTCAGTACAGGATGCCTGTAAGCCTGTCCCAAGGCTTTTTTTTAATACTAGCATCTTCTAGAAGTCATTTCATTGTTACGATCTGGGTATTGATGGCAGTTTTCTGACAAAAAAGAGTCATGATTTGGGTACATGGCACCTTTGTAAAAATCTCCTAATAGGTTAAAAAAAAATGATGATGATGGTGATGATGATGATGCATAAGGAAATGAAAGAAATGGGAAAGGTCATTATGTAAATTTATGCAGTGAGATCTGTTCTCTAGTTCTTGGAATTTCTGAGATGAACCCTGCCATGGACATCCTGCAGTTCTAGAAAGGTAAGGCGAGCACCACGGGGCAGCCCAAGGTCAACCCATAAATGCAAACAGGAGCTAAGGTGGTACTGCTTGATGAGAACCAGTTAGTCTTCTAGAACAAGGCAAATGGGCAATGAAGGACAGGAATAGGTGAAAGTCATGAAGCTTTGGGAAAACTGACCCACTTCTACAGAAAGACAACCAGTGATGACAAAATAAACCATTTTGGAGGGTCAGATAGAGATGCTTTTAGAATTAATGCTAAATGAAGTTTTCTCACGGAAAGTTCCAAGACAGTGGTTCTCAAAGTTGAACAAACACCAGAATCACAAAGAGGGCTGCTAAAACATAAATCGATAAGGCCCTACCCCAGAATTTCTGATGCATTAAGTTTAAGAAAACTTATATTTGTAGCAAGTTTGCAGGTGATGCTGATGCCGCTGTCTGGGGACCACACTTTGAGAAGCACTGTTCTAAGGTACACTACATGAAATTGCTGGCCTGTGAATTTTAGGATCCCAGGAATATGACTTAAAGAAGTGGCTGAAAAACAAAAGTCCTCCTCACCTCATTTCTCCTCCCAAAATAAACAAATCAACAAAATGAACCAAAAAATTAAACTCAAAAATTTCAATAACAAATAATACTATACCGAAACTCTTCTGTTAGAGATATTTAAAGGTGAATCATCTGTGAGCAATGGTGAACCCATAACGTGTTTCCCTAGAGATGAGTCCTGACAACAGTATGTCTCCTGTCAAATTATTTAACAGAAGCCTAGGCATCAGCATGGTATCATTCCTGCATTTTCACCTATAGCGTTATCATGATGCAACTTGCCAAAGTCCATGTCTTAAGCACAAAAACATATACAAGCTGCTGAAGATTCTGCTGAGATGAGGTGAAAGTAGAGTAATTCTGTAAATGTTTCCCTTCCCTCCAACCTTTCAGATCCCAGGAAGCCTCTCCTGGGGCCTGGGGTATGGGGAGTCGGACTAGACCCACTGTCAGAGCTCCAGCTTATAAAGTCCACACCAGATAAAAGGCCCTCTGTACAAACTACAGACATGTCAGCTGGGTAAGGAGGTAAACAGAGCAGCCTATGGCAAACTCCAGTGGATGGTCTGTGCATCTGTGCTAAAAATAAGAGAAGTCTTTAGGAATCAGAGAGGAAAACATTTTTATAAAGAGATTTTATTACATAATTTCTGTATACAATAGACATAGGAAAAGGGTTTTTAATGAAAATTCCATGTCATTTTTCAAAAGTTTTGAATTGCTTGGAGAAAAATTCTTACAAAGCTATCTAAGGCAAAAGTAGTATTTGACCTTCAGAACAAATGCTAATCCCTTTCATCATATTCCATATTTAAAGCAAGGCATTTTCAATTCAATTAACATGGAGAGGCTTCCAAATTGCTATGTCATTTACATTAAGAGTTTAAATTCATCTATAAAGTGAAAAGTTTAAACACATAGAAATGTTCTCTAATACAATATGTACTGTTGCTTTCTTCAGATCCATTCCACATGAGTGTATGGACGTACTTTTTTACACACCAGCAAAGAAACTTGCGTCTCCTAACAGCACAGTGAGGGCTGGAGTGCAGAGAGGGAGAGTCCCATGCGTTTCCCATGTTAAATGGCATAACTCCCACAGATCACATACACCTCGCCATATTGACTCAGTTCATTGCACTCCATATCCTGCAAAAATAAATCTAGTGCTCGACAGCTGACATTATTGCTCACTTACGTTTTAGTAATATATTTCTTTAACATAAGACAGAAATATACTGAAATTTGATACCACTTAAACTCAAAAGCAATCTGAAATTAAACCACATGATGCATACACCCACTTTCTTTTTGCCATGGATGTTGCGTTTTTCTTAAAGTTGATGCTGGAAAATGTGGTAGAAGAAAAACTGGCTTTCCTTGAACGAAGACTAAGCATTAGAAGAGGAGTTTTTGAGGGGAATGTTAAGCCCCACAATAAAAGTGGAGGAACAGTGAGAATCCAGAGTCTCTGGGGAGAGGGAGAAGCCCCCGTTTGTCTTCCTTGTCTACCCCAACACTATAGCTCGTGTCCAGCAGACCCCGCAGCAGGCCACCGCCTAGAGCAGTCACGTGAGCCCCCGAAGGATGGACCGCACACTGGGACAGGAATGTCCTGGGAGACCCACTTCTTTAGGGGTCCTTGGGTCGCTGGGAAATGTTGGGACTCCTTTGGTGAGGTCGGGAAAGACTTCAAGGATAGTCTGGACACCGAGGCTGCAAGGGTCTTAAATTCAACGTCTCACTTCTAGAGGGGAGTGAACCCTGTGAATTCCAGAGTGACCCCAGGGCCTGAGGTGACACATCTGGGAGCCAAGGGAAGAAGAGCATAGTGCATCTGGAATCTCAAAGGTGTGGCCCACATGACAATGAAGAGCCTCACCAGGAGGTATTTTGAGAGACACAGAAGGATGTGGACATGACCACGCTGATATCGATTGATCACAACTTTTCATTTTAGTTTCTCATTATTTCTTGAAGATTGTCAGGTGTTCCTCTTTCTTATTTTGGTCTTGGTGCTTATAAGGAAAGATGTCAGTATTCATAAGCTATCAAAGATTTACAAAAAAATTATTTTTTAAAAATTACACTTCAGGCTTAGCATTCAAGGCTACAAACACAATATATATGTCATAAACCATACCTTCACGCCTGGCGGCCGCAATACCAATATATATCACCACTGCTCAGAGCTATAGAAACCTTATGGTGCACAATCCCACCGTATGGATGGTGGGACATCCATCCCACCAGACTAAATGTTATACAGCAACTGAGCAGAGCTTCTTAGAGTAAAACCAGCCATACTGCTACAGAGAAAAATTTCTGGCTCTTGGCCCAACTGTTTCCATACCAATCAGCTAAGTCACCCTCCTCTCTGCTTCTTTCCATTTCAAATGCCTGGGCTTCGGCCTTTGAGGCAATTAGAACCAGATCAGTTTAATTTTACAACACTGATCTTCATTGTATAGCAATATAGTAATTTTCCCCTGAGAGTGTCAATTATTTTGCAAATATTCTAAGTCGTGTTTATACATAAAGAATAGGCATGGAGAGGCTAGACAGCTTGTCCCTCGTCACACAGCAGATTAGTGTCAAGGGTGGGATGTGAGCTCCTGGCTGTTTCTATTTTAAGCCCCAATGTCCTTCCAGAGGTCACCTTGCCCTGTGCACAGGTCCCCCGCCCTCCCTTCTAGGCTCCGTTCCCTACTTGCTCTTCTTCAGAGCACTGGACATCTAGGACCCAGGCTTCCCCCTCAACCTTCTCTGCTCTCTCTTACTTCTGCTGCCTTGATGAAGTGTGCTGTCCCCAGTATTTTATTTTACACAGGGAATTCACCAAAATGCCCTTCCAGCCACAGTTGGTATGAGGTGTGGAGGGACAGACTTACAGAAGGCAATGGCAGGGACTCTGTGAATTTTGGACAAAACAGGGATCAACATTTTACGGTTATCTTACATTCCAATGTTTTCAACGAAAAATAAAAATAAAATAAAGGCCTAACCATGAGGTAATGTTTGCTTCTCTGCCACAACACTCAGCGTGCCCCCTCAGATCTGGCAACAATTTAACATAAGGAAAGACTTTAGACCTTCACACCCTTTTCGGGAGAATAAAGGACCTCAGCCCAAACTTTCCACAAAGCTGAGAAGTCTCACAAGACATCGCTCCAACCTTATCTTAGGTGGATCTGCACAAATGCCTCCAGGCCGTGTGTCTCGCAGGTCTCAACACCCTGCCCCACCGAGCCCTGGTCTCTGCACTGCAGAGGAGATCTTGATTTTCATGTCTGAAGACCAAGCACCTTCTGCCTATTAAGCAAGGAGGAAAAAAAATCGAAAGAAGCTATGTAGGCGAAGAAAGTAATGCCAAATGCTATGTAAGTGGCTTGTGAAGAAGTTTCACAAAGCTACCTCTGAGGTTCACTAAAGATACAAACAGTTCCCGATCTAGTCAACAGCAAAATGCATTGATGGCCAGGGCCTCTGTTTAAGCAAAAGAAGAAAAATATCAATAGCATAAAATTGCTCTTCTATGTTTGAAAAAATATATCTGAGATAGACGCTCTCGAATTCGTTTTAATAAGCTGTGCATTAAGTACACTTGTTTCCATCAACTCCTCTACAGCTCTGTCTTGTCGCCCTGGGCCGGGCTGCCCACTGCTCTGTCCCCACTGGCGTCGCTGATCTCTGCAGGTGTGAAAGACAAGGACGCAGAGTTTATGCAGTATCTTTTGCCAGTTGGACGAGGTCCGTCGTCAAAAATGTGCCCGAGGTGAGCACCGCACTGCAAGAGAAGGGCAAAATGTAAGTCAACAGCGTCTACAAAGCCGGCTTTGAGGGGCACTCACATTCAGCAGTTTAAATGGATGACCGGCCTGTAGAGAAATGATGGAAGCCATCATGGATGATTTCTAATCCGCCTGTCAATAGCTGCAAAGATGGTTTCTGGCAGGTTTTGCACCACATGCTGAGAATAAAAAGCACTAGAATTGTGCATATCAGAAATCATTTAGGAGCCACTGTATCTTCTGATCTGTGAAGCCACTCAGCCAGCTGAAAAATGACTGCAGTAGTTTTATGAATTTAGTTGACCCTTGATCTGGACCTCTGGCACTGCTTTTGGCTTTGGATGGGTGGCTTTCAGATATGCAGAAGTCCACTGTAAAAGATACTGTTTAGCCGGCCATGATGGAGGTGACGTTTGCTTTCATGGGCAGTAAAACTTAACATCAGACAAGCATTGGATGTTCTTGGAACCCAGCAAAGCAATAGCAAGACTCAACAGATTTATGTCACAGTCACCAAGACTGCAGTGGGGCACATGGAAACGTCACTAGTCCACGCAATCGGTTTTTCTGGCCTCCAACAGGTGGAGTGCCATGTGGGCTGCTTTACCTGCACAAACTGGGACATGTGGAGAAGGAATAAGCTGTCGAGCTCATTCCATGCTACTGACTATCCAAAAAGCTGGGGAAGGAGGAGAGGCAGAGAGTCCAGACAGAGGCAGAAGGAGGGATGGTTGGTTATGACGGTGTTAAGAGAAATCCAGCCCAGAGAAAGCGTCTCCAAAAAGCCTGGCTCACTGACCAGAGCCCGCACTAACCAGTCTGCTGCTGGATTCGGCTCCAGGAGACAAGAGCACAGGCCACACTTACCTGTCCCCCACCCTCCTCAGCAGGGACGGGGCTGAAGAGTATGGGGACGTTAGTGCTTCACATTCAAACAGGCTGCGAAAACACATCGTTCGTCGCATAACAAAGAAACCAAAGCTTGGGGCAAATGACCCCGTTCATTCATTTCACAAATATTTATGGAGCATCTGCTACATGCCAGGCACTGTCCCAGACTCTGGAGGTTCAGGCAGTAGCCTCATGGAGCTTACATTCCAGTGGGGGAGACAGACAATACAAAGGAAATACGGGACTGTAAAGCACAGTAGGTGGAAATAAATGCTAAGGAGCAAAACAAAAACGAAAACGAAAACCAGAAAGTGACACAGATTGTCAGGTTGGGGGCTGACATTTTAGGTAAGGTGGCCAGGGGTGGTTTTTCCGGGCTGGCTTTGGGATAAGAATCTGGAGGAAGTGAAGGAGCGGATATCCAGGGAAGAGCATCTCAAGCAGATGGAGGAGTCAAGACTTAGGCAAGAACGTGAGAGAAGAGACATACAGATGGTTTATTAATTCTTCTCACTGTGCTCGTTTGGTGTATAAAACACACATTGCAAGGAAGGAAAACAGGAGACGATGAGAGAGAAGTGAGGGATGGTGCTCGTTACAGTGGAAAGAACCAGAATCTCAGTTTCCCCATAGAAAGTACTAAATTCAATTTTCGAGGGTTCTCTAGTTATTAATGAATAGCACAAATAGCAACTTCAACTATAGGGCACTTCCATGGTAAAAGTGCATTCTTATTTTTACTGCCAACATACTGTGTCAGCTTATTAAAGAACTAAAAATGAACCCTGAACTGATTTGATCTGTTGCCTGGAAAATATGAAACAGGCCTAAAAAACAAATCTTGCATTATTTTACCACATTTTATGCAGGTTTAGGTAATATCAAGGCTGACAGCTCAGATTGCTTTTCCTTTCTATAAACAATGGAGACCAAATTTTCAGGCATCAGCAGCTAAGATGCACCAGTAAAAATACACATGCTTACCCAACGGACACAGGAAAGCACCTACTTCTGCCTGCCAAAAGAGTCAGCGTGCAGGCCAACAGGAACTGGTGCTCTCGGTGACCAGTACGTGTGCACAATTATTGATCTCATGTGCAGCTCTGGCTCTTCAATCACCTGGCATCTGAGGGGTGGAGTTTTCACATAAAAGCCTCAGATAGTTTTTTTGGTTTTTCTTTTTTTTTAATGAGAGAATACAGCTCTCTGGGCAAAAATAAATGATACTGCCTTTATTAATCATCTTGAGCATATTTAGAAAACAGTTCTCTTTACCTGACTACAAAAATCAAGCATAGCAATGGTATACTTGAAGCCATTTTGTAGTATTTATTTCCCAAATCATTCATTTCCCAAATCATTTTTTAAAAATCCAAATTAGAGTAATTAATCTGTTGGACTGAGTTGGTTATCGGCCTGCAGTTTCATTTGAATCAATGAAACAAGTCATTTCAATAAGAAAAACACAGATTCTAGACCCAGGCAACAGAAAAAGGGAGCCGGATGAGGAAGAAGAATTATAGTGGGGAAGAGGCAACAAAGATCATTGGTAAATAAGTATCTGGGTTGGTGATGGGGTAGGGAAACCCTCAGAAATGGTAATGGTGCCCTAAAAACAATAGTGATAGCTTCATCATGCTTGCACAAGGTGTTCTGGAAGATTCACTCCAGGCTCACGTAACTGAGGGAGGAGAAAGGTGTTCATTTATATCTGTGCCACCACATACATGCCCATCCGGTTGCCTGCAAAGTTGTAAGGCCGTTTGTCTGAAGGAAGCCTAACCACACAGTACCATTTCTGCTTCCTCCCAGGAACACCTAGCCTCCCATAAAAGACCAGTACCTGGTTTCTTTTAAAAGTGCACAAGCCCTGAAGGCTCCTCCCTGATGGGAACACCCATGGAGCCCATTCTTTCCAGCTTCTACCCCTGGCGGAAGGCTACGGTGACGAATGAAAGTTGTCACAGATGCACTGTTTCTTTAGCCACTTAAAGCTCCGCATCCTGGCCCCAGCCAGCTGGCAGTGTGCTGGGATCCCTCAGCACACCTGGTTGTAACTGAAACAACCTGGCTGCCCAATGAAGAAATCTCTGAAACCTGCTGTTAATGATTTATTTCAGGGTATGATCTTTGGTGTGCATTTTGAAAGTTGTTTTAAAATGGTTATGTATTTCTTTCTTTTACAGGTAAAATATAAACTATGACTGAATATTCCAGCTCTTATTCTGAGGAAGCATGAGATAAGCATTGTTCAAAAGAAATAATTTAAATTCCCACGGGAATCCTTTATCACCTAAGCCTCTCACTCAGAAAAACTGGCAACTAAAGAACCTGTAGAGAACCAAGGGAAAGGACCCCCCTCAAAAAAAAGAAAAGTGATTTAGCATCAAATTTAACATAATTCCTTAAAATCTGACTGCAATTCTCAATTGTGTGCATGAGAAACACAAATAGTGCATTCAACACAGTTACATATTTCTGCACCGATATATTTCCAACTGTTCTGGAAGGTTTTCTCCCAGCTATTCCTAGGATGTTTGGGGTTTTATTATTATCATTTTCTCTTAAGTGTTTGATCTACAAGATGAAGCAGTTTCAAAGCAGGGCTTTTACACTTGGGCACGTGGGGCAGGATGGGAAGGAGAAAAGAGTTTTAAGAAGGAAAGCAATTTACTTTGCCAGTAGTATCCTGTTTTCTCCCATCGTTATCAAAGACACTTGTGTGTAAGTAGGGCTCTTTTCCTCTGTGCTTGTGATATTAATATTTTGCCAAGGAAATGATTGTGAAGTCACCAGTTTAGCATTATGGTTTTACTGAAAGATCAAGAAAAAGAGGGGCTGTGAGTCTGAAATCCTATTGTAACACATGGGTGTCTTTAATCATCAGCAATACATGAGGTGTCATCTGCAAAAGATTAATAAGGTTTGGGGTTTTACCAAAAACTGCTTAACTCTTTTTGTTTTTTAATTGTATTTATTTATTATTTATTTTTGGCTGCATTGGGTCTTTGTTGTTGTGCGCGGCTTTCTCTAGTTGTGGTGAGCAGGGGCTACTCTTCGTTGAGGTGCGCAGGCTTCTTATTCAGTGGCTTCTCTTGTTGTGGAGCACGGGCTCTAGGCATGCAAGCTTCAGTAGTTGTGGCACACGGGCTCAGTAGTTGTGGCACACGGGCTTAGTTGCTCCGCGGCCTGTGGGATCTTCCTGGACCAGGGCTCAAACCAGTGTCCACTGCACTGGCAGGCAGATTCTTAACCAGTCCGCCAACAGGGAAGCCCCAAAACTGCTTAACTCTTGAAAAATACTTTGTATTGGTGGATATTTACCTTTCTGTTGATTTGGCTGACTTAGAACAAATTAATAAGGATCTAAAACAAACTTAAGGGACTCTACCATAGATTCAAGCAGTAATAGCTGCAGTCATAAATAGAGTCCAACTTGGGTAAACTCAGGGTTCTTCCTCAAAGATTATTACAGAAAGTTAAGTGATTTATTGGTCTCCCATTTGCTGCAGATGTAGAATTTTTATCTAAAGAAGGAAGAATTCCCCAAGTATTTCCAGGAGAGACTTACTTCGCTGAACTACAGCTTAAACCATGCAAATCTTACCTCTCTGCACTGAATTTAAATTCCTGACAGTGTTGCCTAACAGGCTGGGGTTGGAGGATTAGGAAGAAGCTGTCAAGCAATTACTCATAGTAGTCAGTGAAAGTGGAATAGAAGCAATATATTTTGTCGCTAACTAAAAATGTGAATTAAACGAAATTAAGAAAAATTCTTTATAACTGAAAGTTGTTAGGAAATTGCTACAGCCAGGGGGAAGATACATACGCCCACCAAAGTGGGCAAATTTAAGATAAAGGTCCTCTTTGGAAGAGACAACTGGAATATAATTCCTCAACTCAGTAGGTAGAACAGTAAAAGAAAACAAATATAGTTGCAACAAAAATCAGAATGTAGCAGGGTAACCAATCTCCTCCACAAGCAGGAATCCTGAGGAAGATAGTGAAGAATCTCTACTACCCTTGCTTGTTTTCTGTGCTGTTAACTTAAAGATCAGGCACTGAGCTAGGCTTCTTACACAGCAATTCTTTTAGAAGGACCTGACTGCAATATTTCTCTGAAAAGTGATTACAGTACTAAATAAATCTTAACTTTCTCAATAAAAATTTTACTATAGTATTACTACCTGAGAAGTCACTGGAAAGAAAAAACGTATGGATACCAAGGGGGAAAAGGGGTGGGGGGATGGGATGAATTGGGAGACTGAGATTGACATATACACACCATTGCTACTGTGTATAAAATAGATAACTAATGAGAACCTACTGTATAGCACAGGGAACTCTACTCAATGCTCTGTGGTGACCTAAATGTGAAGGAAATCCAAAAAAGAGGGGATAGATGTATACACATAGCTGATTCACTTTGCTGCACAGTAAACTGACACAACATTGTAAAGCAACTGTACTCCAATAAAAAATGTTTTTAAAAAAAAGGGCTTCCCTGGTGGCACAGTGGTTAAGAACCCGCCCGCCAACGCAGGGGTCACAGGTTCGAGCCCTGGTCCGGGAAGATCCCACATGCCGCGGAGCAACTAAGCCCGTGAGCCACAACTACTGAGCCTGCGCTCTAGAGCTCATGAGCCACAACTACTGAGCCCATGTGCCACAGCTACTGAAGCCTGCACGCCTAGAGCCCATGCTCCACAACAAGAGAAGCCACTGCAGTGAGAAGCCTGAGCACCGCAACGAAGAGTAGCCCCCGCTCGCTGCAACTAGAGAAAGCCCATGCGCAGCAACGAAGACCCAACTCAGCCAAAGATAAATAAATTAAATTAAAAAAAAAAAAAAAGAAGTCACTGGACACATGGAAAAACTACAGTGTAGTATAATGAGGTGGTAGGTACGGCTCCCAGTGTGTTTACAATTCTTACCCAAATATGAGGCCTAATTCACTGCATGGTGTGATCCATATCACAATGAAGAAGAAGGGGCAGGGGAGGAGGAGAAGGGAGGATGGGGGAGGGGAGAAGGAGAAGGAGAAAGAGAAGAATCCTAAGTACTAAAGCAAGAATTAGAGACCCATACACCAAAAAAAAAAAAAAAAAAAATCGCCATATTGCCAGGCAAGCAGGTTGAGTCTACTGGTTCCATCCATAGAAGCTCAGTTTATTTGTGTAAGTTGGCAGTAAAAGGGTCTACGTGTTTGGATGCTCCATCTTTACCATAAGGAAAGAAGCATTCCACATACCATGTCCAACTGAGAATGTCTCTAATATATTGAAAACATCTAATAGATTCTTTATAACACAAACCCCTTTCATGCAACGCAGTCCAGAGAAAGGACAAACCATGTGAATTCAAAATACAACAAGAATTTTAGAAAGAGGAGAAGCAAACCAGACAATTTTGCCATACCATGTCACCATACAAAAGTTTAAAAGAAAAAAAAAAAAAAGATGGGAGAAGTTGCAAGTAGGAGAAGAGACTACCTAAACTGAAAGAATAGAAGGTAAAAGAAGATAAACTGATAATGAAAAATAGTGTTAAGGGTGAGAAACTAGGAAGTAAGATACAAGTGGTTACTCTGGTATGGAAACCATTAAATCAGTTTTTTCCCCTCGAGTCAAGATCAAAAGGATGAATGAGAAAATGGACAAGAGAAAACTAAAGAAAAATGTAATACAAGAGGAAAATAAATGTCTGTGTCAAACACAAATTAGAAGGCAAAGAAACTGAAAGGAAAGACACCCAGCACACTTTAGCTTAGTGAGCTCTTAGTGCACTGTGGGGCAGACATGCCCGCTCTGTCCGCACAGGAAAGAGTCCAGAAACATATTCTTTGGGGCTGGAACCCAATTATTTTCTACGTGGTACTTACTTCTCAAAGCATGCATGTTTACACATGCATTAATGGAACAAATTTCCCTCTCTCTTCTCTTTAAATTTAAGAAAGAAATGGAACAAATATCCCTCCCTCTTCTCTTTAAATTTAAGACTTTTATTTAAGAAAGGGTCACTTTCTAATGTGAGAAATAAAGGTGGTGGAAAAAGAAGCTGAAATGGAGTAGGTCAGTCGTGTTAGTTCTTCACCCAACTGTTAGGAAAGGACCAAAGAATAGTTAACAGTCACCTAGGCCTTTAACCAAAGGGCTGAGAGCTATGCTTGGGTTAGCTTGGTATCTGTTATGAGTGTTGCCTAATTTGGGCACAGTCTGTGGGTTTCATTCCTCTGGTCACTGTAGGACATCTTCCTAATGGTCTTGTCTTGACTCCTACTGGTGTTACCTCAGTGACTGGCACAGAGAAAGGAGGAAGAATATTCTAACTGTGAATTATAAGAATTAGTCAAAAAGACATCAGAGTAGGGCCTGAAGGAAAGGTATTATCTTTTTTTTTTTTTTTTTTTGCGGTACGCGGGCCTCTCACTGCTGTGGTGTCTCCCGTTGAAGAGCACAGGCTCCAGACGCGCAGGCTCAGCGGCCACGGCTCATGGGCCCAGCCGCTCTGCGGCATGTGGGATCTTCCCGGACCGGGGCACGAACCCGTGTCCCCTGCATCAGCAGGCGGACTCTCAACCACTGTGCCACCAGGGAAGCCTGGAAAGGTATTATCTTATGCCCCACGTTTTCTGTCCCTTTTTTATTTGATTTTCATAGAACTCAATGTTTGAAAGTGGGTTCTGAGTGAAAAGGAAAGTAGCAGTCATATAACAGCCTTTAAGGCAGCTTAAAAAAAGAAAGAAAAAAACAACCATTAGCCTTAAGAGAGGTTTACTAAGTACTATGTACCTAAGTTACAAATTACTGTGTACCATCCAACCTCACTTTTTTGTCAAGTATTTTAAATTCCTGGATAGATATTCACAATTTGCTTCTGTGGCAAGTTATAACAAAAATCAATAAAAATTCAATTGAATCCAAAACTGAATTGAATTTAACTGCTGAGGGATCAGAGGATTTGGGTTTTGTTTTTGTTTTTGTTTTCTTATTTCAATATGACTCTTTGTGGTACATGTATCTATCTATCTATCTATCGATCGATCGATCTATCTACCTACCTCCCCTCTATCTACTTATTTATCCAACTGAGCACCATAAAGAGCTCTGGAGCTAACTGCCCAAATTCAAGTCTCAATTCAATCTATGAATATCTACACAAGTGTAATTGCACTCCTTGTGCCTCCATTTTCTCAAGTGTAAAATGAGAGAGGATAACAGTATCTAGTCATAAGGTTATTGTGAACATTTACCAGGGGAGTTTTTTTTTGGTTTTTTTTGTTTTTTTTTTTGTTTGTTTGTTTGTTTTGCGGTACGCGGGCCTCTCACTGTTGTGGCCTCTCCCGTTGCGGAGCACAGGCTCCGGACGTGCAGGCTCAGCGGCCATGGCTCACAGGCCCAGCCGCTCCGCGGCATATGGGATCTTCCCGGCCCGGGGCACGAACCCGTGTCCCCTGCATCGGCAGGCGGACTCTCAACCACTGCGCCACCAGGGAAGCCCCACCAGGGGAGTTTTTAAGAATGTTGACGTTCAGGCCTCACCCAAACCAATTAAATTAGAATCTCTGGGGGTGAGACTCAGAATCAAAAAGTACCACCATCTTGCTCAGACTTAGATCTGAGAAACGAGTGAACTGAAAATGTGACTTGGATAAAATATAAAGCCTGCTTTTCAAGGGAGAGAGTGGTCCTCATACTTAGAAGACAGTTAACTTGCCAGCCTTATTAAAAAAAAATAAAACAGGAATTCATCAGGTGGTTAGGTTCAAATCAATCTCCTTCCCTACTTGGTAGTAAATACGCTACCTACCCCCTAAAACTCATGTGCCTGATGAAGGGGGTTAATGGTCAGGTGGAAGAATGCTGAGGGAGGCCCACGTGGCAATCTCTTTGCTATCACAGCTTCCTGATTGTGCCCCCTCTGCCTCTGATATGTACTGTACAAGAGACAGCCCCCAACAAAACACTCTGTAGTATCAATGAGTTCCAGTGCCACAATACTCAGACTTTATATTTCACTTATTTAAAGCAAATTAGAGCAGGACTACCTACTCTAGAATAAAATGTGCAGTTGCCCTAGTTCTAGAGAACTAGAAGAGACTATCTAATGTGCAGTTGCTCTAGAACTAGAAGGTTCTGGCTATGTCTCTGGGCTTAAGCACAAAACCCCCAAAAGTTCAAATTTCTTGATTGGGATGACAGATTAACTATATTTTTGCCTTCTCCTCAACACACGTTCATTTTCCCCCTTAGATCCAGCACTAATTCAGTCAGAGCAGGGTGGAAGGAACTAACTAGAACATCCTTGGGAATGAGGATAGGCCTATTCCTGGGAGAATCAGAGAAGGAATTACCTTATTACACATTCCCTCTCCGCCCTCACACAGCCCACCACTGAACTTCCTCTTCCTTCTGCCGTTCTCCAACCTCCCTCCTCACATCCACCCAAGGAGAGCTGTTTCTAGGGTCTTTGTTGACCATGTTGGGATCATTACCATTAGAGGTATTATAACTGAACAATGAGTGCACAGAACTGCAGGGAGAGGGGGATTATGTAAACAGATTATGTGAGGCCATGTGATGAAATCTTCACATGCCCTAAGAATGGCCCATTCCCCACTGTATTAAGTCAACTGAAGATGATTTTTCCTACCAATGATTTTGTTTAATGGTGTTGAAGCCAATGACCGACATTTAATTGGACTTGCTAAACTCCTCAGGACTGAGATGTCATTAGGACTTGATAGAGACTTCATTGTGTTTGTCCCTTTTGTGATGGGTCACTTGGCCTTCGTTGCTATATTTAGTACAACCAGGAGTCTTGAAAGTGCTTGCAATGCAGAGTGAGCAGCATTTTGGATTTTCAGGTGGGATTAACTGACCTGAGAGCAGCTGGTTTCCACCCTGTGCATCCCATAGGAAAAGTCGTCTGTGAATGTGACTGCATCAGAACTGATCACATCGTGGAATGAAGGCCAACCTGGGACAGAGCAAGCACAAGAGCCAAAACAGAGGAGAGAGAGACACATCTTTGGGTTAGAATGCAATTTTAAAAGAAATACTAAGCATAGAATGGAAATCTTTAGTATATGAATCATGCTTAACTTTTTCAACCTGAAAAAAAAAAGGTCGAAGACTCAAGGTTAATATATTTTGCAAGAATGCAACTATTTTTTTTAAGAATAACCTTTTCCTCACATTCAGATTACAGCTGCATTGGGATTTTATGTTTCATGAGACTCTCTTAGACCTTCCAGTAGTTTTTTTAGCGCATCCCTGAACTTATAAAGCTCTCTATCACCATTTCCTCTTCTCTCTCTTATCTTCAGAGTCACTGGGCACGGTCCTGAAGCACTGTGAGTTTTACAGTGTGATGTTTTCCAAAACGCAATCCAACTGGTCTGGCTGTTAACTTTTCAACTATTCCATGCTTCTTTAGGAACCATGTTTTTTTAGTACTCAGTTTGGATGGTTAAAATATATATATTTTTAATTCTGTTTTTTACATCTTAATCTGATTTCTCAGGATAGGGGTTATCTGGAAAGCATAGGTTCTATCTATTGATGGGCAAGAGGCTTGCTTACTTCATAGGAGAGTCACAGAGCAGTGTTCCTCAGGCATCTCTGGGTAGCGCCTTCTCTCAAATAGCATCTTGTTCCAATTTTCATTTAGTCTAGTGATTTTTTAAATATGCACATGGCTTTAAGAAACTCAGTGGTAAGTAGACCATAAGATTGTACACATGTTTATGGGTGTACAGTCAGGTTTTATGTTCAGTACTTATGGGCATGTTTTTACATGTTTCCAGAAAATATGTCTGGAGTTACTGAGTTGAAGCCTGTATCCTCAAAATGATGAAAGAGGTGCAATGTTGCTGAATTCCTTGTGCAATTTTTTTCCTTTTTCAGAAGCCAAATTTTTCCTATAGAAAGGAGGAAGCCCTTTAGAAACTGAGTGCCTTGTGTTAATACACCTTTTGAAAGAAAACAGAATGCAAATTTCAACAATATGATTTCCAGTTTCAAACAAAACAAATTAGCTCAGGCCAAGTTTTTATACTAAACTCCCCAAACTCCACTCCCCCCGCTTATGCAACAACATTGCTTTGGTAGTGCTAGATTTAACACCCAGAGTTTAAACACTTTCCAATTCTTTGATTTGACTTCGAGATTGCTACAAATCACCAGGAAAACCTTAACTCTGTCGATATAAGATAATATTCCATAAAACTTAATTATGCTAAGAAACATCAGTATCCTTAAGAAAACTTGTTTCTCCCCATTTTCTAAATTCCAAAGAGAATCTGAATATAGTCTGGCCTATAGTATTTGGTTTTTAATGATTACTTGATACATTTAGGTGCTCTTCTTTGTTCAATGACAGAAGTACCCATTGATAAAGAGAAATTTAGTGGTGATGCTTCAAGACATTGAAAAATAATTTATCTATGAAAAGAAAGAGAACATTCTGTTTCTGTTTTTGTTTTTTAAACCTCCCATATCTTAACTCATTTGATTACAGTTTATAGCAATTAATATTATGACGGGACATATTTGATTCACTAGTAAACAGGTAAAGAGTTAGGAGTTTTTGTTTTTATTTTAAATTTACCATAAAGCTACCTCCCTCCCTCCACCACATCCACATTTTCCTATTTCTAGAATTTAAAATAGGTACGGAGAAACATATATGTATTTCCCATGCTACCTCTGCACCTTAGGTATACTTATCTTGTTCTATTCATCACACTAGATTTGTGATTTGTTTTCATGCTTTCTCCCTGCTTAGCTGGTGAGCATTTTGAAGGCACTGACCTGAGTATACTCACAGCCTACCATGGTGTACAGCACAAAGGCACAGCTGAAATGTTTATTAAATGGATTTTCAACTAACCTTAAATAAGAAAGTGAGATGAATCATTACAGTACACCACAGAGTCCCATAGAAGAAGGAAAGAATATAATCATACTCCTTCTTTACAAGACCAGATTAAGGAATATTAATGCTAATTTCTCACTGGACTTTCCATTTTGGCTCATTTACTATAATTAAGCCTCTCTATGTAGGTGAAATAACCTTATGATTTATTTGAGGTAGTAAAAACGCATGACGATCATCTAGGTCACTCACTTCACCGCGTTTTTTGGGGAGAGGGAGCAGAAGGACACGTTACTTGCCAGTGTTACTCAGGCAGAGCCAAAGATAGAATCTGAGTGTTCTGGCTTAGTCTAGGGCTCTCTTCTTACGTTCCACTGTTTTCCTCGGTGAAAGGCTGAGAGGTCAATCATTTGAACACCCTGGCAGGAAGGAAGCTGAAGGTTTTAAGAAATATGTTTACAGCCAGTCTGGATTAGTTGATAGATACACTGTTGCACTTAAGAGCTTCTAGGTGGAAGCCGATAACGAATGTACCAGACAATACCTATTCTCTCGCTTCTAAAGACCAAACTGTCCAAAGGAAAGTCCAAGAGTAATGATATAAATCATGTAATGTAGCTTGGGATATAGATAAGTTTTTTATTCATTTATCTAAAACAGCCAGGAAGACTTAGAAGCACAACTTTAGGCAACAATATTGAGAAAACTGTCAATTCTATTTGGGGTTTCTTAATTCTAATTCTTTCCTAATAATTGTGAATCACTGCCTACTAAAGATTTGGGGGAGGGAAAGGAACTGCTTTCAAATGATCTATGAAACCATAGAGCTATACGTTTTGCCTCCATGAATTAAATATTTATAGAATTTTCCAGAAGACCACATTCAAGAGTTGAGCAGGGTGATGTGGAGTGACATGGAGTAAAGGTTCTCAAAAGATTTCAATGTTTCTGAGAAAACTGTTGACACTTGAATCGTTTACTTGTTGTTTACCATGGTGTGATTTAAACACTGGAAGAGGGCTTCCCTGGTGGCGCAGTGGTTGAGAGTCCACCTGCCGATGCAGGGGACACAGGTTCGTGCCCCGCTCAGGGAAGATCCCACATGCTGCAGAGCGGCTGGGCCCGTGAGCCATGGCCGCTGAGCCTGTGCGTCCGGAGCCTGTGCTCCACAGCAGAAGAGGCCACAACAGTGAGAGGCCCACGTACCACAAAAAAAAAACACAGGAAGAGACACTAAACATCCCAAAATTCATAGTGTCCCTTTGCACTGTAGAAGGAATACAGTTTTCAAGATGGAATATTGGATATGTCACCCACGTCTTAATTGGTGGAGATTGGCAAGGAGAGCCATGTTGAAGTCTATAACCTCCTTATGGAACACATTTCAAAAGAGAATCACGGTCAACTTCATCAATAAGGTTAACAAAGGAGAATGTTGAGTTCTTTTGCTACATCTCTCAGAAAAAGAGAAGCTCTGTAGAAAGAGAATCCATCAGAAAGGTAAGTCCTATTGACAATCAAACTAAGGTAAGTCCTATTGACAATCAAACTAAGAAGGACCTTTACCCAAGAATAAACTGTCTTATGACAGAGAAGCCACAGTGATGACAGCACTTTGAGAGCGGAATTCCCTCATCATGTGAAAGTATTTAAAGGAGGAACTCTTCACTGCTGTAAAAATCCTCAAAGGAAACCCTGCCCCCACTCCTAATAATAAGGAAAGTGCTTCAAAGGGTGATAGGCAAAGACTTGAAGCAATCTGGGTCTTGTTGAGAAAATTATCTTGAGCAAAGTGGGGGGGAGGGGATGTGTTTTTGTCAGTTTTGACATTAAAGAAAGATCATCCATCCTCCTTTCTCTAGGATTTCCCTTTTGGTCTTCTCATCTAACAAAACAGTATTTGTTTTGGATGTATTCCATACACTTTTTAAAAGAAAAGTCATGTGAAAACCTGTATAAACAGTGTTGACTCACCCTACCCCCAGTGCATCCCTTTGCTTCTATTTGAAGAGGTTGGATATGGGCTGATTATCATTTTATTTCCAAGAACACAAACTGTACCTTTTAGATATTAGTCTATTATTATCAAAAATATCTTATATTCTATGTTTTTGTTATTTCACATGCAGAACTATAACAACACAAACTAGAGAAGATGACACAATGTACAAGAAAGCAAGTAAATTACTATCTAATTAAAACATTTAATTCTAATATTAGCAGAGTTCTCTAGAAAATGTTATCTTTCTCAATGCTTTTTTGTCTCCTTTTTCCAAAAACTTCCCTCAACTCTGGAGGGCGGCTGTTAAAGAATATTTCTGATTTTAAGAGCTTAGTTTAAGAGCTTAGCTTAGTTTAAAAACAAATAAAATATCATCTTTTTTTCAATCAGAACTTGAAATCTGAATCTAATACTTCTTGATACTATTACAATCCCCTTGGCACCACTGGACAATATTCTGTTTAGGGACCTTGGCTACAACTACTACATAAACATAGTGATATATAATTTATCTATTTTAATACTAAGTTTCTCTTTTTTCTATTAATTTAAAGGCACACAATTGAAGAACCATTTTCACAGGTTAATACATCTTGTCTCTGCTTTAAATTTTAAACTCATTTTTTCACCTTATAAAGATGGAAGGAGTAAATGAGTTATTGTGTAGATAGATTGTAATATTGGCTTGTTATATGTAGTTTTCTTTGCCACATTTCCTTGACTTTCAGGTAAGCAATGAATGAGTTTGTTTTTTGCACACCTGATTTTGATAAGAGTTTTGTATTTTTAGCTCTTAGGTTGGGATTAGTCATTGCATATATATATGCAGAAATATGATCTAAACTAAACTTTTAACAACTCTTAAATTTGAAAAAAATATAATTGTGTGAGATTTTATTCACTCAGACCAGTTTTTGTATACACTGTATTAAACCACCAAATGTATTTGAATGCTTGATGATGGAGAAATAGGCTTCCAGTATCGTCTGGAAGTGTTATAATGATTATAACTCTTACTGAACTCATGAACCTAAAATTAGAGAATCTTAAGAATCCTAGGAGTTGGAAGGTAATGTAGAAATCATCTGGCCTGATGTAAAGTCCCCCTTCAACATCTCTGGCACAAAATCATCTGTGATCTGCATGAATATGTCCAAGCAGAAGTAAACTCACTAATTCACAAGAAGGCTATTCCATTTTTGAAGAGTTCAAATTGTTAGAAATCTGTCTCGCTCTAATTTTTGCCCTTTGGACTTACCCTCTAAAAATGATATGGAATAAATTTAAAGTATCTTTCAAAAAAATATCTTATATTCAATAAACAGGTTCTCCTCTCTAAGAATTCTCATCTTTAAATAGCAAATAACTATAGGTACTACACCTAATGCCGACAAGTTGGAATACGACAGTTCTGCTTCAATTTTATCCAACCATCAGGCCAAATTAATCTGCAGACATAACTTGGTATATGTGGTATATGCTGGTATAATGTAAAGCAAATCTGAACATAAGAGTAAGAGATTAATAGTAGATCCTTGGTGCTTGCTACCACCTACCCTAGAATGGATTTTTTTAGATTGCAGTAGGAGGAATTATTCCTTCTCACTCATAATGTAGCTTAATAAAGCTGCTTTGAGTCTACTTGAACCTAGAATTTTATAGTGACACAGCTCTGCAAAAGTAGCATTGTGTTCATAAATTTAAAATTTTCCACTCCAACTGCCTCTTGAGAAAAACTTTCTCAGCTCTCTATACCAGGCTTTTCCTCCTTCCTCTCAAAAATCTTCAAAACAAGTTGTTAAAACTAACAACAGATTATAAACAAGTTGAAGCCAATTCCATCTGTACCACGTCTAGAAAAAGTGGCCCTCATTCCCTTACTCTTAATTTAACAAGGACTGCTATACAGCTTCCCCTTCCCCTACACCCTCCCTCAACCCCCAGATAAAAATACCCCCAGTAAACTGGTTACATGACCCATCAGTAAAACATAGCAGAAACTACGCATGACCAATAATCAATTTAATTGAAATGTAATTACAAATATTTTGTTGTCTTCAAATGCAAAATAAGTTTGAGCACAACAAATGCCACTTGGGCTTGAGTGATGGTTTAATAATGATGATATATGTTTGAGCATGGTTTTGGTGAGACAAGCTGAAGACTTACAGATCTATAATTTTGTGTGGATACCAGTTCTCACAGCTCTATAATTCTAGGACCATACTTCAAAATTTGTAGCTTTTAGTTTCTCTGAAGCCAGAATATGTTAACCTCACTGACCGATATTTACTTTATTAGCTATCTCAAGCCAAATAATAAAACTCTCTGTGAAAACCCCCTGCTAACAAGAATTGTTTGAAGCTTAGAGCTCTGATTATTGCCCAGTTATTCACTTCAGTTGACACTTCAAGTATAACTTTTATCTCATTTTTAAAAGGATGATTCTCTATTCCCCCTCAAAGACCCAAAAGTTTAAGTAATAACCAAATACATGCATGTAGTAGAAAATCAAACAGTGCAAGATGACTCAGTGAACTGTTCCCTTTCAATTCTCTCCACCTTGTAGACAACCATGTTTAATAGTTTTCCATTTATTTCTAAAAAATACGCATATGCTGCTATCTCTTGATTCCTTCATTTAAATCTGTGCTGTCCAATACAGTAGCTACCAGCCACATGTCACACTTTAAATTTAAATTAATTAAAATTAAATAAAATTTAAATTTCAGTGTCTTAGTCACACTCACCACAGTCCAAGTTCTCAACAGTTATATGTAGTTAATAGGGACGATATTGGACAACACAGATAACAGATGTAGAATATTTCCACCATTATTTTCCCCAGATATAAAACATTTCCACCATTGGATAGTGCTGTTTATAAACTATAAATTGATTCTTTCTTGTGAATGATGAAGATTTAGCATTCATACTTACACTGTCTCCCCTCCCTTCCCCTTTCCAATTTTTGAATAGTAATATTCTTTTCAAACCTTGTTTGGTAACATCTGCCTCTTGAACTAGAATGTAACTTCAGTAAGGGCAGGGAGTTTGTTTTGTTCATCACTGTATCGCCAATCATTTAAAATAGTGCCTTTGACGTAAGATATGTTGTAAAGAACTGTCAAATGATTGAACGAATGCATGACTATCCTATAGCTTAATATCATTTGACTCTCCTTAGTGCCCTGATCCTCCCTCCACCTCCTCTTTCCCACCATTCCAATGCCTAATCTTAATTAAGTCTTCTATGCTTTTCTAGAGAGTGATTCTGAGAGTTGAAAACTAGTAAACAGCCTTTATATTATTATGGCTATATATATGTTGTTTACTGCAGAGCTAAAGAGTACTGAGATTATATTTCCTTCTCCAACGGTCCAATTATCAGAATCTCAGGCTGCCTAAAATCAAACATTTTCCTATTTATGACAAAAACAAAACCATTGGTTTTGTCAAACATTCTCCCTATGCTTCATTCAGCTTTAATAAGCAGTACCTCAAATAAAAATGATAGTTAAGGCAAGGAGTTTAGAATATATATAAAAATTAGCCTAAATCTATAGACCCTAAAAATCCATGAAGATACTAAATGCTGGGCTTCCCTGGTGGCACAGTGGTTGAGAGTCCGCCTGCCGATGCAGGGGACACGGGTTCGTGCCCCGGTCCGGGAGGATCCCACATGCCGCTGAGCGGCTGGGCCCGTGAGCCATGGCCACTGAGCCTGTACGTCTGGAGCCTGTGCTCCGCAACGCGAGAGGCCACAACAGTGAGAGGCCCACGTACCGCAAAAAAAAAAAAAAAAAAAAGAAGAAGATAATAAATGCTAATAAAATTTAAGCACGATGTACTATTCAAGCATTGATTTTATTTTGGTTACTAGTTACCTTGCTTTTCTACCTTGTTGTCAAGTAACCCAGTAGCTCTAAATGGCAGTGGCACTGTTGCCAGGGATATTTTGAATGGCATGATGATGGGGGAATCACCTAAAGACTTTTAAGCAGACTAGTAACATGATCAGATTTGTGTTTTAGGAAGATGGCTCTGGAAGCAGGCTGGAGGGTGAGGGATAAGAGGGCAGATGAAAGCAGGTCTATCAGATGAAGCCTATGTACAGGAACAGAAGTTTCGAAGCTGTAAATGAAGACGATTGAAATGGGATTGGGGAGCAGGGGAAAGACTGTAGAGAGATTAAGAGAGCATAATTCTGATTGTGGTGACTGTGGTACCTGTGGGGGAGCAAAGGGGAAGGGCAGGGGAGACTATGACTAGGTGTCCAGCTTGTATGACCAGCTGGATCATGCTCGTCATACATGTTTTCAGGGAAAATAACAAAATCAGTCTAGTGTGGAACTATCTAGGAGGCAGAGAGATATGTGGGCTCAGAAGTGAGACCCTGGCTAAAGATACAGATGTGAAAGTCAGCAGAACACAGAAGGCAGTAAGGTTATGGATGAGCATCGGTAGAATGCAGGGGAGAATCAGACGGGTATTTAAAAGGTGAGCTGAAGAATGAGTCGGCAAAGGAAAATAGAAGAGGGCGTTCCAAGAAATAGGAAGAGGACAAGGGAACCAGGACAGGGTCAGATAACAGAGAGAAAACTATTTAAGGTTGGCAGGCAGACAGCAGTGACATAATCTACAGAAAGAGCAAGTTGAGTAAAATCTGAGAAGAGATTGCTGAATTCAACAATTAGGAGGTCTGAGGAACTTTAGGAAGAGCCTTTTCAATGTGATGATGACAGAAGCGGAATGCTGTTGGGTTGAAGAGCATATGTGAAGTGGAGAGAGTGAACAAAGACTTGGTCTTTACAAAGCCTGGCAGGGAAGGAAGGTAAGCCAGGTTGATGGCTAGCAGAGAGCATAATGATGTTTATGTTAAAATATTTGGGTTCTGGAGGGTCCCTCCTACCGATCCCACCTTTCTGTTTTCTAAAGTGTTTAAAATGTTACACTATTACTTTTCTAATGGAGTTTTTGCAATAAAATGAGTGATATGAAAAATACATAGACATGCTAAAAAATCTTAAGCATTACTCAAATGCTCCTTAGCTTACCGTATAGAAGCTATATTTGAAGAAAGACCAGAAGACTAAAATAAGATTCCATCCCTAGAATCTTTTTTATCTTTAGTTTACTTTTAAGTTGTTTGTTGTTGTTTTGTTCCTAATATCTTTTGGTCTACCAAATGGAGAGTGATAAGTTTAAGTTATGAATGACCATGGCAATCTGTCCTGCTTTTTGGCACAAAGTAGGTGCTCACTAAACATGGATGAATAAATGAATCCAGAGCTTTAATTCTAGGTCAGGTTCTACTGTCAAACGTGTTCACAGCACTCAGTACTTTTTCTTCAAAGCATGTATCATGGTTTGTGATTACTTATTTATGTGGGTAGTTTTTGATTAATGTCTGCTTCTTTTACTAAGTTCCATGTGACCATGATGGTTTTCTTTACTGTTATATCCTCAACACCTAGCTCATGGAAACATTTGTTAAATGAATTAATAAAGAAAATATCATAACATAATTCATTATTTAACAACAAAATTGGACTGAATTAAAAGATTATCACTTAGTTTGGACTTGCCTATCACTAGGCTGATCAAAAAAAAAGTAGATGAAGAATTTCTACTATTTTGCTTTAGGCAATTTTTTACAAACATCGAATTTAATATAATATGATTATTTTCCTGCCTATCAAAAATAGCGCAGTTATTCAAACTGATTATTAATAATTTCATATGTAGAAGCCACATAGCCTTGTCACCCATAAGGATTTCATGCATTTGCATTTGTGAAAGGACAACATGACTAAAAGCTGTCAAGAACACTGAGGTGTCCTTTGGGCAGTGTGAACATCTGGTATCTATTCTCTTTGGAGATTAATAATGTAGCTGCACTGCAGCAGGCTTTACTAATTCCTTTGAGCCCTGCACAGCATTTTTAAATGGTTCCAAACACACAAGATCTCTAATTGGTGTGGATTTCATCCACAGTTTTCTTACAGTCTCAAAATGTCTCATAAACTCCTAAGCAGGAATTGACAGAGGAAAGCTTCCCTATTTCCCTTTGTGGAGGCAGCTGTTAATTTTTTTCAGGTTCAATAAAATTACTGAACTCAAACTGCTTCAACCAAAAAACCGGGGAGAGGGACTTTATTTTCCCTGGCCTGAACAGTCTCTTGCTACTTTAAATCACAGTTAATATTTTTAAAAATATATCTTACACATAAGTCAGTTGTAGACCTTTAGCATCAAAGGATCTGAGCAATATCACATGTAGCAGCCTGACCTTTAGCCATAATTTCTAAGTGCCATTAAAAAATGTCTCTCAAACTGGTTTTAAACTTAGTGTTGACCTAGTAACCTTGATCCAAAAACATTCAACTTTAGATAATTATTTTATTTTGCTTCCAAAAGCTCTTCAGTCCAGTGAGGCATCCATTAGGAAGAGTTTAGAGTTTGCTTAGAATTTATTAGCTACATTGAACAGGAAGATGGTGATTTGGGTTGCTTGCTGAGTGAAGATTATTTACTGTGCTTAACTGACCTTAAGAATTCCAGGAGGGATACAGAATGGGGAAATTCAAAGAAATACAGATTTTATTCTCAGTGACATGCAATCCAGACTAAAAGTGACATAATGTTCCATTCAACTGCAGTCCTGAATTGGGTCTATTCACTACATAGCATCTTTTGGGACTGTCAAACTATCACTCACAGTCTTTATTTGGGCACCTATCAAAAATTTCAGAATATTTCCTCTCAAATATATATGTGCCTGATAAAAATGGAAGATTATTTCTAAGAGGGAGTTAAGTCATGAAATTCTTTTTTTTTTCTAAATTTTCTCCTGATATTTTTCTCTAACTAAACTCTCTCTAAACTTCTGAATAGGCTTTAGAGCTTTATTCTATTATAAACTTTTAGTAACCACAATATGAAATAAAATATTTCCTTGTTTTCATAAATCTATGATCCTTTACTGCATCACCTTTTTATGACATGTCAAAACTTAGTTCACCTACTACAATTTAAATTTCTGACAACCCATCTTGAAAAAGTATTTTGAAACAGATTGCTCAAAAAAGCTATTAAGCACAAATAATCTAGAATAAAATGATTACTTAGAGTTGTTTACATGACAAAAGATGTTTTTCCCTTTGTAGCAGACACATGGCAAAATTGAAGCAATTTATCAAACACTGTACATTCCCTAATATATTAAAATTTTAAAATAAATTACTTCAGAAAGACATGAAGCAAACTACATCAAATCAAGGCATACTCTGATAACTATTCATTCTTTTAAAAATCCTTTAAGGAACCGGCTTGCAGGGCAGAAATAGAGACACAGATGTAGAGAACAAACATATGGACACCAAGGGGGGAAAGCGGCGGGGGATGGGGGTGGCGGTGGTGTGATGAATTGGGAGATTGGGATTGACATATATACACTAATATGTATAAAACAGATAACTAATAAGAACCTCCTGTATAAAAAAATAAAATACAATTCAAAAAAAAGATCCTTTAAGGAAATATTTTGCCAACACCCAATCCCCATTACTTAGCTCTTCCTTTTCATATATTTAATTATGTTCCAATATGCTATAACTGACTGTTTAGAATGTTTTTTGGGTTTGTTTGTTTCTTGTCTGTATTCCACCAACTAAAATGTAAGCTCCCTGTGGGTGGAGATAGCTGTTTTGTTCCCAGTGCATTCAAAGCTCCTAGAAGGATGCCTGCCTGGCATGCTTTGAATGAACCTTCTATATACATTCTTGTCACTCTGGAAATCTGGAATTTAAAAATATTGCTTTGGTTTTAAAATACACAGTTACAAAAATCTTTATTATAGATTTAGTTATAGAATCTCTAGGTCACTTACTAATGTTTATTGAAGATTTTGGCACCTGGCTGACAGTTTTCTCCCCATTCCAAACGGCTACCTACATTCTAGAGACCTCTATGAAGGTAACCCACCTAACATCCCTCATATCAACAGCACTTTGAGTACCTCAGAAAGCTGAAACTAATACAGTCCATGGAGCCAAGGTCCTGTATCAAGCAAGAGCTATGGGTACAAGTGGCCTTGCAACTCGAAAGCTTCAGTGGCTTTGATTCTGACCACTGACAGGCTTAATGCATTAAAGAGTTAGATGTCATCACATGAAGAAAGCTGAACTTCAGATAAATGAATTCGACTGAAGAGGATATGGTACTGCACACATATTTTAATTTGGCACTGGACCATCATGACCAAAAAACAAATGAGTAAAATTCCATAAAGATCCAAGCACATCCATAGTATATATTGCATGAGCTATAGGGTGATGTATCATTCTGCCAGTTGTGCAGTAATATATAAGTCCTACCTCACTAAACCAGTCGTAAATGATGCAAGGTGCAGGTGCAAGAGTTGGCTACTTAGTACGGAGCAGGCATTACATAAATATTTGTTGAATAAGTGAACCAAATTGAAGATGAAGAAAGTATTAACAAAAATTGTGAAAATGATATCACAATAAATCAATGTATATATTTCAGACATTTTTGACAAAGATCACCTCTCAGGCGTTTATTATTTCTTATGTCACTATACCAGAGTACCTACATAATTTCTTTGATTTTTTGCCCATTTGGGTAACATAAAATATTTTAGAAGGTGTAGTAAGCATCCATACACATAAAGCACTCAACCATGTACTATTAAAGTCTACACCATGTATTATTAAATAATCCCCAAAATCATGGTCTTAAAGGCTAGGTAAAAATAAATTTGAACTACACTTCCCATATTAGAAAACTCCCTTGGGAAATTTCGCCAAGGTCTGGTGCTATACAAAAGATTTTAAAAAATCATCTACTTTGACTTGAGGTGTAAATCAAGAGCCAGTATAATAGCTCTCTGATAATTAATAGTTTTTATTTTTGTGCATTTTTATTTGTAATGGCTCTCGACACAAATCATTTTTAACTCTCAATCTCAACTCTTTGCTCAGTTCCACGTATTGCTCTGGGTTTCTGCCCTCCAAGATACCTTAATGTTATTACTCTTTTAATGCCTTGTTGCTTAGCTCCTATTACTTTTTAAAGATATCATACACATATTTATTAACCATATACAAATGCATAAATGTGACTATACCCTACATACTTTGAGTGCAACCTTTTTTTCCCTATTTTCTTGTCCCCCTTCCTCATCCTACAAGGAAGCCTACATTAACAATCTAATAAGGGTTCTTCTACATTTTTGTCCATGTTCCTATAGCCTTACAAAATCATAAGTATCTACATACACATAAACATAAGTGTTCTAGCAGCTGCATAATATTCCACTTTGCAACCATCTGCCAAATGACAAGAATGACTTTGTTTCCAATTGTTTTTCCTCTATGAAATATACGCAATAACAACCTTGCACATATGCTACTACATCTGGTAGACTTTTTCTTCTAATGGGATAGATTCTTAGGGATAAGACTACTAGGTCAAAGGGCAAATGTATTTTTGTGTTTAGAAGGTAGTTCTAGATGGCTTTCCATAATAAAGACAGTTGAATACTCTTTTCTTCAAAACCTCCATCAACAACAGGTGTTGCAGCTTTTTAAAATTTCCAATAAATTATTGCCAGTAGCTCATTTAAGCAAAATTTGTATTTCACTGACTATCTGCAATATAGACAGCTCTTAATGTTTGTTGGCTATCTGCTTTTCTGGGACTTGTATCTTCTTCATATTTTTTGCCCTTTTTTTCTGTAGGGTTATTTGTTGCTGTTGTTTTTCTTCACAATTGGTAACAGTTCTTTGTATATTGCAGATATTAATTCAGGCCGTTGCATTGTAATTATTCTTCCATATCTGTTGCTTCTGTATTGACTTTGTTTATGATTTTGTCAGTCAAATATGTCTAACCCTTTCTTTTGCACTTTCTGGGATCCTGGTCTTGGTTAACAAGAGCTCCCTGCCTCTAGACTATACACATGGCATCCTATATTTTCTGTAGGATTATTTTTTTGTTTTGCATTTAGATCTTAATCAGTCTGTAATTTCTTTTAGAATATGGGATAATATTTCACTTTTATTTTCTTCCAAATAGAAGAGCAACTGGGCCATCAACAATTTTTAAATTGTCCATTCTTGACTAAGTTGAAATACCATGTTTAACTGATATCTATTTATAGATTCTCAAGTCTGTTCCACTGATGTACTTGTCTATTTATATGCAAATATAATTTTATTATGGTGGCTTTAGAGCATGTTCTTATATCAGGAAAGGCAAGTATCACTTAAGGTTTTCTTTTTCATAAACATTACTGCTTGGGCTTTTTTTCCTTAAACAGGTTCATTATAGATTATAAACTAATCTTATTTTTTGTCTTTCAAAAAAATGAACTTTGAATTTGTTTATTTTTTTCTATAATTGTTTAATGTTTTCTATTGCATTAATTTCAACTTTTATCTTTGTTCTGTCTTCCTAGGATTTTTATTGTTCTTTTTATAAAATTCCTTTATTTTTCATCTTTTTTTTCTTTAATAATAAAGGCATTCAAGGTTATAAATTTTCCCCTAAGTATAATGTTCATGGTATCACATAGAGTTAGATATTTATTTCTAATTTCATTGGATTATCTTAAACATATGGCTGTAAAAGTCACTGCTTTCTAAAATTTATTAATATTTTCTTTATGGTCAAGTACATGATCTATTTTTTTAATGTTCCATGAAAATACAAAATTATATTTTTTATTTGAGGGACTTTTAAAATTTAAAAGATACTTTACATATCTGCTAAATAGTTTATTGATTGCATTATTTGGTTAATCTATCTCCTTACTTAGTTTTGACTACTCACATGTCTCAATCTGAAAGAGACATAGTGAAGTTATCCACTATAACTCTGTATTTTTAAATTGTTTTCTTTCATTTCTAAGATTCTTGTTTATATATTTAGCTATGTTATTTTATACCTACAGGTTTATGATTGCCCTATACTTTTATTATCGCATAATTTGCCTCTTTATCCTTTTGTGATTTTTAGTTTAAATTCTTACTTTGATAGTAATATGGCCATCTCTACTTTCCTTTTTGTTTGCTTTGATCTAGTATCTTCTTGACAATCTTTTTATGGTCAAGCTTTTCTTTTTTTGGCCACCCCATGCGGCTTGAAGGATCTTAGTTCCCAGGCGAGGGACTGAACCCAAGCCCAGCAACGAAAGCGCCAAATCCTAACCACTGGACCTCCAGGGAATTCCCTGTCAAGCTTTCTTTACACTTTGTTTTTCTAAGTAGCAAGTAGCTAGATTTTAACTCAGTCTCTGATAATCTCTGTCTTTTAATGGGGGAATTCAGTCCATGCATATTTGATTTAACAAGTAACATAACTATCTAGTTTCATCTTTCTTTACATTTACTATTTATTTTTTGTTGTGTTTTCCCCCTTGTTTCTGCTGTTTAGATCAAATTCCTATTTAGCCATTTTTTCCCCTTATTAAGTCACTCTCTCTTTCTCTGTGTTCACAAACAGAATTATCTACTATAAACAATATACTATATACAGGATACAATTTCCTCCACAAAGACCCATTATTTTCCTTATCAAGATGCTATAGCCTCCCTTTCCTGCTTCCCCTTCCTCCCACTCACGTGACATAAAGCCTTTGAAAACTTTCACTTTCCTTCTCTCCACCTTCCCTCCCCTTCTAAGCAGGTTATCCTACCATCTTCTAGGTTCCAGGGTTGAGAAATCTAAGGCTAATCTGACAGTGCTATTGTAAATTTGGAAGCTTATAAAATTTTCTCTTTACCCCTGAAGCATCAAGCAAGGCTTTTGGTACCTATGCTTTCTCATTAGTCCTACATGCAATTTGGTAAGCCTGTTTTATCTGCAGGTGATGGAGTACAGGATGTGCTACCTCAGAATGTGGCACCTTGGCGTATTGAATATTTTAAGCTGAAGGAATTTGAGAAATGGTATGACCTTCTCCTGAAGCAGGTCATAATGTTGCAGGGAAAAGTGGGGTGCAAGAGGATGGTCACGTCCCAGGCCTCAGGCGAGTCCCTGGGACAGGGTGACAAGTGTGGGTTCTTGGCTTTGTGCAGGAAAGAATTCAAGAGTGAGCCACAGTAAAGTGACAGCAGGTTTATTTAGAGAGATACACATTCCATAGACAGAATGAGGTCTCAGAAAGTGAGAGTGGCTTTGGGAGAAACGCACTCCACAGACAGAGTGTGGGCCATTTCAGAAGGTGAAAGACCCCGAAATATGGAATGGCTGGTTTTTATGAGCTGGGTAATTTCATAGGCTAATGAGTGGGAGGATTATTTCAACTATTTTGGAGAAGGGGTGGAGATTTCCAGGAATTGGGTCACCACCCTCTTTTTGGCCTTTTATGGTTGGCCTCGGAACTGTCATGGTGCCCGTGGGTGTGTCATTTAGATGCTGATGTATTACAATGAGAGTATAAGAGGCTCAAGGTCTACCGGAAGTCAACTTGTCCACCATCTTGGACGTAGTTGGTTCTAACCAGTTTATGTTGTGTCTTCAAAGCCTATGTCATTCTTTTAAAGGTTGTGCCCTGCCCCCTTCCTGTCTGAATAAAACCTTCACGTGAGAAGTGCCCACCCTAAACCTAGAAAAAAAGGAATATCCTTATCTCCAAGACTCGGAAAAGAATGAAAGGAATCAAAAGGAACAGGCCTTGCTGTTTTCCCCAATTTACTACACTGGACTCATATCCTTTTTTTGTCCTATCACATTTTTCCAAGACTCTCCACTTTTCATCAAACCTAGCGTGAAAACATTCAAGTTGAACTGCTTTTCTGGGTCTTTGTCTCCTTATGAATGATGCTGAGCAGGGCCCTGTGGGGCTCCTGGGCATGGAGGCCTTTTCTTGTGTGTGTGTGTGTGGTACGCGGGCCTCTCACTGCTGCGGCCTCTCCCGTTGCGGAGCACAGACTCCGGACGCGCAGGCTCAGCGGCCATGGCTCACAGGCCCAGCCGCTCCGCAGCATGTGGGATCTTCCCGGTCCGGGGCACGAACCCGTATCCCCTGCATCGGCAGGCGGACTCCCAACCACTGCGCTACCAGGGAAGCCCATGGAAGCCTTTTTATTCCCCCATTTCTGCAGGCAAGACTGCAGCCTCCATGACCTTCCCTGAGTTCCAAAGGGCAGATTCAAACAGTTGCTAATCAAGGGAGGAGCAGCCTTGAAACCACCTGAGGCAAGATTAAAGGGACCAGAGAATCTTATCAAGATTAGGAGACCCAGACCACCTGAGAACCTGCACACACCCTAATCTTGTCAGCAACACCCTTCTGATACTGTGCAGAAGAAAGAAGAATGCAAGACTGTTGCTGCCTTGATCCTTATCTCATACCTCTGACCACTACCCCTGACTATATAACCTCTCCTTATCCCCCAGTGCGGGGGGGAGGGGGGCAGTTCTTGAGGCACCAGCCTACTGTGTTCCCTCTTTGCCTGGCAAAGAAATAAAGCCACACTTTCTTCTTCCTCCATAACTCTGTCTCCATATTTCTATTTGGCATTGGTGCACAGACAGCCAAGATTTTGGCAATGTGAAGCCTTCTGTGTCATGTAAAACACATTAAATAAATTTGTTTTTCTCTTGTTAATCTGTCCTTTGTTGTAGGAGTCTCAGCTGAGAATTTAGAAGAACAGAGGAAAAAGACATTCTCCTTCCCCTCACAGAATTGAATCTTTCTTTAAATGAGAAAAAAAAAATTTTTTAACATTATTTACATGTTAAGTCTCCTGGAGCTATCATCCAAGTCTCTTAATTTTTCCTTCATGATAGAGACCTCTTTATGTTTTTACTATGTGCTTTTAGATATTTCTTCCAATTTGGGTCTCAGCAGTGGCTTCCTTCAATTCACTTTTTACTGAACTGTTTAGTTGGTAAATCATGATATATTCAAATCTCCACTTTTTTGGCAGCTGGACATGAATTTCTTCAATTGTATCAAATAGGATATTTCAACTGCAAGAAAGAAATGACACAAATAAAAGTGGCTTTAAAAATAAGGGCATTATTAATTCTCACAGCAAGAGTTTATATTTAGGTGGTTCCTTCTTGGTCAAATAAGTGGCACAACTACCTCATAAAGGCCAAGGTGTTTTCCTCTCTACCCTCCTTTACAGTGTCAGTGATGTTTCCCCTCACGGTCACACAATGGCTGCAGCAATTCCAGACACCACAGGCAGATATGATAGCATTAGTGGAAATGGGAGCACTTCAACCAGTGTGTCTCTTTTTATCAGTGAGGAAAACTTTTACCAGGAACCTCCAATCAGATTTCCCCTGAGATACAAGTGATCAGGAATGGGTACCTGTCCAAGCTGAAATCAATCACTGACAAGGGGAATTCAATTTTATGATTAGCTTAGATCAATTACTATTCACCTGGGGAGGGAGTCACTCTGTCCTAAATAAAAAGTATGAATATATTAGGCAACCAATGTCATCACAGTTGTTTTTTATTGTTGTTTAGTTTAGTTGTCATCTGTTTCCTCCAGAAGTTCTATTTCATCAGATATGTGTCTATTTGTTTTGATTGATCCTGTCTGGGTGCTGGATTCCCTTTCATGTGTTGTTATTATTCTTTGTTGGCTCACTTGGGCTCAGGACTTGTTATTAAAGTAATCCAGAAGCTGGTAGTCCTGCAGATGGTGTAAGTACAGATGCAGATGAGCTGCCAGATGTTGCTAAGGGAATAAGAGGATAAGAATAAGAGAAATCCTCCATGTACCCAAGATTCCCATCACTATTTAGCTCAGGAGATTCAGACAGGCTAGAATGGAGAATATAAGGGTAGCAAGCCATATTCAGGACCATCTTCAATGAATGTTATTGTTATTACTTGTCAGATGCTGTGTTAAGTGATTTACATTTCTTATCTTATATATACCCCACAGCAACCCTACTTATTCCCATTTTACAGGTAGAGAGACTGAGGTTTAAAAATTATTATGTATCTTCTACAAGGTCACTTTACCATGCACTATTAAGTGGTGAAGCTGGCATGTGAATCTAAGTTTGTCTCCAAGTCCTTGCTCTTAAATACTACACCAAACTGTTAGGGGAACCACTGACTGAAACCACCCACCCTGGCCCAGAACCATAGTAACCATTTGCATGAGTTATCTTGCAACAGGAGGTCCTGGTAAGGAACATGGAACTAACAGGCCACCACCAACCGGAATAATTCGGGAAAGGTCAAAAGGAGAGAGGAGAAGCCAGTCCATATGTCCTACAAACCTCCCAGAATCCTTCTCACTGGAATCCATCTTGGCTGAGCAATGCATGTGCCACCAGGAAGGACCCTGAGTCAGGACGATTGGCAAGGGACAACCCAGAAACTAATAAAACCATCACCATAAAACCCAAGACTGCAAGCCACATGGCAGAGCAGTCCTCCTGGTTTCCCTTACCCTGCTGCTCTCCGCCTGGGCGCCCCTTCCCAATAAAGTCTCTTGCTTTGTCAGCACGTGTGTGTCCTCAGACAATTCACTTCCGAGTGTTAGATGAGCCAACTCTCAGGTCCTGGAAGATGTTCCCCTTCCTGCAACAAAACTCTCTGAGGCAGCCCAGAGAGTTGTCAAGTTGAGAGAGTCTATGACAGAATATAAGTAGTGATGAAAAGAAAGAAAATAGTAAGAAGTTACAAACATTTCCTGAAAGCCAAAAGTCCACATTCACCAGATGATTTATGATTTTTGCAAATGTTCTTTTCAATAACTAATATTATATGTATGAAATCCTGAGCTTCATGTCCCATGCTCAGTGCACTAAAAAAAAAAAACCTTTGGAAATTATGAAATGATGATATAATACCCAAAGCAAGAGTTCTTAAACTTTTTTTGTTCCATAGGCTTTTTGGAGGTCTGGTGAAGCCTATGGACCACTCAGGATAATGTTTTTAAATGCATGAGAGGAAATACATGGAAAGAAGAAATAAATAGTGTTATCCAAACACTGAAAAAACAAGCCGCAAATTTATGATATAGTAATAAATGTCTCTTTTTATTAACACATTAAATAACAAGCTCTAATCGTGGCTCTAGTAATTGCCATAATTTTAAAGAATTTATGAGTATAAATGTTATTTTGAGGTATCTGTTGACAACTGTAATATGATATGAAAATATCTATGATTTCTATTGGTGATAAAGTCACAAATACTACTGTGGGTTGTTACCTACATTTATAACTGATAGAAATTGTGGTTAGTGAAAATAAATATGGAATTTTTTTCCCATCCAAATTCATGGACCCTCTAAATTCAATCCAAAGACCCCAAGCTAAGAACTCCTGATTTAAAACCTATGCCTGAGTATTCCATGGACACTGCTTTGAAACTTCTCAATCCTCCCTGGGTTGACTACCATGACTTTTCCTAGAACAGAATCTTTTTTTTTTCACTTGAACTATAGTTGATTTACAATACTGTATTAGTTTCAGGTGTACAGCAAAGTGATAGAATAGAATCATTTTGACTAAGTAGGATGAATTAAGTGGGAAAAGCATGGAATTTGAAGTTTAGTTTACACACACACACACACACACACACAAACAAAACTAGGTTCAAATCCCAGCTCTACAACTTGCTATCTGTGAAATCTCTGACAAGTAATATAACTTCACTGAGCCTCATTTTCTTATTCTGTAATTTGAAATTTTAAAAAATCTACTTCCTGAGGTTATTGGGAATTATTGAAAAATGGATGAAATATCTGGACCCCCTCCAGAAAACTATTAATCCAAATGCATATACTAAAACTTCAGGACTTCACAGACTTTGGGTTACTAACCCTGCCTTATCTTTTACTGCCACCTTGATAAATTGCTTTCTTATCAGAAACCTTTACCTTTCAGAGGAGGAGGAATGTTGCCTGGAAGTCCATCAACACTTTCCTAGAAACTTTCACAAAATGTTACCAAAATCTTTCAAAGCGCTTTCCAGGAAACATGAGGACCTGAACCTGGCTCATCAGTGTAGTGTAACACTATACTGCTATGAATAAACAGGTGTACACACTTTAGGAAACTTGGTGTACTATTCTTTACTCAAAATCAATATTGCTCAGGCTGTAACTATAATGAAGTATTATGACCAAATCTGAATTTAACATCCAGAGAGATATGTGGATAAATGAAAAGGATTCAGAAGATAATCACAAATACAATAAAAAGGTTTTTTAAAATGGCCTATACAAATGGTTAAAGAAATGAGTACCTAGGATTATGTAGTCTGGCAAAGAGAAAGCTAAGGAGTAAACTCAAAATAGTCCTGAAATATATAAAAAACAGTTTAAAATATAGATTTGGTCTTGGCCAAAAGATGAAGAAGAAATAACTAAAATTTTAAACAGGAAAGTGCAAAGAGTCAGAAAGAGTTATCTTATAACTCTTATAAAACAAAAGTAACTGGATCGAAATAACAAATCAGAATGTTGACTTACATACATTTTCCTGCCTCTGATGATGGCATCACCATTGTTTTATTTACCGATATTCAAAACTCAACTGTTGTACTCCCACATCTACTTGGTCATTAACTACTATGACTACTACTCTCTCTAATTTCCATCCCTTCTTCTTCATTCCTCAGCCACCATCAAAATTTGGTGGTGAAATTTTGACAGAAAATAATGAGTTTTCTATTTTCTATCTAGAAATTTTTCTATCTAGACAATATTTAATTGGCTTCCCAGACAGAAGGCTCTCCCTGCCCAAATCACTTCCCAGTTCTACTATTTGTTGTCCCATAGCCCCCTATTTGCAATCTCATTTATCAAAAAGATGGAGTATGCTAAGGAGTATTTTTATGGTTTCATCAATATGCCCAGGCTCATTACCACATTCTTCCTTCATTCATGCTCTTTCACCTGACTGGAATTTTGCCATCTCCAAATCTCAACCATTTGTTAATACCTTGTTGAAGTCCTGTATGTTCCGTGAAGTGTTCTATAATTATTCTCCACTATTTCTGAATGTATATGGCACTTAACAACTCTATTATACAACCTGAAACCTACTCAATGACACTTTAAATTACTGTCTGTTGTTTTATTATGTTAGGCTTATCTTCCCAACCAGACATTAAACTATTTGTATAGTCCGCTAGATTTTAAGCTATCTGCATACTGGGCAGTTGTTCTAAAGAATATACTAGGGCTTCCCTGGTGGCGCAGTGGTTTAAAGTCCGCCTGCCAATGCAGGGGACACAGGTTCGTGCCCTGGTCTGGGAGGATCCCACATGCCGCAGAGTGGCTGGGCCCGTGAGCCATGGCTGCTGAGCCTGCGCGTCCGGAGCCTGTGCTCCGCAACGGGAGAGGCCACAACAGTGAGAGGCCCGCATACCACAAAAAAAAAAAAAAAAAAAAAGATATACTAGAACAGAGTGAGAAGAGCAGATCAAGGCCAAATCCTAGAGATGATACCAGAGTCAGGACAGAAAGATCACAGTAGGAATGCCAATTCCAAAGAAGCAGGACCGAAGTCAGAGGATGGAGCCAAGAGCTTGAAGTCAGATGTTGACATGGATGTGTAGGTACAGCTCACAGGTGTGGGTACACAGTAGACAGTAAGAATCCACTTGCCCATTTTTCAAAAAAGGAGAGAGTGGACCCCACACACTGTAAATAAGTAAACTTTAAATCAAAGAAGATTCCACGTAAGACTGCTACAAGGTTAATTTGACCATACTTAGAAAAAGTAAGCACCTCAAAGAGCAAAGATTCTTCACTACTGAAGATTTTCAAAAGAATATGCCAGTCTCTGAAAAGAATCTAGGGAAATGATCAAGTTTCTCCTTGCAGATAAGGTAACCCAAAAAGCCTGAGATGCTGCATCTAGCTAGGGTGATACAAGTAGAGTGTATCTGTTGTTAGGCTGCGGTGTATGGATCCAAGAGAATATCTTTTAGAGAAACAAAAGCAAAGGCCAAAAAGCAGACTCTGGTCAAGGAAGCAGTATAGATGCAGAGAAAGATTTCCTTCAGCAGAAATCAAATGAAATAAAATAAGTTTTTGAAAAAAGCAAAGAATATTTTTTCAGTGAGGAAAACTATCAGCCTCATACAACAACCTTTGAGAAGTGTTATCAGTAAAGCAGAAGTGTGATGACATTTAGAAATGCTCCAAAACACCCCAGTGACAGTGCCCAGGTCTGCAGGCTATGTGAGGGCATGGCAGTGTGCAGCCAAGGTCTTGTTCGGCATGTGATGGGTAAAGAGAAGACCCACTTCAGAACTACTGAAATTTGACCTTCAAGATTTCTTGTGAGGGTAACTGGGACTTGGAGGACAATTCTATTACCAGGCCAGCAATCCAGTCCACTGAGGGCAATAGGAGGGAGCACGTGTTACCAGTTGTCCTCATTGGGGACATTTGTCCCTGTACACCTTTCACTGTGTTTGGCAAATCTTTTATGCCAAGGAACATTTTTACCACATGTAATTTACTCTTTGGTCTGACCTCCTTTCCATGTACACGATGGAACTACGTCTGGTGTCCATCTGGTTGCTAGCTACTGTCTGGCCCTGAAAGGACAGGACTAAATCCTTACCTATGTTGTGTGAGAATTGCCTTTAGACCTCTGCACTCAATTGCTTCTCAATATAGTTGTTCCACAGTGGTGAAAGGATTTCCAAAATGGAAAGCTCCCCACCTGTCCCCAGCACTAACCTGGCCTCTAAGCTCTCAACTCTCCAACTTCAGAAGTATTATTCGGGTTCTGACAGGATCACCCTAACTTACAACTATACCACTTTCTCATGGTGGTATATAAATCTTCCCTTAATATCATCCATTAATTTCATCCTAATCTTCCTTATCTGGCAGTAATTCTCAAAGTTAAAAAAATTCTTTTACATTGCTTTGGTTATTTTAATTGGAATTTGGTAGAGTATGGGAGGAACAGATGTCTTTTCATCTTGCCATTGTACCTCAAAGTCTTTCTCCTCTTTAATCTCTAGTTAATGATGGTTTGAAGAAATTCTTGTATAGGACTTTTAAAAATAACTACTATTAAATAAAAGTGATGGTAAATAGCATTAGATAATGTATATTTATATATTGTGATACTGTGATTTATAACAAGAAATATATATTTTGTCTTCATTCCTGTTCCTGACAAGATCTCCAGTGGAAGTATGCAAACCTATGTGGCCTCTCCCTGGACCACATTTACATATGTTATAGTGATGGACTGGATAATTATTAATGACACAATGGGATTCTAGTAATATGTCAGTACCTTTTGACTTTTATAATTGTTTTGCTGTAAGGGATCAATGTTTGAAGACCAGGAGGTAGACTGTGATATCGTGATTTATAATAAGAAACATATATTTGGTCTTTGTCCCCCTCCTGGCAGACTCCTAAAACTCTCAGAATTTCCTAAGTGATCAGAGCAAGGAAGGTGTCTTTTGTTATTCACAACAAGCCCCTTTCAACCAACCACACCTGAGTTTATGTTAATACGGTGACTTTTTAAGGATGTGGGCTGGTTGCCAGGGGAATCAACCACTTGATTAGAGGATTAGACATCCTCAACCTCCTGGGTGAAAAGAGGCGCTGGAGATGGAGTTCCATAAAAACTCAAAGGATGGGTTCAGAGAGCTTCCAGTTGATTAACATGTGGAAGTGCTGGGAGAATGGTGCTTGAGGAGAGGGCATTGGAAACTCTTCACCAACTTCCCACGTAAATGCCCTATGCAACTCTTCCTTCTGGCTGGACCTGAGTTATATACTTTTATAACAAACTGGTAATCTAGTAAGTAAACTGTTTTCCTGAATTCAGTGAGCCGCTCCAGCAAATTAATCAAACCTGAGGACGGGGTCTTGGAAACCCTCAATTTATATCCATAGGTCGGTCAGAAGTACAAGTGACAACCTGGCCTTGCAACTAGTGTCTGGAAGTAGGGAGCAGAGGCCGTCTTGTGGGGCTGAGCCCTTAACCAGCCTCTGACACTTAGAATTAAGTTGTAGGACACCCAGCTGGCATTTCAGAATTGCTTGATGTATAGGAAACCCACATGCCTGGTATCAGAATTGAAGTAGTGTTAAGAGTATTAAGAGGATACACACAAGAGTGTGTTTTTTCTCTATATTTATACACACACAATTATTGTGGTAAAATATATATAACATAAAATCTACCATTTTAATCATTTTTAGGTGTACAGGTCAGTGCCACTAAGTATATTCACATTTTGGGGCAGCCATCACCACCATCCATCTCCCAGAACTTTTTCCTCTTCTCAAGCTGAGACTCTGTACCCATTAAGCAACTGCCCCACACACCCCCTAGTCCCTGTTAACCACCGTTCAACTTCTGTCTCTATGATTCTAGGTCTTTATGAATTTGAGTATTCTAGGTACCTCACATAGCGTAACCATATAGTATTTGTCCTTTTGTGTCTGCTTATTTCACTCAGTATAATGTACTCAAGATTCATCCATATTGTGGCATGTATCAGAATTTCATTCCTTTTTAAGGCTGAATGAGGTTCCATTTTAGGTATACACCACATTTTGTTTATCCATTCATCCTTCGATGGACATTTGAGTTGTTTCCACCTTTTGGCTATTGTGAATAGTGCTGCTATGAACGTTGGTATACAAACATCTGTTCGATTCTCTGCTTTCAGTTCTTTTGAGTATATACCTAGAAGTGGAATTGCTATGTTCAATTTCTTGAAGAACTTCCATACAGTTTTCTACACTGGCTGCACCATTTTACATTCTCACCAATAATGTACAAGGACTCTAACTTCTGCACATCCTCTCCAACACACACTATTTTCTGTTTTGTTTTAATAATGGCCATCTTAATGGCTCAGAATATATTTTTACTGAGTCATTCTCATATTCACAAATCTCCTTATCTCAAACTTATATAAGAAGAGGTGAGGGGAGCAATATATGTTTGGACAAAGGCCTTTTTCACTGTATGAAAATACTCACATTGGCAATCAAACATGTAGCCCTGGCATCATTAGCAAAATACAGCAATTAAGCTAACAAGCTCCAACCAAGGCATCACTGACTGGTACAGATCTGCCTCTAACTGTTAGGAAAAACAACTATTAAAGAAAAGCCACACAAGGGGATGGGGGAAGAGGTTGGGGAGAGGTTACAGTGCCAGACATCTTTGTTCCTATCTTTACCTGCTAAGAAGGTATGAGTCAATTCATTTACCTAAGTCAGGATCTGAAGAGCTGAAGGAGAATACAGATGAAGAAAGGAAGTAAATGTTTTAAATGTCAGTTTGTGCTAACATACATCTCTAAACCCCCATTTCAGCTCTCTTATTTTATTGTGGAACCATCAAGCTTTTAACAATTTTTTTTTTCTTTTTTTTTTGGAATCCATTCATCTTTCCTTACCACAAAACTGTCCTGTGCCAGAATCTGGTTCTTTTCTCATGGGTCTAACATTTCAGTTTGTTATAAACAGCATATGGATATAGATTATGCAATGATAATGTGTGCTACATTCCAAGGACTTACATTTTCTGTATATATGTGAACAGCAAGTAATCACTGCATTGATTTTTCTCTACTCTAAAAATAAATAATATATTAACCAACCAAGTAAAACATTAATCTGGTACATATATTCTTTTATCTTCTTTTATTGATTAAAAAAATTTTTTAAGTCCTATGCTAAAAAATGAGAAAGTAGCCATAAAACAAATATTATATAAGTACCTAGCTTTTTGGATAAAATTCTAGATTTGTCCTTAAAGACACCAATCATACTGAAGTCTAGTAAAAGATTTCCTAGTAATCAACTTCTGAATAATTTATTTGTTAGTGTCGATGTACTACTAGCCTTCTATTTTTCGTTTGTTCCATGCTAGATGACTCTTGCCAAATAGCATATCCAGACAGACCTCAGTCTCCTCTGTGCTTGTTCAGCTGCCATTTATTATCAGAACACAGTTAGGCATTATCTTTTAAAACACACAAAGACATGCACAAGCAGATGAAGCTCTTCACATAAGCAAAGTGTGTATTAACAATAATCACTAAGAATTTCTGAAACTCACATGTCAAAAAGTATCATCTTCACTTCCCTGGACTTTTCAAACAGGAACATACATGGGTTCTGGCTTTCCACTATAACCTGACTTTCACCTTCTTCAAAAAGAGCTAAGAAAAAAAAAAAGAGGAGGAAAAAGGATATCCAAAGGCATTTCTATTCAATTGCTAAATGGTCCAATATATTTGTAACTCTATCTCCTTTTCCTTTACACCAAGTGAGTGATGAAAACCTGATGGGACAGGCGAGCAACACACTAACATCCAGTCACTGGAGGATATTCACAGAAACAGACAAAAACAGGCCTAAGTGGGCAAAAAATGTTAATACTGGGAACTGCATAAGCAGCAAGTGAAAACATCTTCATCATGAGAGGAAGAGGTTAAAAAGTTTAAGGGAATTTCTGAATAAAATCACTAGGAGTAAGTCAGTGAAAGGCATTCATTTTTCAATTTTCTTGAAAAACAGGACTCAATCTGTGACCCGGCCTCCCAGGTATTACATACAGACCTCAAGAATACAGTCATTTAGAAAGTAACTGCTTCAAGGAGTCCTGCTAAAACTACAAAGACGTGAAATTCCAGGCAGACACAGGAAATTCTTTGGGGAATAAAAGAATTTTATGACTCATAAGATTAAAATCTCCTGAATACTCACTGAAGTAATCTAATGATGTACTGTCACCAGGAAAGGAGTTTGATAAATTTCTGTGCTGTGCACAGAAATCTTAAGCAAAATAGGAAAGTGAACAAATTTGAAACTATATTCATTTATAATTTTTCCTTTCAGGGTAAAACTAACTTCAAGGACACCAGAATTTCTTATAGGGTCTAACATTAACATTTTATAGAATGCCACATATTTAGCTACTGAGATTTTAAGCAAAGTTTCATACCCCCTTTTTTTTTTAAGAATCCATATCTTACTCAAGTCAGCCCAGGAGTAGGCCCAGGATTCAAATGTGGGTCATTTGGAAGGTTCTTAGTTTTCAGATTTAATACAACTTGAAGAAAGTTGTGAGTTGAAGGTAAAGGCTTGGGCCAGATGCCAATGGGAAGAGAAAGAAGGAGGTCGAGTTTTTCCTAGGGAGATCAACAACAACAAAAACCAGACATGGCATTACTTTCTTGATTCTAGACAATGCTCAAGCATAGAAGAAAATCCACATCAAGGAGTCTATCCTTACCTTAAAACATTTTCCATTTTTTTCTAACTTTATTCTACTTCAAAATTTTGCCTATTCTATATGAAATTCCCTTCTAGTAACAGGTTGTAAAAATAAAGCAAGCAATGAAAGCTCTCTGTTTAATCTTTCCCAGGGACAAACACAGTGTAATGTACAATATCTAACTATGAGTTAGATTGCAAATTACTTTTATTTAATTTAGTCTAGTGTTTAGCTTCACCTCTGAAATTTCAGTCTGTATCCTTCTATTTTGGTTTGATTCTATAGTCCACTTTAAACAGTAAATGTTTACATTAAAAGGACAAGAGAATGTGTGATATATTTTAACTGTCAAGAGTGTTGTGAACAGCGGCAGCTGGAAGACTGTGTAGTCCACTTCACTGCTAGCCTGAAGCCTTTTAGAGTCTTCAGATCAGCAGTTACTTCCGTCATTGCTCATATTAGAAACAAAAACAATTCAATTGCTTTCTCTGAAAAACGTAGTAAGATTTCTAGCATTCATTCGTGGTCTTTGCCCTGGGTTCTACATTAACTTTCTGCTGGGCTGGGCAGTGAACTGGTTATGGAATTTTCCTTTCATTTTTCAGGTTGCTGGTTCAGATGAAGACAAAAGGCAGGAGCAAATGAAAGGATTCCCATCTCAGTATTACTTAGAAGTCTCTGAACTGTGTTTGGTCTTGTTCCTCTGCAGTCATTGTTCACATCATCCTGAATTCATTGTGATATGGCTCCTGTCAAAGACCTGCTCAGAAGACCAAAAACACTGAGGCCAAGTTGATTTCCTTAATGTTTCCAGATCTGGTGAAATTCCACAAATAAAACCGAAGAGAGAAATGTTTAACACTCTTACTCTTATTGCAGTGATTTCAGGCCCCGTGGGAACAGCACTGGGGAGAAGTGGATCCTAAGGCTATGTTGGAGGGTGAAGACAGCCAATACAGTGTACATGCATAATTAGACCAGACCTGACACATCCAATTAAAGAAATATTTGAAGGTGGACAAAAGTGTACATTATCCAGCTCCTACCTACCTCTCCAAACACATCTCTTTTTTTTTGGCCGTGCCGTGCGGCTTGCGGAATGGCATTGAAAGCCCGGATTCCTAACCACTAGGCCACTAGGGAACTCTAAACACATCTTGAACCTGTCTCCACACTGTGCTCCACCACACTGATCTCCTTTCAGTTCCCCTAACATATCAAATTCATCGCTTATCAGGGTCTGTTACATTTGTTTTTTCCTCTGCTTAGAACATTCCCCCAAACTCTTTGTTTGGATTCTCATACTTCAGACCTTAGCTCAAATATCTCCTCCTCAGTGAGGTTTTCCTAGAAATCCTGTCTAAATTAGGATTGCCCCACCACCACCCCCGCCATCACCATTCCCTATCTGATCCTTTCTATTTCCTCTCCACCTCTTATCAGATGTCATCATGTTTATTGGTTTACTGGTTTAGTGCCAGACACATATACACACTAGAATGTAAACTCTTTACCATCAGGAGCCCTGCCTGTTTGTTTACCACTCTTTCTACTGTTCCTAAAGCAGTAAATATTTAGTGAATGGATGTGTTTACCACTCTACTAGAGGCTGAGGGTAAAACAACACGAAAAGATGCAGATTCATCCTCAAAAACCTTATAAAGAGAACGGAGACTGGCACATAATCATAATATAATAATTGTTTTACAGGAGCACAGGAGCCTAGTAGAAAGAAATTTATATGCCTATTTTACTGGTAAAAGTAAGTCTATTCCAAGGGAATGGACTGGGTGTGCAAAGGCACAGAAACAGCCATAACAGCACGCAATTCCTTTCTGTGGGAATCAGTTCAGGTTTTATAAAATATAAATTGCTAGGGGTGAGGGGTTGGTGGGGAGAGGAGGCCTTAGACTTGGACAGAGAGGGATCCAGGTCATGAAAGACCTCCCCTGTTATGCAAAGGGAGAGAGATTTCATTCCATAGCCAGTGGGAAGCCATTGAAACACTCTGGGCAGAGGGCTGACATGACAGATTTACATTTTAGAAAAAAAACCTCTGATAACAGATTTAGGTGATTTAGAAAATCAAATTATGGACAGATAACAAGGACAGCCAACAGAATTTCACAATAAATAGGTATCGTAGAGAGGAAGAGGGATTCAATGGCAGGAAAATTTTGCTGAATATTTATCTGGTCTCTGAGTGGTTTTATTTGGCCATATGCTGTGGCAATCACCCACGGAGCAGCCCTAACCGGAGGTTCTAGATACTAATGTCTATTTTAAGAAGGGTTATAGGGACTGAGCTAGACATTGGATAGGAAGCTCTTCTTTCACTTTTAGGTATTTAATGGTCCCAGACATTCTCTCTCCTGAATACAAGCAGAATTTAGAGGTAATAGAATGCTGCCACTAAGCAAGGGCTTCTGTTTCATGGGTGTGTAGACATTTCTCATCCTTTAGACCCAAATTCTCTAGCTCCAGCACCAGTGGGGATAGTGTGGCCTACACAATGTATTCAGGTAAACTGCAAGACATCATGATGCAGGGCCAAAATGTAGAGGCAAGAGGACTGGAAGTACTACTAGGCCAAGCACAAGAAAACCAGTGAAGCACGGAGTATGGCAGTAGCTTCAGGCACTTGAGTTTGCAAAAATATAATGGGTTAAAAGGACCAGGCACCTGTCACTAAATTTCTAAGACTGCCAAGCAGACTGGAGATAAAATGAGATGATTTAATCTCCAACTCAGAGGAGAGGCTTAAGGATTTGTGACCTGTCAGTGGTGATCTTCCATACTCATAGCCTCTCTCAACCAGAGTTCCCAGAGAGAATTAAGCTTGAAAACCCTGATGTGGGGCCTAACCCGAGGCATCCATTGTATGTAATTAACCTCTCTCCTAAGCATCTAACGTGGTTCGCATTATGTATCATCCTTGGGAAAACTGAATAAATAGTTACTCAAATCTTTTTCTGTAGCCTATGGTTCAGATGAGCAATCCAGGGTAAGGAAGGCAACAGGGGAGTTGCTACGTTCCATCTTACCTCAAGACCTTCACTTAGTCTCATTCCATTGCTTGGGAATATTCCCATTCAACCCTCCCCACTTCCTTGTCTACCTCTCTCCTACTCATCCTCCAGGTTTCAGTTTAAAGCCAGAGACCTTCCTTGACCTCTTACACTAAGTGAGTATGCCTTAAACTTGGATAGAGAGGGGGCCAGGTCTTGAAAGCCTTTCCATTTTATGCAAAGGGAAAGTGATTTCACCCTGTAGCCAAAGGGAAGCAAGCCACTGAAAACCTCTGGGCAAAAGGGTGACATGATCAGATTTGCTAGTTCCAAAAATCTCGTACCTCATCTCTGTAATCATATTTTAAAAACCCATCAAATTAGGGCAGGGCCTGAGTCTATGCTGCACCATACATACTCAGGGCCCAGCCCGTTAGAACATTTATTGTATTGGTGTTTAAAAGAAAGAAAGAATGCATAAATAAAGCATGATCTGATATTTGAACAAATGTGCCTTGATTGGAAGGTAGGAAAGAGGGCATTTTAGCAATTAAAGAAACATTATTAATATATGGGAAACTGTCAAGTGCTACTTAGCAAAAACAGCACTAAATACCTCACAAGGAGTGGGTACCACAGCCAACATAATTCAACAAAGCTAGCTGTACTTTTAATAATGTTGTTTAATGAAAAGGCACAGCTACTGAAACATCATTTTTAGTCCTATTAAACCTATCCAGTTAATTATGGTGGGCTTGGGCTACTTAGAAACCTTTGAACATGGCATACAATTTCAAAGCCCACAATAAGCAGAATGAAGGGCATAGGTGAAGGCAAAATAAGGTAACCACTTATTCTTCTACTGCAGCTGCAAAATGGGAATATACATAACATATTGCAGGTACTGGGGTGTCTATTCTTGAACATTTTCAGTGAGAGCAACCTTGCTAATTTTTTTTTTTTCTTAATAGCTTTAGTGGTATCTCATAAGCCTGCTGCCTAAATTGATGACTCTTGTTTAAAGGAAATCTGCCAAATTACTGGATTGGAATAACTGGAAAGAGCTTAGCCAAACACACACACACACACAAACACACACACACACACACAAATAATAATAGTAACTGTGATGTTAAAATTAAAAGGCTTTGGAATTGAGTGAAAATATGACTGTAGTAATGATATCATGAACAAAGCCCTGAATTCTTGACTAGGTTCTCCCACATGAGACCTTGGGGAATCCATGTGCTGCCTTTCTAAGCTTGTATCATTTTTAAATGAGAGTGTTGGATTACATCATCTTTAATATTCTTTTCTCAAATGCTAACATTCTGTTCCTATAAAATCAAATCATGACAGATTACATCCTCTGTTTATATATATGTATATACTACATGTATTATATATTACATATATATTTAGTATATATTAAATATAAAATATAAATAATCTAGTTTACAATGACATAATCAACAGATTATGGTATAGCAATACAACAATAATTCTTTCTTCCCTTTCATCAATAACCATATATATATACTTTGTCTTTCTAAAAGGCATGTAGGATTGAATAGTTGAAAACTAAAAAGGGCTACACATCTTTTAAGGGCAATTTTGTGAGAATTTAAGCATTTGCCAATCTAATGATCAAAAAGATATGACGATCATTACAAATTTTTCATAGGTAAAAGAGTACAAAGTTTGCATTCATTTGTACATGTGGGGTTTTAAGAAGGAGATCCAAGTATAACGGATAGCATGTGTACAAAGGTTACACTGGTGACCATAGAGGGGACATATTTTAGTCAACCACAGAATAGACAGATACATAAAACTTACATAAAAAGAAGCAACACACATAAGACTTCCCCACGGAAAGCTCACATTCCCATTGTTCCAAGCGTTTGGGAGAGAAAAAAATGTCACTAATCAAAAAAGGAATTAAAGTCTCCCTGGCATATTCAGAGCTAGGAAAACCCTTTTGTTCACTGGATACATCTTTTATTTGTACAAATGCCATTATTAGGTAAGTGGGAAAAACAGACTTACTGCAATATATACTGTATTTGAAAACAGTACTCTACCCTGTTGCTGAACTTTATTTGAAAAGCACACTTAATTGAAAACCTACACAATGAGTACCTAACAAATTCCCAAGTTGTTGAAACAAAATAAGAATGAGATTGAATATCAAATATGCTACCCCACAAAAGGGAAGGGAGTTTCCACTGGCAGTAGTTCTAATAAACAGGACCCAAATGCTGCAGCGTAAAAAGGTCTCCAGCAAGTTCACCCGTGGGAAAGGTTAATGGGAAGAAACCAGACAGGGCAGCAAATACAACTCTTACACTCATTCATTCCACATCATTCTCTTTATCTCTACTTAGCTCATCTGTTAAAAAGAACACAAATAGTAACAGCCAGAAATGATCAATTGTTTGCTAAATTGTGACAAGTATTATGCTAAGCTCTAATTTAGGTCATTTAATCCTCTCAACAATCCCATGAAGTTGACACTATTGTTTTACATCAGTTTTAGCAGGAGTTAAGAGACATTAAGACTTTCCCAAGATTACACAACGAACAAGTACCTGAGCTGGGATGTGATGCCCTTAACCATCTTCCTAATGAAATGCCAACAACTTTGGATCTGGTCCCAACCATAAAACAGCATAAATATACTAAATAAAATATCAACTGTGTGAATGATTTGTAACATACATATATGGCAATATCCTTAATATACAAAGAGAACTTACAGAGCAATAAAAATATAAAATACCCCAATAAAAAATAGGCAAATGACAAAACCCAGCAATACATAAAAGAAAAAAATAAATAAATGTTCAGTAATTATATTTAAAAATCTAAACACAAAGAATGCAAATTAAAACATTAATGAGATACTAGGTTTCAAATATGACATATATTATCAGGTATTAATTAAATAGGATGAAAACAGTCAGTACTGAAGAAAGAGAGCATAGAGAAATGGCAACACCCACAGAATCCACATGGAAATTAAATCAGCACAAGTTTTCTGGAAAGCAATTTGGCAATAACTACCAAGATCCTTCAAAGTGCTCATAACAATACAAGGAAACACTCAGAAAGTATAACACTCCTGTTGTGGTTCTAAACAAACTGTTCTTTAAAAATTAGAAAATAAAGCTCAAGACAGGGGAAGACTTACTACGTAAGAAATAGTTATGGTAAACAAAACTTACAAAACTTATTTTAATGCTAAACTAATATAACCATTGATAATATGATTTAAAGTATAATGTAACATACAAAAAGGATTTTATAAATGGATGAGGCATTTTATAAGAAAAAAATTATTGACAATCTGAAACCAAAATCCCCAATTATTTCAATGAACCTATAAAGGTGTAAGAGGAAAAAGGAAAAATTATACACACACACAAACACACACACATTTACACACACACAAACACACACACACACACACCTGTACCCATTAGCAGTCACTCTATTTCCCCCTAGATCCTCTAGCCCTAGGCAACCACTAATCTATAGTCTGTCTCTATAGATTTGACTATTCTGGACATTTCATATCAATGTAATCATACAATATGTCCTCTTTCATTACTGACTTTTTTTCACATAATGTTTCCAACGTTCATCATGTTATAGCATGCATCAGTACTTCATTTGTTTTTATGGCTGAGCAATATTCCATTATATGGATTTACCACATTTTATTTATCCATTCATTAGTTGATGGACATTTGAATTGTTTCCATATTTTGGCTGTTATGAAAAATGCTGCTATGAATATTTGTGTACAAGTTTTTATGTGGACGTATGTTTTCAATTCTCTTAGCTATATTCTAGGAGTGGTATATGCCAGAAGGTTCATATGCTAACTCTGTTTAACATTTGAAGAACTGCCAAACTCTTTTCCAAAGAGGTTATACCATTTACATTCCCTCCAGCAATGCAAGAGGGTTTCAATTTTTCTACATCCTTGCCAACATTTGTTATTGTATGTCTTTTTTATTATAACCATCCTATTGGGTGAGAAGTGGTGTCTCATTGTGGTTTTCACTTGCATTTTCTAAATGGCTTATGTTTTGCATTTTTTCAAAAGTGCATATGGGCCATTTGTATATCTCCCTTGGAGAAATGTTTATTCAGATTCCTTGACCTTATTTTTTCTTCTGGTCAATGAATGAAGTTTATTTTTCTAAACTCATGAAAATCAAGCTAAGTTTGTACAGTTCTTGAAGTTTTGTTTAAGTCTACATTATTTTGTAAAGCAGAATGATATGCAAAGCGAAGAGCTAAAAGAAATTCTTTTTGATACATTTTCTGTATCATCCTTTTTAAAAAGTAATAATGATTTAATAAACCAATAAGTTCAGTAACACCGTAAATGAGTACTAACAAGCAATTTCTGAGCTATCACTATTTACAGCAATAGACACAAATCTATTTTTTTGGCAAATAAAATAGTATTTACTTAAAGTATACAGTCTAATGATTTGACACACATATACTTTGTGAAATGATTACCATGATCAGGTTAATTAACACATTCATCACCTTCCACAGTTAACCTTTTTTTTTCCTGCTGAGAACACTTAAGGTCTACTGTCTTAGCACATTTCGAGTACAAACGCAGTGTTATTACCTATAGCGCCACCACATTGTACATGAGATCCCCAGAGCTTATTCATCGTATAACTGAAGGCTTGTACCCTTTGACCAGCACCTCCCCATATCCCTCACCTCCTAGGCCCTGGTAACCATCATTCTACTTTCTGCGTCTATGAGTTAGACTTTTCTTTTTTTTTTTTTAGATTACACATATAAGTGAGATCATACAGTTTTTGTTTTCCTCTGTCTGGCTAATTTCACTTAGGATAATGTTTGCCCATGTTGTTGCAAATGGCACGATTTCCTTCTTTCTTATGGATGAATAATATTCCATTCCATATATACACCACATCTTCCTTATCCATTCATCCATCAACAGGTTGTTTCCATATCCTGGCTATTGTGGATAATGCCGCAATGAACATGGAAGTGCAGATATCTCACTTCCTTCAGATATATATGCCAGAAGTGTGACTGCTGGGTCATATGGTAGTTCTATATTGAAATATTTGAGAATCCTCCATACTGTTTTCCATAGTGGCTATACTAATTCACATTCCCACCAATAGTGCACAAGCATTCCCTTTTCTTCACATCCTCATCAACAGTTGTTGTCTCTTGTCTTTTTTTTTAATTAATTAATTAATTTTTATTTTTATTTTTGGCTGCATTGGGTCGTCATTGCTGCGCGCAGGCTTTCTCTAGCTGCGGCGAGCGGGGGCTACTCTTCATTGCAGTGTGTGGGCTTCTCACTGCAGTGGCTTCTCTTGTTGTGGAGCACGGGATCTAGGTGTGCAGGCTTCAGTAGTTGTGGCACGTGGGCTCAGTAGCTGTGGCGCACAGGCTTAGTTACTCTGCAGCATGTGGGATCTTCCTGGACGGGGGCTCGAACCCGTGTCCCCTGCATTGGCAGGCAGATTCTTAACCACTGTGCCACCAGGGAAGTCCCTGTTGCCTTTTTTATAAAAGCCATTTTAACAGATGTGAGTCAATATCTCATTGTGGTTTTGATATGCATTTCCTTAATGATTAGTGATGATGAGCATCTTCTCATGTACCTGTTGGCCATTTGTATGTCTTCTTTTGAAAAATATCTATTCAAGTCCTTTGCCCATTTTTAATCAGATTGTTTGGTTTTTTGGCTATTGAGTTGTTTGAGTTCCTTATATATTTTGGATATTAACCCTTTATCAGACATATGGTTTACAAATATTTTCTTTCATTCTGCAGGTTGCCTTTTAATTTTCTTGATTGTTTCTTTTGCTGTGCAGAAGCTTTTTAGTTTGGTGTAGTCCCACTTGTTTAGTTTTGTTTTTGTTGCTTGTGCTTTTGGTGTCACTTCCAAAATATCATTGCCAAGAATCACGCCAAGGAGCTTTTTCCCGATATTTTCTTACAGTAGTTTTACAGTTTCAGGTCTTGCATTTTAATCTTTAATTCATTTTAAGTTAATTTTTGTGAATGGTATAAGATAGGAGTCCAAGTTCATTATTTTTCATGTGAATATCTGAATATCCAGTTTTCCCAACACTGTTTATTGAAGGGACTATCTTGTTGCCATTGTCTGTTCTTGGCACCCTTATCAAATATTAGTTGACCGTATACGTGTGGGTTTATATACGGGCTCACCATTCTGTTCCATTAGTCTGTATGTCTATTTTTAATGCCACAATCTACCAAAACTCACATAAGGAGAAATCGATAATCTGAATAGGCCTATATCTTTTGAAGAAATTGAATCAATAATTAACAACCTTCCAAAACAGAAAACACCAGGCCTAGATGTGTTTGCTGGTGAGTTCTACCAAACACTTAAGGAAGAAATGATAACTAAGCTCTACAATCTCTTTCAGAAATACAGTTGATTTTGTACATTGGTGTTACACCCTGCAACCTTGATGAACCTGTTTATTAGTTCTAAAAGATTTTTACTGGATTCCTTAGTATTTTCCATATACAAGATCATATCCTTTTTTTTTTTTTTTTTTTGCGGAACGCGGGCCTCTCACTGTCGTGGCCTCTCCCGTTGCGGAGCACAGGCTTCGGACATGCAGGCTCAGCGGCCATGGCTCACGGGCCCAGCTGCTCCGCGGCATGTGGGATCTTCCCAGACCGGGGCACGAACCCGTGTCCCCTGCATCGGCAGGCGGACCCTCAACCACTGCGCCACCAGGGAAGCCCCAAGATCATATCCTTTGCAAACAGAGAAAGTTTTACTTATTCCTTTTCAATCTGGATGCCTGTCCTCCTTCCCTTTCTCCCTCCCTCCTTTCTTCCTATGCTGGATGCAGAGGCTTAATGGTGAATAAAATAGACACCCACTGTTTCTACCCTGTGTAACTTACTTCTGACTCTAACCAGCAGTTCTCCACCCTAGATCCACATTAGAATCACCTGTGAAGCTTTTACAACAATGCCAATGTCTGGGCCCCAACTGCAGAGACTTTGAGTTAATTGGTCTAGGCACATATATTTTTTAAAAGTTCTTCAGATAACTCATGAGTGGCTAGGATTGAGAAAAGCTCCTCTAACTGAAATTGAATCTGGTATCCAAAGCTAGGGTTGGGCTTAAAGTCAGTGTAAATAAGTCCAGGTGTAGGTAACTGGATTACTTTGGCTGGAAAATCAGACAGGCTCTTTACAGCTTCATCACTCAAGAAATTCTACCTTTTTTTTTTTTTTCTAATTGAGGTTACCTTTTTAAAAAAATTTAGGTAAAATTGGTATATAATGTTATGTTAGTTTCAGGTGTACAACACAACAATTCAATATTTGTATAGACTACAAAGTAATCACCACAATAAGTCTAGTTACCATCCACCACCATACAACTGACCCCCTTCACCCATTTTGCCCATCCCCCAACCCCTCCCCTCTGGTAATTACTAATCTATTCTCAGTATCTATGAGTTTTACTTTGTTTTGTTTGTTTTTCAGATTCTACACATAAGTGAAATCATAGAGTATTCATCTTTGTCTGACTTATTTCACTTAGCATAATACCCTCTAGATCCACCCACGTTGCAAATGGCAAGATTTCCTACTTTTTTATGGTGGGGTAATATTCCATGGTATATCTATAGCACATCTTCTTTATCCATTCATCCATAGATGGACACTTAAATTGTTTCCATATAATTGGCTATTGTAAATAATGCTGCAATGAACATGGTGGTGCATAAATGCTTTTGAATTATTGTTTTCATATTCTTCAGATAAATACCCAGAAGTGGAATTGCTGGATTAAATTGTAGTTCTATTTTTAATTTTTTGAGGAACCTCCATACTGTTTTCCATAGTGACTGCACCAATTTACATTCCTACCAACAGTGGAGGAGGGTTCCCTCTTCTCCACACCCTCTCCAACACTTGTTATTTCTTGTCTTTTTGAAAACAGCCATTCTAACAGGTTTGAGGTGATTATCTCTTTGTGGTTTTGATTTGCATTTCCCTGATAATTAGTGATGTTAAACATCTTTTCATGTATCTGTTGGCCATCTGTATGTCTTCTTTGAAAAAAATGTCTATTTAGATCCTCTGCACATTTTTAATCAGATTATTTATTTTTTTGCTATTGAACTGAGTTATTTTAGATATTATATATATATATATATTTTAGATATTAATCTCTTACTAGATAGAATGATTTGCAAATGTTTTCTCCCATTCAGTAGGTTGCATTTTCAACCTACTGTGCAGAAGCTTTTTTGATATAGTCCTACTTGTTTACTTTTGCTTTGCTGCCTTTGCTTTTGGAATCAGATCCAAAAATTCAATGCCAAGATCAATGTCAAGGAGATTACCGCCTATGTTTTCTTCTAGGAGTTTTATGGTTTCAGGCCTAAGAAACTCTACTTTTGCAGTCTTCAATTAGCCTCTTCTTCCCTCCATCTATAGATTCCTGGGATAGCCTCCCATTTCCTTTTAGCACCTGGCTCAAATTTTCTCTCTCCAATCCAAGTTTTCATGATCCTATATAACTTCCACAATCATGTTGACAACTCTTCCAGCACCCTGGCTTCATGCTTCCTCAATCTCCACAACTCCAAAAGCATTCATTTTAATTCCTCTGTTGTTACTCACTAGCTTAGGCTAACCTTGTACTGAATCATCTATAAAAACTGCTGGAAACTCCTGTAGGAGCTTAATGCTGAGAGAATCTTTTTTTTTTAATGCCATAAAATAGAGGAATGGGAAGTTGATTCTTGGCATCCCAACCTAAAATTGTGAATAAATTTTTTACTGAAACTGTTATGTATTCTCAAGTACATTATAGGTTAAACATGTTTGGTGAACTGGCCTTTAAATCTAATTTTTCTATTAGGTAGTTTCTATAGTAAAATTCATTCTATGCTCAAAACAACCAACCTACAAATGAACTTTTAACACACAACCTATCCATCTCTTTGAGAACGTTCTCTGTATCATATTCTGACCAGTGTTTGATATGATAGTATCACTTATATGAATATGAATTATGAGCAAAGGACAGAGCCAGGGGACCCACACAGTAAGTTTAACCTATATATGTAAAGTCACAAACTAAAAGTCTCTAGCTAGAAGCATATAACCTAGACATTTCTACTTAACTAACAGTTGCTTCTACCCCCTGAAGAGGAACACACTACCATTACTAATCACATTTTCTGGGAAAGAAGCCAACCCATTCTTATTTTCAACTATACAATATTTTGCCTGTCAGTATTAATATTCAGTAAAATTATTATGGGACAACCTACTGAACACTGATGTGCACCTACCACCTATGAGCTTGAGTTCAGTTGGTTCCTTTGTTTCTAGTTGGTTCTCTTTCTTCTCCTTTAATGCTCCCACACATCTTTCATTGGTGAGTTCCTCTCTTTCCTCATCTAACATTCTAACTCAAGCTTTGTAGCCTCAAATTTCTCTATGAAATAGGAAGCAAGATTATTGCTGAGACAAAAAAAAATGGGTGTAGAAAAGGGGATTTGAGAAAAGTGATAAAGATGTGGAAGGACTGCAGAATAGTGTCAAGAGGTGATCTGAAATTAAAGACCATAAATCTCTAGTGGCAATTATCCAATAATTATACTCTTTCCCTTAGCAGGGCCATGCATCCTGGTGAAGGAACTATTCAATATAAGGGAAACAAATCCAGAACCCAGAAGGTACTGGCAAAAATGACAGCATGGTCACTATAGAGTCTAAGATGGATGGAGAAGAAAGTAAAACAATGAGGGGCATAATAGACTGGGAAGAAAAGGAAGGGGCCAGAACACTGAGGTTGAAGAAGCCCGACTGTTGGTTGGACTCTCCACATGGTCACTGAAATGGCCCATGAGGATGGCAAGAATTAGAGTGGGAAGCCAAAATCCTCAATAAATGAAGGGTATTACCAACGGCTGATAGATCGCAGCAATGATGAAAGGCAGTAAGTGGTTGAATAAGATGACAAACCTCAAAAGAGGAGTTCTTAACATGAGAAAGGAAGACTGAGGCTTTGAAGGAGGTAATGAGGAGCTATTACCGACACTGCCTCTAGGGGTGGGGGGAAATTGCAGTTGCAGGAAGGACCTTGTGACAGAAACAAATCTCAAAGCAAGAAAATGAAGAAAACATTGTGTGAAGAGATTTGAGGATAAAAAAGAATGTATTTACAGTGGAATGAGAGTGTCAAAGAACAAAGCAGAAATGGTTGCAAGGCTAGCAAGAAAGAATCATGAATAACTGGCTACAGAAGAATACAGGGTTAAGAGAAAGGAGCACCATGGGATGGTTAAGCAGTGTTAGAGGGTGAGACTTCTGCAAAGCACATTTGCCGGAGACACAACATAATACCTATCGATTTTCCCATAACAAGAAAAACATTCAAAAAGACATGGCCTCAGATGGGTCATTAACATCACTATTTATTGGGAGGAAGAAATCAACCCTTAAGAACACATGAATTAATACCCAGGGTAGAAGAATAGAGGGCTGTATGCTTTGTGTCAGTGTTCTCTTATTTTTTGCCCACAATATTCAAACAAAAAGCCTTTTCTTTTTTTTTTAATTTTTATAAAACTACTGGTATAAAAGGTTACTCAATTCAGTTGAATTATGCAGGTGGCTCTAGATAAATCAGTCATTAATTCCTCAAAATTAATCTGACTTCAGGAGCCATTTTATGATAACACTGAAACATGGGGCCATCTGGGCAGTACAAAAGGGACCTGGTAGAAGAGTCGTGTGGAAGCTAAACTCTAGCTCATGCTTCCCTCACTCCCAAGCCTGTGTACTCACCTTGACCCAGAGAAGTCATTCATCTGCAGTGGGGTGGGGGGGTGGAGAAGTGGGCTTTTTCTAATTCAGTGACCTAAGCACAGCACTATTTTCTAACGGACATAAAGGTATTGTATAAAATAGCTTAGGCCCTTCTTAAATATACAAATAATCCAGGGGAATGTATTGTCAAAATCTTTTTTAAAATAAAAATTAATAATAACTTGTTAAATATGTGAATTAATGTTTTCTGAATTTTTTCAACAAGAGTAAAAGCTAATATTTTCCCAAAGAAATAAAAAATCATATAATCAGTCTACTTTCTTAGTCTGAGTCACTAAAATTAATGATTCCATTTACAACTCAGTCACATTCAAAAATATTTCCATCATATTTTTATAATATTGGGTGTGAAGAACAATTTTCTTAACGTAATCCCAAAGTAAATATTACGAAAGAAAGGACTGACATATGCTACTAATAAAATTTTTAAAATTTGTGTAGAGAAAAAAGATCTTAAAGTTAAACATCAAGCAATCAATTCAGAAAAATATTTAATGCATTATCCTTTTTTTAATCAGCAGCAGCAGATCACTAATGTGTATCAAACACTTGATACGGGCTTTAACTATATATTATTTTATTCAGTCCTCATAATATTGACATAGGTATTATAAGTATTCTTGTTTTACAAATGAAGAAAGTAGGTTCAGAGAGATTACTTGCCCCATAATACACAATGCTTAAAAGAAAGAGCCAGGAATTAAATGATGGTCTGTCTGACTCAAGCCCGGCTCTTACTTCCAGCCACAAACACACACACACACACACACACACACACACACACACACACACAGAGTTAACAAACAATTCACAAGAATTACAAATGATAAATAATACATAAGAAGAATGTTCACTCTCTCTAGTCATTAAAAATGCAAGTTAAAACAATGAGATCATACTTTTCACCTATAGATGGGTAAAGAAAATAGGAAGGTAGTAATAATACTCAGAGTTGGTCAGTGTAAGAAAAAATAATACTTTATACAACTGGTGAGAGTATAAATTGGTACATTGTTTTCTGGAGGGCTATTTCACAGTAAAACTAAAAGCATGCAGACTACCCTTCATTTTCATTTATTTTATTTTTTATTTATTCACATTGCCAAATTTCCCTCTTAGTTCCCTTTGTTCCTTGCCCTTCATTTTCAAACTATATCCTTAGTTGTGTCAAACTAACTCTCTGAATGCTTTTAAAATGAGATACTAATGTTGTACTATAATCCTGGCATCCATTAGCTCTACAATAGCCTTACATAAATAAACCCAAAAGTTGAAATAATGAGATAAGACTGAAAAATATCAGAAAATATAGTCTATATCAAAGGCACATATATCTGCATAACAGATAATTCTATTCCTTCTCTTACAACAAAACTGACATGAAAGGTCTTTGCCACATTAATCTTTGTGAACTAAAAAAAACAAAGTGAAATCCTCTCATCCCTTGAATTGCTCTAACATGTTAATTTAGCTAAGTATCCAAAAATAGATAATGGTATTTAAAAAGTGGTGCAACTTGTCCTCCAATTTGATGAAAGATGATAATAATATATCTTTCAATTTTACTTTACATATATTTAATTTTAAAATATTCTTAAAACAAAACACAAGAATTATAAAGGCCAAATATAAGCTATAATATGAAAAATGCATATTTTAATACATTTTACCAAGTATTGTATTTAATATGTTCCTCCTCAATACTCCGTATTTGTTACATTGAAAGGATGCTTATTAAGTATTTGATACATAACAAATTCCTTTTTTTTCTCTAAGAAGAAATTTTTAGCAAATGAGTTGTAAACTAAATTTAAATCACACCTGTAAAAACGTTTAGCATATAAAAGAAAAATAAAAAGTCCACCCTTAATGGAAGCACACGCAAAGATCTTAGAACCACATACGTTCTCTTCACCAGCATCCACACTTGAAAAAATGCTCAACATGTCCTCTGCCTTGAATCCTTTTTGATATCAGGAGATGTGAGATTAAATAATCTACATATAAAGTAACTCGCATAATTTGCTATCTAGAACCATTTCTGAAAGAATACCTAAAGAAGTACTACAGCAAAATGAAAAATAGACCTAAGGAAGATCAGGACACAAGAAACAGTGATGAGTAAATAGATAGGTAAAATTAAATAGTTAATTCTAAATAGCAGTTACCAACAAGGATGTAACACTTAATAACATGCTTAAGAAATGATTTTTAAGAAAGTAGAGGCATAATGAAAACTATTACAAAAATTCCAGATTGGAGGCAGCCTAAGGGCATGGGGATCAGAGACAAATTAAAAGTACTAACGTTCTTGACTTCCCTGGTGGAGCAGTGGTTAAGAATCTGCCTGCCAACTCAGAGGACACAAGTTTGATTCCTGGTCCAGGAAGATTCCACATGCCACGGAGCAACTAAGCCCGTGCGCCACAACTACTGAAGCCCAGGCACTGAAACTACTGAGCCCACGTGCCGCAACTACTGAAGCCCACGAGCTCTACGGCCTGTGCTCCACAACAAGAGAAGCCACCTCAATGAGAAGCCCGTGCACCGCAACAAAGAGTAGCCCCTGCTCGCCACAACTAGAGAAAGCCCGTGCACAGCAATGAAGACCCAACACAGACAAAAAAAAAAAAATACCAAAGTTCTTATATTGGGAGAAACGGAAGGAGGTTATAGATTTTAATTAATTCCCAACATTAACAAAAATACAAGGTCAAATATGTTTCTTAAAATTAACAGACAAATAGAAACCTATGTTTAACTTATAACTAGAAGTTTTTTAAAAAGAGTAAAAATTTAATTGATGCAACCAAAGGAGAAAAAGGAAAGAAAAGGACAAGGACAGCAAGCATAATAAAAAGAAGACAAGATATGTCAGGAACAATACCAAATATACTGGTTTTCATAATAAATGTAATTAACCGAATATAAGCAATTAAAGATTAATTCATTTGGCATTAGCTTAGTAAACATTTATTCAGTCATCACTTGTGACCTAATTGTGCCTAGTGCTGGGGATAAATATAATAGAGGAATTAAAAAGAGCCTCTGACCCCAAAGAGTTCATAGGAATGGAAGTTAAATAAAGCTATTTTATTCCATTTTGTGGAGTTCCAAATTAGAAATAATTAAAATAAATTAACATATTCCTTTCCTTATATGGAATTATAAATTCATATACATGGTTTTCCAGAAAATTGTGCTATATCAGATTAAAAGTTAGCTTCAGATTTTTATCAGAAATCAATGCATGTTTTAAAAAAAATGGCACATCAGTGGTGATAGAAATTAAGAAGCACAGGAACAGTGTAGGGATGCGGGTGAGATAATTCCCTTAATTAGACACAATCAGAAAAATTTATACAATTTTTAAGGGGATTTAATAACAGTTCATATCATTTGCAACATATTTTTGCTTTGGTCTTATCCATCCTCCTCCTTTTCCCACCAAAAAAACTCGTATCACTATGCTTTCAAAAGACAGACTGATGTGTTTATTTAAGATGAATGGTATCTTTAGACAAAACAGACTTTTTTCCATTTGCCATTTTATGTAGTATTTACACATAACCTCATTGAAGGAGCAAAATGAGGGATTAAAAAGACTTCCTCTAGGTAAATATTACAGAGGCTGAATACACATCATTATCTCTGGATAAAAAAGACAGAACAACTAGAATCAATTGGCAAAACTCCAAAATTAATAGTTATATTTGCCACCTATTTATACATATAGAAAACATTTATAGTTAAACTCTCTAAAATGACTTACTTCCAAATGATGAGGATCTGCCTAGTTGTAAAGGTAAATTTTAAAATTACGTATTGACTGAAATGCTACCTTGCCTAACTGAAAACAATAATTTTAGCTCTTTTATGCTGAACCTAACCTAATAAATATTAATGGATATATTCAAGAATATAATGGATATATTCAAGAATAGCACAAAAGCTATATTTTAGTTAAAATTTGTTTTTAATTTATGCTGTTTGGGTTAAAAAGCAGGCATAATTTGATAAGGTAAAACACAACTTCCAGTGGATTATGAAGGATATATTTTTTTCTGTAATATTTTACTAGTTATAAATTTTAGAGTAGAAACTTAAGATAGTGGTCATTAAAAACAGAATGCGAAAATATTTTAATCTTCTTCAGTCATTAATCATGTCATTTTTACCAGATTGCCCTGCTGTTATTTGAAACAGATTAAAACATTTTCTAAACCATAGCTTTCCTGTTTCTGATCATCTCATATACAGCCATTCTGTTGACTCCTAGTGAGAAACGCAGGTAACAGATAAATATAGATGCTTTCATCTTTCTGTTATGTAGACCCATGACTTGTGTGGTGACACATCATATATATCAAAATTCATATGAATTGGAAAAATACCTTCTTGAAAAATCATGCCAAAAGAGAAAGATTATTAAATCTAGCAGTAAGAAGAATAAAGTAGAAAAGTAAGTTCCTACCAACCATTTTATAAAAGTAAGACATGGTGTCTTTTAGATTTCTAATGGATAAATTTGAAGTATTTTGAAAGAATATAAAAGATTACTTTTTTATAAACTGGTTACAAGATAGAGATGAGAATTAGTCTAATTACTTTTCAAACTGAGGAATTTCTAAAAGGCAGTTAAAAAAAATAATTGCTAAGACATGATATACTTTGGATTTCTACAAAACAGTCTTTTGAAAAACCATAAAAATATATTTTTTAAATTGGTTATAAGATAAAGATTAGAATTAACCATGTGTAAAAATATAATTTAGCTGTCTTTAAACATTTTCCTCAAATCTATAGTCATATCTATTAAGTAATAAAGTTAGTTATTATTAAGCTGCATATCTTTACATTTAAAATAATCCCACTAACAAAGCATCTTTGTTCACTTATATAATTTCCTACTTTAGGAAAACACATTCATTTATCATTACTCTATTGTCACCCATGCCACCAAGTTTACAAATACTAAAATATTATGAACAGTAACTAGCTGTTGAATCAACCGTTAAATCAACTGCATAATTAAACTGATACTGGGATCTGTGATTATTTTTTCCTTAGGTATGTGTAGGCACACAAGCACAAAATCATCAAAAGCTTCCTTCCCTTGGCCTCGTTAACTACAAAACAAACAAGTAGCAGAGAGAGGTGACTGTTCCCTGCTTATCACAGTCATGTAAGAATTACCTAACGGTAGTTTATTTCTACGCTGCAAGTTATTTCTGTTAGATACTAAATTATTTTAAAATAATTAACAAATAACTTGCTTAGGGCAACATGCAAAGCTTTACCTGAGTGTATAATCAATAAACAACTGTGGAATTGAGCACGGTTACATTAAACTTCCAAATTGATGAAATGGTATTCATTTGGCACTAAAATTTCCCTTTTTATTAATTTATTCATTTATAAAAATTTATATCATTTTAACAAAACATCATGATGTGTAGTTCTACGAAGCTGTTTCTACACCTGACATGACTGTATTTTCATAAAATTTTATAAAATTCTCAGGTTACATAAAATGCATACTAATTTTACACAGAAAACTTTTGGGGAAAAATTATATTTCATCATGAATGAATTTAAAATGATTTTAAAACTAGATTTTGGGGGGAAATTTTAGTTCTCTTATATATTAACACATATACTTGAAATTAAAGGCAATTTTAAGTTGTAGATATGCAGTATTCTTCTACAATCCCCCCAAAAATAAAATCATACAGATAGAAAAATAAATATGTTAGTACATTGCTTAGAATTTAAAAACCAACAAATGTCTCAATAAATAAATCAGCAAAAGTCACATATCTAAACAATTATGGAGTATACTAACTAAGAAACAGGTCACGATAAAAAATAAATCGAATAAATTTCCATATAGTATAATTTAAAAGGCAAATATATAGATAAAAATTAATATAAAGCAAGCCACAAAATGCAATAAATTTGAATAAATGCCTACAAAGATAACACTAATGTACTGATATTACATTTGAATGAGTTTCAATGCCATGTTCATTTGTACAATAAAAGTATATTTTACTTTAGTATATAACCACACGGGAAAAAATGAATTTGCTTTAATAGAATATTATAGCATAGAAATGAATTTAAATCTAATATGTTAGAATAGTACCTCAAACTATTTTTGATTGGCTGGGCAGCCTGAGACTTACTAATTTCATAGGCTACAAAACTTAAATCTTTGCATTGGTGTTTTGTGTTGCTATGTTCTGCTGTAAAACATATTCATTGTTATCGAATTTTCTTTTTGTCATTTACATATCTCACCTTCTATATAATGGTGTTCCATCAATAGCATGAATGATTTCGATGCAAGGTAATTTATAGGTACATTTTTTGAAGAAAAATATTTTTTTATGTGGTAAATATTCTGTATTATTTTGGAAATGGCAAAATACTTTTCTTTGCAAAACTCAGCATCATTCCATTTATCATTCATTCACTCATCACTTATTCAACAAACATTACCACATGCTACTGTGTGAAAATATAATGTTGACTAAATATGTCTTTAATAGGGACTTCCCTGGTGGTCCAGTGGTTGGGACTCCACGCTCCCAAGGCAGGGGGCACTAGCCGATCCCTGTCAGGGAACTAGAGCCCGCATGCCACAACTAAGAGCCTGCATGCCGCAACTAAGAGCCCGCACTTCGCAGCTAAGACCTGGCACAGCCAAATGAATGAATGAATAAATAAATAAATATTTAAAAAAATTTTTAAAAACGTAGAAAGAGAAAATGAAGACTGAGCAAAAGAAGCAAACATGATAACTAGGAAGGAAGGCAGATAACAAAAAAAGAAAAAAATATGTCTTTTATATCAGTTAAATGTTTTTAATTTCAACAAAAACAAAAAAACAGTACAGCTATGATGGAAGATTACTAATTTGCAACATTTGATCACCACATAGGCCAGATATCTGACCATTTAAGTTCCTAATTAAGGAACAGGGTTTGATTCTCCAAAACACGTATATTGAAAATTCACTAAAAGACTAGTGGTCATCAAGCAAAAATTTACTTTTAATTTGTTCGTCTTTGATTCATATCCAGGAAAAATTAATTTAAAAATCAAAAGAGGGACTTCCCTGGTGGCGCAGTGGTAAAGAATCCTCCTGCCAATGCATGGGATATGGGTTTGAGCCCTGGTCAGGGAAGATCCCACATGCCGCAGAGCAACTAAGCCCGTGTGCCACAGCTACTGGGCCTGCACTCTACAGCCCGTGAGCCACAACTACTGAAGCCCACGCACCTAGAGCCTGTGCTCCACAGCAGGAGAAGCCACCGCAATGAGAAGCCCACGCACCACAACAAAGAGTAGTCCCCACTCGCCGCAACTAGAGAAAGCCTGTGTGCAGCAACGAAGACCCAACGCAGCCAAAAATAAATAAATAAAAATTTATTTAAAAAAAATAAAAAGAAACTCTTGTAAAATGTTCTTTCCTATAAAATAGTTCTACAATACAAAAGACAGTACTAAAATTTTTTAAGACATAAAAATAACTAAAAAGTCATTGTCATTTTATTTTTTTATAAAGTATGGATATCTTTTTTTAAATTAATTTATTTATTATTTATTTTTGGCCGTGTTGGGGCTTTGTTGCTGTGTGTGGGCTTTCTTTAGCTGTGGCCAGTGGGAGCTACTCTTCATTGCGGTATGTGGGCTTCTCATTGCGGTGGCTTCTCTTGTTGTGGAGCACGGGCTCTAGGCGAGCTGGCTCAGTAGTTGTGGCTCACAGGCTCTAAAGTGCAGGCTCAGTAGTTGTGGTGCACGGGCTTAGCTGCTCTGCAGCATATGGGATCTTCCCAGACCAGGGCTCGAACCCGTGTCCCCTGCATTAGCAGGCGGATTCTTAATCTCTGTGCCACCAGGGAAGTCCAGCATTGTCATTTTAGATTACAGTATTTTCCCTGTGTATCTTACAAAGATTTTTGTGAGTCTCAAATTTGATTAATTAAAATACTTTTTAAATGGTAAAGCATTATACAAATATTTTCATCATATATCCATTAATATCACATCTGAACTTAGGTTACCAAATAATGCAATTATATAGAAGGAATCGCATCCACTTAAAAATATAATCATTCTAACTTTATACATATTTTTACTAAATAACTGATCTGAGGACATAATGTTCTAATGTGGTAGATTCAATTTTTGGCTCCTATTCCTCTCCCCTCCCTACCTCCACACCCATTACCATGCGACTCGGCAGTTCTGCCCACTAGAGGGAAGACAGGATACTTACACCTGCATGACAAGTGGGAAGGAAATAGCTCTTTCTACTCCTTTACTTTTGGCTTGGACATGCAACTTGCTTGGCCAATGGGATGCTAGCAGATCTAGCTATGATGCAGATCTGCTAGCAGAGGATGATGCAGAGGCTTGAAATATGCTTGCATAGTTGGGCTTGCCTTGTTGCCTTTTATCATCAATGACAAGACCTGTGGAGCAGACCTGAAGCCAGCCTGTGACTAGCTTATGTCAACCAACTCCCACCCAAGCCCACTCCCACTCATGGACATGTGAGCACAAATATTGTTGTTTTAAGTCACTGCTTTTTAAGGTGTCCTTTTACACTTTGTTATTGTGACAGTCACTAACTGATAGGCCCAGTGATTATACAGAACATAATATACTATATTATGAACCTACTATCTTTGTATGATCATTAGTTTAGAGGATCATCTTTAGGTTAGATAATGTAATCCCTAATCATTAATTTTATCATTTGTCCAACAGTAATCAATGAGTACCAACTATTGCCAGAGAGTATTCTAGGCACTGAGCTAATCAGGCTATGTAACATTAGCTGCCCTCATAAACAATGGCAAAATCTCAGTGGTCTATTACAATAAAAGTTTATTTCCCTCTACATAAAGGCCAATGAAGATGTTCTTGGATGAAGAGTTCTCCTGAGTGGATCTCTTCCAAGTATGACTCAGGAACCAAGACCCCTTCCGTATTGTGATGCCATGATGTTCAACATGTACCTCTGATGTAACCTCAGAAGGGGAAGTGAGATGTGGGAAGGCATACTGGATACTTAATCCGCTTAGCCCAGAAATGACACATACTCCACTGGGAGAATTAGTCATATGTCCCCACACAGAAGCAAAGGGGCTGGAAATTGTAATCTCTGGCCGAGTAGCCACTTCCCAGCAACAACTCTACACTAAGGGAGGGGAGAATAATTCTTTGGTCATTAGTTAAGCATTTCAATCACAATTGGAGAACAGAACAAAGACTCCCAACCTCACTGAATTTTTGTTTATTGACTATTTCACACTGGATACAAAAGTTATAAAGGTGAATAAGACATGATTCTTGCCTTCAAGAAACTCACAGACTTGAAGAGGAAGAGGGATCCACACAAATAATTATAGCAGATAATAAATGCTATAGTAAATGTAAATACAAGATCCAATGTTTGCACAGAGGAAGGGATGATTAACTCTTGGGAGGGTGTTAAGGAAGACTATATTTAATTTAGGGGGCAATGCTTGATCTGAGCCTTAAGACATAAACAGAATCTTGCCAGACAGATGAAGGAGTAGGGGAGGATGCTAAGTGGAGAAAACAAAGGTTTGCATCATATGATGGCTCAGAGCTTTTTTCCTTATAAAGCTATGGAGTGGTGTTGAGGGCAAGAGGGAAGGGGCAAGCACGTGTATTTACAAGTGGTAAAACAACCTCTTGCTTCACATATAAATTAGGAATAACATCAGTTTTCTAATTAGAGCAGCCTTCATTTCCATGGGCACTGCTTTGGAATAATGTTCTCTACAAGAGAACAAGTACAATTCATGACCTAAGCAAGATGGCTAGCACCAGGATATATAGAGCACGTGGAGCTGACAACTCAGGGATGATGACATCTAAGGAGGCAGAATTCAGGTAAAAAAACACTGAATGACAAATTGTCTCTCCTCTCAAAGTCCTTGTCAGATAAAATAGAAATCAAATAAATAATGATAAAAATAATGAATCAGGTTGATCCAATAACTATGCATCAAACCCTTTATGTTGCAGAGAATATATTTTTCAAATCACCCACAGAAGAGTAACAAGAATTAAATACCCACTAGGCACCCCCCCAAAATTCTAATAAGTAATGAACAACAGACTTACTAAAAAGTGGTAAAGTCACATTCTTTGACCACCAAGCAATGAAACTGAAAATTACTAACAAAAGTAGCAAGCAGAAAGATTGGAAATTTAAAAACTTTCCTAATCAATATGTCCAAAAGAAAATCAAAACTGCAATTATTCAAAATACAATATTTAAAAATCTCCGGGGTTCAGTTAAAGCTTTAGTAAAGGAAAATTATAGTTATAAATGCTTTAATTCTAAATAAGAAAGAAAGAAAATACAGTTTAAGTCTATGACATAGTGGTACACATGAAATCCAAGAAAACCAGTTGAAAATTATTGGAAGTAAGCAGAAACTTCATTCAGATTTATCTGCTCCAGCACCTCAGTACTTAGCCAACATGTCTTGCTGCTTCCTGGTCTTTAATTTAGTTTATAAAAGGAGATGAAGGGCTATGTCCCCTCCACTTGCTTCTATACAATCCCATAAGATTGTTATAGAGGAGAGACTGCCTGATTTTCCAGGCCAACCTTGAATAGGATCCAGTAAAAGAATAAATTAAAAAATAAATAAAAGTGAAGAGAATAGTATCCACAAACATTTGTCATTGTTCTCTTCTAAGTTAATCTCTCTTAATGATAATCAAATGTGAAATGTCACTCCTTATTAAAAGCTATAGAAAAACTAAACACCAGCCATTAGCATTATTAGGCTGTTCTCTTAAAAGTGTTCTCTTTAAAGTAGAAAACAGTGATGTGGTTTGAATAAAGAAAGGAAAGGTGAATTTGTCAAAACTTAAAATATATTAGCTTATATTTAAATATCAAGAGTTCTTTAACTCACCATCTGGATCCAAATTTAACCTTGTTAGCCCTTCTCAGCTAAATATGCAAAGAAATCCATGTGAATTTGTATAATAGACCAACCAGCTGTAAGATTCTATGAGAGAATGAATTGTATCCCCCCCTGTTCATAGCTATAGCCTCAGCATCTGGCATAGAGTACGCCTGATAAATGTATGCTGAATGAATGAATAGATGAACAGTCAATATTTTCTTTTTTTTAACTTATTTATTTAATTTATTTTTGGCTGCATTGGGTCTTCGTTGCTGGGCTCAGGCTTTCTTTAGTTGTGGTGAGCGGGGGCTACTCCTGGTTGCGGTGCACGGGCCTCTCATTGCAGTGGCTCCTCTTGTTGTGGAGCACGGGCTCTAGGCGCGTGGGCTTCAGTATTTGTGGCACACGGGCTCAGTAGTTGTGGCGCACAGGCTTAGCTGCTCTGCGGCATGTGGGATCTTCTCAGACCAGGGTTTGAACCCGTTTCCCCTGCATTGGCAGGCGGATTCTTAACCACTGCGCCACCAGGGGAGCCCAGTATTTTCTTATTAATGAAGGATGCCCAAAGACAGATTTCAATACTCTTATAGAGATTTATATTTTATTTCCTGGTTCTTCATTGTTATGAGGACTTTAAAAATAAGAAATTTTAAAATAACAAAATTGATTTGTAGGAGGTAAAAAGTATTGTCAACATATTCTCACATTTCTAAGATCTGAAAATGTCTTCCTTATTAATATTTCTTGAGAAAGGCTTACCATGTTAGGCAGATGGTCTCATTTGCTAATAAGCTTTCAAAACTCTAGTTCTACTATGTTCGAATTCCCCATTTCCCTTCAACTTAGTGACCACCATTAACAGCCCACTCTGTTTTTCACCACCCATATGTATGTTTTTGCCTCAAGCTTTAACTGATTATATTCTTTTAGTTCCTTACCCTGGTGTAGATTCCTTTTTAACTACAGATCTTAAAAGCGACACTAGCTGCTTTTTGTTCCTTGGAGTTTTTGAGTTGCTTTTTTTTTTTTTTTCCTTTCAGCATAATTATATTCTGTTGTGCCTTTTATTATCGTGTCTTTTAGGATCTCCTAACCTTGTACACTCTTGGGCTTTATTTAATAGTGAGCTCTCTCCTCCACTCTCCACACTAAACCACGCTCATTAGGTTTCTTAATCCTCCATAATTTGCTTTCATGAAATCTTATACCTTTGAGTTGCTGCGTTCTATGAGCCCATTTCCTTAGTACTGCTATTCCAAGCAGCCCAGAATCAACAAGCACTAAACATAAGCTTATTCACTTTCTCAGCCAACATGACTCTACAGAAAAAAAAAAAAAAATCTTTGTTTTGAATGTTTATGGACCATGAAACTATACCATTTAACTTGGTATTTCATGTTCTCACCCAAACATTGCCTGAGAAGGTTAGGACCACAGAATTAGACTCTGGGCAGTCCTTAACATACAGTTTTTAACTTATAGGCTTCATGTTCTTCTTGGTCAGAAAACTATTCTATTTTAATAGAACAGAAATAACAATATCCTGATGTTATGTAGTGACTAGTAAATTCCAACTATATCTTTTCGTTATACCCAGAATTCAGGATACGAGAAAAACATCTTTTTTCAGTTATTCTGCGAGAGCTCTGTTTTTCCAAATGGGTTGTTTTTAAAAGACATGTACACTTCCTTGAAATTTGACTACACAGCCAACTCTGGTCTTTTCAGCAATTCATTCTTTGCTTTGTCTTCCATTCTACTCTTCACTAGCACCTTTGCTGACAGGTATGTACAGAAGGGCCAAGAGAGCATATATTTTGGGTTTTGTTTTAACTTTCGAAGGACTTTGGTTAAATTTCTAAAAACCAACAACAACACACAAAACAAAACCCAACCAACCTCAGTAGTGAGTTGAAAGAGTTAATGAAGTTTCCAAAGGTGCCCAGCTTATTCAAGCAAAGTTTACACTTCAACCGTATGCATGTTAACTTGTGATCCTCCCCATCCAGATGATAGAAAGCAAAGCCAGTAAGTTCTTTATTTAATTGGTTTGCATCCACACACTGACCTCCAGGGCTCTGTTTACATAGCCTATCATGCAATATGCTCCACAGTTCTCTCCCTCTTTCAAAAGCATGTTTCTCCTGAGATTTGATATATGGCTTTCATGTTTAATCACTACATTAAACTCAATGCTCTGCTTCCTCCAGCATCAACTAACTTCCCTTCTTGGGAGGTGGGGAGAAGAGCACAGCTTCTTGCTACTTCTGAACATAAAAGGAAGTCTGTTTTACTCTATTATTAAAATCACCAACTACGCAGGATCATAGGCAAGCAACATTAGTACATCAGCTAGGAAACAGTATTAAAATGGAACCCTTAAAACTCCTTTAGAAAGAAGGTAGGCTGATTGTTCTCAATTGATAAAGCTGAAACCTTTAGGTGATTGAGTTATAAACCAACAGAAACGGAACTTAATCAGGCTACAACTCAGTACATAGAGGACACAGCTAGAAAGCAGTTAAAATTTTCATCAAATTAATCTTGAGGATAGGACGATTCTGGGGTTCTCAGATTGGAATTAATTCATCACCTTCTGATTAAAGTTTTTCTTAACCTTCATCACATGAATAGAACATTCAACATCTCTAACTGAATGTGGACATGGTAATGTCAAGATCCTTTCCATAAGAATTTATATGTGACTCAAATATCTGAAAGAAATAAAAACCTCAAAAAAATGATCTGTTTCAATAAATCAACACAATCTATAATTTTCAGGTTTTAAAAATCACATGAAATGTATGTATTTCACTTTAAGATAATTAAAGCAGAAAAAGAAAGCTGAAACAAATGGCAAATTATTGATAACGGTAAACTCTAGATAATGAATGTGTGGGTGCTCATTTACTACACCCTGTACTTTTATGTATAGTTGAAATTTTTCATTATAAATTTTTTTGAAACTTTAAAAAAATGCAAAAAAGTTGTTTGTGAATTTACTTTTGTAGAAAAAACTCAATACAATTTTGATAAGAAAAAAATTAAATCACTTTCTAGGTTGATCATTTTGGTATATATTCAATAGCTGACATTTTTTACCATGTGCTGACAATGAAAACTTTCCGTCCTTCCTCCTGAATCTCACTCCACAGCCTGAAATTCACTTACACAAACTGCAAATTGCAAATATGCAGTAAGCTCTGCATAAGTTGGGTTCTTTACTTGAAAAAAACATATATATATACATATATATATTTACTTTGAAATTCTTTCCTTTATGGCTAGTCATTGACCATAGTATTTATTTTTTTAAGGTTTTTTTTTTTTTCTTAGTAAGATCAGCATCTTCCTTCATTTAAAAATTTTACTTTGTCAGGAACAATGTTACAGTTGTATACAACATTAAACAGAGCTAGTTTACTTTCTGTATTTGATGAACAATAGAGAACCTGAACCTATTAAAGTCATACATTTAATTGTTCCAATATGCTACCTCATTTCTAACCAAAATTTGCATGATATAGAATGCCAAAGAATACATTTCTAACTTCCTTTGTCACGATTCCCTCATTTGATATTAAGCTAAAAGAATTTATAAGAAAAAAGAATTACCTGATTCTTAATTTGAAACCATCTGAATTATTTCCACAACATATTTAGATTCAAAATTAAAAGAATAAATAAACTTTTAATCAGTATTCCCCATAAGATTTTTCAGAGCACAAAACTTTGTAGTTTTCAAAGACATGCAGATGTTGTCCATGAAAGACATTTTAAAAAATTAGGACTTGGAAAACATAAGAATCATGAACAAAACCTTTGGTCACAAGAGTGAAAGATGTGTGCCTATACAGATGTTATAACTATTTTCATGATAAATACTAACTCTCACTACAGGAATTTAGCAGCACACTTTAATTTGCTTTTGAAAATTTAACATAAATTTTCTAACTTTGACAACAGCTGCCTAATATTTCAGTTTTATACACTATTTCCAGGTTTTACCTCCGAAATGAACCTAGTAGACTTTTTCATTTTTAAAAGCTATATTCCAGATCCTGTAGGCTAAAACCAGTTTTTGACTTGATGTTTAAGGAATTTGATCATAACAAAGTGGATTTTTTAATAAATATTTGATGACTGACTGGCAATGGTAAAAAGATATGCAATTTTATATAAAAATTCATTCTCAATTTTTTATTTATCTCTTATTATATTTAAATATTTTAACTCTTAAAAAATGACAAAGACTTTTTACACCATTTTGAGTCACCTCCTATGAGTCAATAAAAAAGTCAAATAGTGGATACAATGCCATCATGCCTTTAGTCTCCATATCGTCAACATTGTAAACCAGAAATGTTTATCTTATGCTACCACTGTCACATGTGATTCTAAAGCCCAAGAGCACACAGAATGGTGAGATTTCTGGAATCACAGTTCTCAGATTAGGTGAAATTGTTAACTCAAATGTACAGACTTCATATTTAAAGGGTCTCACCAAGTTGGAGAAATTCAAAAGAAAGATACAGGTTTTGAAGAAGAAAAGCATGTTGGCTCCTTAACACCACTATCAAAAAGAATAGTCTTTGGTCCCTTTGTGAAATAATAAACGAAAACTTTTAAGTTAAAACATAGTGGAACTCAAACCAAAGTAAGAATGTTACTTTTAAATTCAATAAGTTATATATTTTCTGCAAACTATTTTCTCCTGAAATTGAAAATTAATGTTTAATTATCTATAACAGTTCACTAAAGGGCGTAATTCCTTCGTGCTGAACATGAGGTAGTTTTTGTGCTTTAATTGCAAACACCATCAGAAACTATGAAGCACGTACATCTCAGCGAGTGACACAAAGACACAGTCAAATGTAAGGATTATATAGCTATATTCATGCTTAATGAGAAGAAAACATCTAATGAGGCTGATACGCCACTGTTTGTGAGACTGTCTTGATAGATACAAAATAATGGCTTAAGATGACCTTCATTTTCCATCACCCACCTCCCCAACAAAACAAATTTTTAAAAATTAGTAAGTCATAGACAAATATATATTTCTATTGGCTAAAACCCTCTGCAGTTTGCTGGATTAAATGTATCTGTTACCCATATGTGATGACAAGTCACTTGCAGAGAATTTTTAAATTACCCAGGATGCTTTGTCCAGTGAGAGAATAATATTCTATTTTTAGCAATGAGTAGGTACAACCCCCTCCTTTGCTTTTAAAATGAAGCTCTGCAGATACAGAGCATTTAATACTTATTTCAGAGCTATCGAGAATCCCAACGTGAACACCACCTCAAGTTATGATTCCAAGCAGCCAACAGCCCTGCTTTGAGGTGGGGTTCATGTTTTGAAAAGAGACTGCATAGTCTGTTTAAAATCAAAATGGTTCTTGATCTGATGCATTACTCCTCAGAGAATAATGTAAATAAAATATACTCAGAATAACATTATTAATGTAAACATACCTGAACCAGAGTCAAATTTGGTTTCTGACCTGCAAAGAGAAAGAAACTTTTTATGATATAAAAATTGCTTGTTAGACAATAACTGATTTTATGAGGCGGAAAAAAGATGCAATAGTTTTAGGTTTCAGTACATGCACCAACAAGTAAGACAGCTTTTTAAGATGTAAATACATATTTATTTTAACCATTTTAAATGCATGCATAACCCTAGGTCCTCTAAACATGTACATATCCACAGAGATAGTGCAGTATGGAAAAGATATTAACTTTTTAGCTTGTTTTTGAGAGAAAGAGAATAAATTATGTAAAAAAAAAAGCACCCAATCTTTACAGATTAACTTGTTTCAGTAATATAATAAAGCGATAAAAAACTCAAATTTAAAATTATCCTCTTTACTTATTATTCAAGATTTTCAATTATTCAACAGCAAGTAATTTTTCACTAAGTTCTTCACAGAGTAAATGAACCTAGTAACCCCATACATTTAATAAGAAGGAGAAAAAAATGTGAGCCCTTGTGGGAACATTATGTTTCAGATATAGGTTAATACTGGTTGTAAATTCAGAAGCCTTTGAAGCTCTCAGTCCGGCTGTGGGAAAACTTCTGTTGGGTAATTACTCTCAAGATGCTGCTGATGTGCTGTCAAGCAGAATTAACCCTATGACTAGGCCTATCTACACAAGCTACTATAAGACAGCATTGTCTATATCTAGCTCTCAAACCAATTAGTGGGCATGCTCCAGTCGGATTTATATCACACATTAACAATCAATAGTATATATGTTCACAGCTGCCACAGCAAGAGACAAGAACCAACCAGCAGGAGTCCTGTTAAAGGATGTTACATTGAGAGAGAAGATTTTTTTTTTCCTGGGGAAATGTAGTTAACTAAGTGGGAAAGGAGATTTCTTTGAAATTATGCCAGGGTACCAAAGCACTTTTGGAAGCTGTGGCTTTCTTTACCTAAATTAGCTTCAAGAGAAGTCATCAAAGGAGGAAGAGGCAAAGGATAAGCAAGAGACAGCTTCCTTTGACATAAAAATTCATTTTCTCAAGTATTCCCAAATAAAGTTTCAGCTGATGCTGAAACCAAGTCAGTAATCATAAAAACAGAAAACTGATTATTACAACCACGGTTATCAACAACCACCACTATAATCCAGGTTCATATTAGTCTCAGACCCTGGTCCCACCATAGTCCTCATCTCAGTCCTTAGGTGTCCCTGACTCCTATTTCAGGCGCAAACCCATTTTCACTTTTTGTCCTCTCCTGTTCTGGAAAGCCTGGCCTCATGCCCTCTTCTTTGTTTCCAGCATCCCTGAGCATAACTCTAAACGACACTTACCACGCGTTGTCCTGCTGGCTTCCTAGCCTATCTTCCCCACTGGACTGTGCCTTACTAATGTCTGTAGCCACAGCGCCTACACAGTGCCTGGTGCTTGTACTCAACACATGTCTATAAAGGGAAACCCCTGCCTCCACAGACATCCTTATCTCCCTCTCAGCTGTATAAGAGGTGCTCTTCCTTCTGCCTGAGGGTCCCTGCATTTACATCCTAAAGTGTACTCTCTCATCTCCCCTGAAACCAGGTTGGATTAGTTACCCCTTCCTCCGGTTGTATCTTCAATATCTGCGTCTCCCTAAGTTCCTCCTCCCTTCTGTACAGAAGTGCTCCAGAATTAATTAAAACCCTCCTTCAAAGCTGTGTCCTATTCTTTTCATCCCTCTTTCTTCCTGGCTTTACAAGCAAGTTTATTGAAAGGAAAGACTATATTCTATATTGCACGTCTTCCTTTCCTGACCTCCCAACATATTCACTCTTTGAACCACTAAGATCTGTCCCTGCTAAGTTTTCTCAGTGGCTTCCTAATGCTAAAGCCAACAGCCCTGTTACAGTCCCTAATTTACTAAGCCTTTCTCCAACTAAAATCCTACCTGAATGTCACACTGTGACCTCAGATGCCACAAGTACTGAATTGAATTCATTTTCCTTTCCCTCAAATATAATTCTCCTGCTATAGACTCCCTATTCAGTCAGAAATTATGATGTTATTCTAGTTTTCTTCTGCACCCTCAATATCTAAGCTGTCACCCAGACCTGCTGACTCTACCATCTTCCCCTCCTCTCTATCCTCAGTCTCACCATCTTAGGCCTATCTTTGGCTCAATAATCTCATAACCCGTATCCCCCACTCCCTTCCGACCCACCCTCTAATCAGCTGCCCACCTCTAATCCAATCACATTGTCACCACCCCAACAACTAGAGCAGAGTTCTTCCAAACTTGGGTCACAAGTTGACCCATCAGTGGATTATAAAATTAATTTAGTGGATTGCAACTAGTATTTTTTTAAAAATACGAAACAGAACAGAAAAGAAGACAGATGTATCCCATATTGAGAGTACATGCAGTTTAGAGGTGGATTAGAGGCAGGATTGGGGGGGGGTGGAGAGCCAGATCACGGTAGGCCCCTCATATGCCACGCAGAGGACTGTGAACTTGGTGTCCCTAGGTCAGTGGCTTTTAAACGTTTTTGACATACCTTTTTACATGGTGACTTATTACCAGGCTTGGCCCTAATATTTGCAGGGCCTTGCCAAGAGGACAAATAGGGATACAATACAGCTAATTATTTAAAAGTTACAAGTCAAGGCAATAAACTATTAGAAAAGTACACTAACCTACCTTGACAGATATACCTGATAACGAAAACAATGAAAACTGTGTATAAAACTATTGATACCAAGTAACTGAGAATAGTGCAAATTTTAAATTAATTTCGTCTTCCACTGAAAGACTTATTCAGCCTGGGGAAATTCAGGGGCAACGGCAACTAGACCAAGTGTGAGAAGAGGAGGAGAAGCCTCCCTCAGCCTTCTCTTCCAGTGGCTATGGAATCCATAAGAGAAACACCTCCTTTCTTTTCTTCTTTATTGGGGGAGGGGCTCTTTCATTTCTGTCAGAGGCTCTGTACTCCTACCCATCCCCTATTGCCTGTCCCCACCAGCCAGGCCCCTGAGCTCCAAGTCCAACTAGACTATAACAGTCAGGCCCAAGGTCTGGTTTCTAGGTGCTCCCAGCTCCCCACTCTCACAGGAAGGTTTGAATTAAGATAGATAGCTAGTGGGAAGCAGCCGCATAGCACAGGGAGATCAGCTCAGTGCTTTGTGACCACCTAGAGGGGTGGGATAGGGAGGGTGGGAGGGAGGGAGACCCAAGAGGGAAGAGATATGGGAACATATGTATATGTATAACTGATTCACTTTGTCATAAAGCGGAAACTAACACACACACACACACACACACACACACAAAAGAATTCTGTGACCAGGAATGTGGAAGAATAGGAAAAGCATTTTGCCCTTCCCTCTTTGTTTCCGCTTCTTTCTGCCCTCTAAACTGTAGCCTTCACTCTCACCAAATCAAACTATTGCCATGTTATTTTGTAACCAAGAAGGACCCTATGGGGCCTTCCCAGGACAGGCCTTCCCCCATATCCTCTGCTTTAGCTCCACTCTGAGGTACCTAGATAATAGTATATGAGGCAAATTTCCACCAAATGGAAGAACTACTTGATGATCACGAGCACACAGCCCCAGGCCTCCTGGAGCCTAAGGACTGATCATGTTAACCCCTGTGACACCACTCTGCTGCCTCACCATCAGCCAGTCAGAGAACTGTGTGCAAGCTGATCACATACTCCTCCTCTCTTGGCCTTTAAAACCTAGAGGGGTGGGATAGGGAGGGTGGGAGGGAGATGCAAGAGGGAAGGGATATGGGGATATATGTATATGTATAGCTGATTCACTTCGTTATACAGCAGAAACTAACACAACGTTGTAAAGCAATAATACTCCAAAAAAGATGTTAAAAAAAAATTCTTTTTGGCAAAAGAATTTGCCAAAACCCTTTGGGGAGTTGGAGGCTTTTCAGGGCATGAGCCACCTTGTCTCTTTGCATGGCCTTGCAATAAACCTTTCTCTGCTCCAAACTCCGACGTTTCAGTTTGTTTGGCCCCACTGTGTGTCCGGCACACGAACTTGTGTTAACAATTTCACAGCCTTCATCCAGTATCCCCAGCTTAGACACACTTCCCCCAGCTCATCACTGACAAACTTTGACTCCACAGACTTGCCTCAATCCTGGCAGCAACTTGCCTGGCCCCCTCGCCTCCTAGAGCTCCTTGCTCGCCTTCAGTTACTCCACAGTGTGGGCCTGGCATGGCAATCCCCACACCATGTGGCACTGACACTAAGCCCAGCAGGGTGCATGCAAGGTATCGCCCATCTTCATGTTCCCAGCACTGGGCACAGCACCTGGTATTTAAGAGTTATTAAAAATGTGTAGCAGGACATGAACAGATGGATCTGTAAATTAACAGAGGGCCAAAAACCAGATATAATGACCAAAAGCTCTATAAAATGCCTCTTTTGAGAGATGAAAAATCATATCAGAAAACTGTTAATCCCCAGACCATCTTATCTCTTCCAGAGATAGCTGGTCAATATGTAAAATATACACATAATGTGCAGAGAAAACATCTTCACAAACTAATTAATGACATTAGGTATCAGTTTTAAAAAAAGAATATTTTCAGAATTCTTAGACACAGTACTGAATCTTCAAAAGCCACAACTAGTCTAATAATAATTAAAACATAATAATAGAAGTTAATACTGTCAGTTTTAGGGGTTGAGAAAACTGGTCCTGTGGTATAAGTTAATTTAGATTTCTATTAAATTTTACATACACACATACATACACAGAGACACAAAGTACTCCTCTATTATACTATGGACTCTGATCATCTCTACTCATAAATCCTCTTTAAGAAAGTAAGTAAATTATAGACAAGACAAAGAAATGGCAAGTATGAAAAAAGCATTCACACAATACATATTATACAAGAAAGACAAAGAGGGATGTTCATTCATTCATTCCAAACACATTTCTTATGTGCTTATTTTTATTCATATACCATGCTGGATGGTAGGAATACAAAGATGCATAAAGTAAGGTTGTACGGGGTATAAGGTCCATAAATATAATTGTGTCTCCACAGACACCCATTTTACTCCTTCATTATATACTTAACATCTAAGCTTAAAGCTATTCAACCAGTTCTTTTGGCAATCGCCAAAAGATGGTGAATATAGCCCAGACTGTTACTATTTTCCAATATCCATCCTCCTCTTTTTTATTTTGGAAATAGAATCTCTGAGTTTTAGATGGGCACATGGCTGCTGAGGTAAGACAATTTTTTCACAATATTTCCCACTTCTCTTGTAGCTAGTTTTGACCGTGTGACTAAGTTCTTGCCAAAAGGATGCAAGGAGAAGCATTATGAGTTATGCCCTTGAAGCAAATGTCTGCACTCCTCCCCTTCTTCCCACTGGCTGGAATGCAGACGTGATTCCAGGAGCTGAAGCAGTCATTCTTAGATCATGAGAGAGAAGCTGATAGTAGAACACCAGCCTTTGGCTGTTGGTACACACACACGAGTAGCACCATATCAATCCCAAACTGCTACTATGTTTAAGCCATTATTATTTTGGAGTCTTGTGAGAACAGTTGTAACAGTAGTGCCACATTAAAAAAAGGTTTAAACGAAAACTTAAAAAATTTTAAACCTGAAAAGTTTTTATGAATTTTAAAACCATAAAGCGTAGATGTTAGGAAAATTTAAGTATCATTATTATTTTTCAAATAATTAAAATATATAACATATGTATTCTTTTGATAATAAAGTTTCAGATTTTTAAAAGAGGGCAGTTTTAGTCATTGGTTAGAGCTCTATAGTCCTGAACAAGCGTATAAAACTGCTGTTCTCTATTTATAGGAAATAACCTAGTGTTTATGAAAGTTCTATGTATATTGAAGTCAAGTTTTTAAAAATTTTATTATTTTTAGGGCTTCCCTGGTGGCGCAGTGGTTGAGAGTCCACCTGCCGATGCAGGGGACGCGGGTTCGTGCCCCGGTCTGGGAGGATCCCACATGCCGCGGAGCGGCTGGGCCCGTGAGCCGTGGCCGCTGAGCCTGTGCTCCGGAGCCTGTGCTCCGCAAGGGGAGAGGCCACAACAGTGAGAGGCCCGCCTACCGCAAAAAAAAAAAAAAAAAAAAAAAAAAAAAAAAAAATTTTATTATTTTTAAAATTTTATTGTCTCTTATGAGGAATTCACAAAGTCTCAGAGAACACTGCTTTTTTGCTTACTTTCAACTGTATTGAAAAAATTTAAATGGGACCCACGTAAGTATGAACTACAGGTTAATGAAGTGAATGTTCCAAAAGGTTTCAGACAACATGTGGAACAGTGAGGATGCTGTTCTTTTTTTTTTTTTTTTTTGCTGTACGCGGGCCTCTCACTGTTGTGGCCTCTCCCGTTGCGGAGCACAGGCTCCAGGCGCGCAGGCTCAGCGGCCATGGCTCACGGGCCCAGCCGCTCCGCGGCATGTGGGATCTTCCCAGACCGGGGCACGAACCCGTGTCCCCTGCATTGGCAGGCGGACTCTCAACCACTGCACCACCAGGGAAGCCCTGTTCTATTATTTTTAATTGATGTCAACTAAAGATTGTAGCTGCAAAAAATTATTAGAGGGAAGGAGTAGGAGGGGCAGACTGATTTTTGCCTATTAGTGTATTATATATGGCAACTCCATACCAAGGATTTTCTAGGATAATCCAAGTCAAATAACCTGTCCTGTTGTTGCCCCTAAAGTACAGAAAATTTTCAGAAATTCCAATATTTCAGGATCCTACTTATAAGTCTAAGAATTTCTTCTTACCCCTACAAGTAATTCAAAGGCTTTCATCAGACCAGAGGTTAGTAACAATGGCAGTGAATATTTATGCCCCTTCTTTCGGTTACATAAACATAATACACAGCCTCTCCTTGGAATGCTCTCTCTTCCTCCCCCTCACCCACTCCAGTACCCCTTAACCCCTTTGCCTACTTAACTTCTAAAACTTTCTCCATTATTAGCTTAATTATCAGTTCTTTGAGGAAGAGTAGCCAGACTAGATTAAATCCCTTGAGTTTATACTTTTATAGCACCAGTCACTCCTTTGCACTCATCAGAGTTGTAACTCTACGTTTGTTCACGTAGTTATTTGATCATCTAAAAGAGTTCAATAATTGTGGCAGACACTATCTGTTGTGTATGTAATGGCCAGTCTCCCTTTTCTCTGATAACAGAATTGCAATTTTTGAAGGGTGTGAAAAATGTGTCCACCCTAGGAATGAATCATGATTAGGCTAAGCCATCTGTGGCAATCCTAATCTCCTTTGTCAGTGACTGGTTCAAGGACAGGGATGGAACCCCGCTCTGAGCAGTGAGAGGTACAGGGAAGTCTGCTGGGGGTACTTTTTGGGAAGGTTTTTCCTCATGAAAAGGACAGGGGTGATTTAGGGAGAAGGCCCTTTTCCTATACTCTCCCTGTTTCCTGCCTTTAAAGTTATTACATAAGGATACTTAGAACTGCTGTAGCAATCTTGTAACCATGAGGAGAAGGCCAAGAAAATAGCAGAAATGCCAACCCAGAACCCTAATTTCATTCCAATTCCGGAACAGCCTTTCTCTAGAATTCCCGCTGGGTTAGAAAGTCAAGTCTAGCATTGTTAGGCCACACTCACTTGGGTATTTCTGTTACTTTTAAACCAACATATTCTAACTGATATTGTTACCATAGCAGTACTAGGTTATGAACTATCTACTTATTGTGTTTAAAACTTAGGCCTCTATGTTATATTTTGATAATAATGATGCTATAAATACAAAAGACAGAAAAATATGCAGAAAGAAAACAAAATGTATTTAAATGTTTAAAGACATGTTAGCTACCACAACTAAAAACGAAGAAAAGATACAAATAAAAGATACGCATTATCTGCCTGCTTAATTTTTTTTAACTGAAAAATATAAATTAAAAAACCAGAAATTTAGAAGTCAAGATGATAATCATTAGCAGAACAGCAGCAAAGTCTCTCCTAAGTTGCTTGAAGATATCTTACATGAGCCTGTCAATGAGAACCTTCAAGTTCAGTTAACAGGACACAGCTACAATTTTTCTTCATTTATCGACAGTGTCTTTCACTGAGCACCATAATGTACTGCAGATAACATGCCTGTATAAATTCCTGCTCCCCGTGACACAGTTCTGCTTCCACTGTTTTTGTTTCTCCTTTAACCAGGCCCTAGCACTTTCACTGGGATCACTGCCACCCTGATAAGTTAGAGACTTTATGCAGCAGTGATATAGTCTATGAAGCACTTAATACTGAGGTAGCAATCGCGGAAAAGGCAGCCGATAGACACAGACAGACCAGAGCCCAGTCCCAGGTCTTCCACTTTCTACCCTGTGTGATTTTACAGAAGTTCATTACACTCTACATCTTAGTTTCACTATCTACAGAATGGGAGTAATGTTTACCTTTTAAAAGTTTTGTGTAGGTTAAGTGAGATGATACTGTAAAGTGTGTAGGTCAGGTCCTGGCATATATTAGAAGCTGAATAAAAGATAGGTCTTGTCTAAGCAATAATATTAAATAAAGTTTATGGCTACAAGTACAAGTAGCAGTATTTTAGCAAGTAAAACAAATACTACTATATTATAAAAAGAATGTATTACTCTGATTGATATCTTACTTGGGGTGCAATTTTAATACGAGTGTCAAAAAACATGCAGGAAAAAATGAGGGAACAGCAATAAAAATAACTGAAGAAACTGGAAATATTTAAGAGGGAACGCTAATGGAAAATAATATAAATGACCCAATTACACAATACAGAAAAGCAGTCTTATTTGTCCTTAAAACACAAATAAAACATTCTCTAACTAAAATAGTTGCACAGTGCACTTGAGAGCATACTGGAATAAGAATCAGGAGACCTGGATTCTAGTTCAGCAACCAGGACAAGTCATTTAACTTGTGAGCTTCATTTTTCTCATTAGTAAAATGAGACATTTGAAATAAATCAGTGCTGCTCCATACAGCCTACCCCACGGAGAGGTAAGCTATCTAAATTTTTCTACAGTTCCCAAGAATAAAGAAAAGGAAAAGGGGAAAGGACAGAGCAGAGGGAAAGTGAATATGAGATGATAAAAATTGGCATCTGTAGGGCTTCCTGGGTGGCGCAGTGGTTGAGCGTCCGCCTGCCGATGCAGGGGATGCGGGTTCGTGCCCTGGTACGGGGGGATCCCACATGCTGCGGAGCGGCTGGGCCCGTGGGCCATGGTCTCTGGGCCTGCGTGTCCGGAGCCTGTGCTCCGCAGCGGGAGAGGCCGCAGCGGTGAGAGGCCCGCATACCGCAAAAAAAAAAAAAAAAAAATTGGCATCTGCAGAACTTGAACCTACAGATAAATAAGACTGAAAAAATAGGTCATTGTTAAGACCATTTTTGGCTCTCCAGGTTCTACAGTTTTCTCTAGGCCATATTGATAACTGCCTTCTTTGAATTTCAGTATTATTTCCTATCTGTATGATTTATAGTACTTAATCATATGTTTCCTTTAAAATAATTTAATTGTTTCTTGTGTATATAACTCTTAGAGAGAATAAAGCTTTTAAAGTAAAGATTCTTTAGCTATTGAGAATAAATTCAAAACACTAAAGAAAACAGGGTTAAGGAGAATAGAGTATACTTTCATGTTAGGAGTTGAACTGTGTCCTCCCAAACTTCATATGCTGAAGTTGTAACCCCTAGTAACTCAGAATGTGACTGTATTTGGAAATAAGGTTTTTAAAGAAGTAATTAAGTTAAAATGAAGTCATTCAAGTGGGCCCTAATCCAATATGACTGGCGTTCTTTTGAGAAAAGGAAATTAGGACACAGACACACACAGAGGGAAGACCATGTGAGGACACAGAGAGAAGACAGCCATCCACAAGTCAAGGAGAGAGGCCTCAGAAGAACCCAACCCTCTGACACCTTGATCTCAGACTTCCAGCCTCCAGAACTGTGAGACAATAAATTTCTGTTGTTTAAGACACTGTCTATGGTAATTTGTTATGGCAGCCCTAGCAAACTGCTACATATCATTTCTTCTTCAGTCAGATATTTAGCAACCTCAGACCTCCAATAAAAGCCAAAAACCTAGAAATTAGCTGGAAATAAAAATGCCTACAGCTTTCATACACTTTAACCCATTTTAGCTGTAAAATATGTTTGATTTCTCTACTCTCCCTTAATATTTTTAACCATATTCTGTCAAAGTGCTTTACCTGCATTTTGACCATTGGGTAGCTGCTTCTGCAAATTAGTAGAGACCACCAGCTGGCAAAGCATAAGATTGTGATCAGTGGGCTCTTTGTATCTTCATACTGCTGTGGGAAAATGTTTCCAATGGTTTTGCTTGGTTCTTTAACACTGATGTTATATACATACTTGTCACATGCTCTCTGGGGGATGAGGCAGACTTGGGAAGTAGTAACATTTACTGCTCTACATCAGTTTTACATATAATATTTCTTTTCTTATTTTGCCTGGAAATTTTCATTTCTCCTCTAGGTTGTAATCAGAAAAAGAATGAGGAATGCAAGGATTCTTCAATATACTCAAATCGATCAATGTGAAAAAACATATTAACAAATTGAAGGAGAAAAACCATATAATCATCTCAATAGATGCAGAAAAAGCTTTTGACAAAATTCAACACCCATTTATGATAAAAACCCTCCAGAAAGTAGGCACTGAGGGAACCTACTCAACATAATAAAGGCCATATATGACAAATTCACAGCCCACATCATTCTCAATGGTGAAAAACTGAAATCATTTCCTCTAAGATCAGGAACAAGACAAGGTTGTCCACTCTCACCACTATTATTCAACATAGTTTTGGAAGTTTTAGCCACAGCAATCAGAGAAGAAAAAGAAATAAAAGGAATCCAAATCAGAAAAGAAGAAGTAAAGCTGTCACTGTTTGCAGATGACATGATACTAAACAGAGAATCCTAAAGATGCTATCAGAAAACTACTACAGCTAATCAATGAATTTGGTAAAGTAGCAGTATACAAAATTAATGCACAGACATCACTTGCATTCCTATACACTTATGATGAAAAATCTGAAAGAGAAATTAAGGAAACACTCCCATTTATCACTGCAAGAAAAAGAATAAAATACCTACGAATAAACCTACCCAAGGAGACAAAAGACCTGTATACAGAAAACTATAAGACACTGATGAAAGATATTAAAGATGATACAAACAGATGGAGACATATACCATGTGCTTGGATTGGAAGAATCAACACTGTGAAAATGACTATACTACCCAAAGCAATCTACAGATTCAATGCAATCCTTATCAAACTACCACTGGCATTTTTCACAGAACTAGAACGAAAAATTTCACAATTTATATGGAAACACAAAAGACCCCGAATAGCCAAAGCAATCTTAAGAAAGAAAAATGGAGCTGGAGGAATCAGGCTCCCTGACTTCAGACTATACTACAAAGCTACAGTAATCAGGACAGTATGGTACTGGCACAAAAACAGAAATATAGGTCAATGGAAGAGGATAGAAAGCCCAGAGATAAACCCACGCACATATGGTTACCTTATTTTTGATAAAGGAGGCAAGAATATACAGTGGAGCAAAGACAGCCTTCTTCAATAAGTGGTGCTGGAAAACTGGACAGCTACATGTAAAAGAATGAAATTAGAGCACTCCCTAACACCATACACAAAAATAAACTCAAAATGGATTCAAGGCCTAAATGTAAGGCCAGACACTACAAAACTCTTAGAGGAAAACATAGGCAGAACAGTCTATGACATAAATCACAGCAAGATCCTTTTTGACCCATCTCCTAGAGAAATGGAAATAAAAACAAAAATAAACAAATGGGATCTAATGAAACTTGAAAGCTTTTGCACAACGAAGGAAACCATAAACAAGATGAAAAGACAGCCCTCAGAATGGGAGAAAATATTTGCAAATGAAGCAACTGACAAAGGATTAATCTCCAAAATATACAAGCAGTTCATGCAGCTCAATATCAAAAAAACAAACAACCCAATCCAGAAATGGGCAGAAGACCTAAATAGACATTTCTCCAAAGAAGATATACAAATTGCCAACAAACACGTGAACGAATGCTACTCTTCACTGCAGCACGTGGGTTTCTCATTGTGGTGGCTTCTCTTGTTGCGGAGCATGGGCTCTAGGCACGTGGGCTTCAGCAGTTGTGGCATGCGGGCTCAGTAGTTGTGGCACATGGGCTTAGTTACTCCGTGGCATGTGGGATCTTCCCGGACCAGGGATCAAAACCCGTGTCCCCTGCATTGGCAGGCAGATTCTTAACCACTGTGCCACCAGGGAAGCCCTGGGGGAGCTATTTTAAATAAAGTGGTCAGGGATATGCTTTAGAAGGAGATGACATTTCAGCTGACACCTAAAGAATGACAAGGAGCCCACATACAATGGGGGTGCAAAATGGAATTTTTGGTGGAGATTCCAAAGGAAAGGGCCAATGCAAAAACCTAAGCTTGGCATGAAGAAGAAGAAGGAGAAGGAGGGGGAGAGAAAGAGGAAGGGGAGAAGAAGACTGGATCTAGAAAGTAGTGAATAAAAGAGAGAACGGTAAGAGAGGAAGTCAGAGAAGTAGACAAGGGCCAGATCACAACTTTAAAAGCCATTGTAGGGCTTCCCTGGTGGTGCAGTGGTTAAGAATTTGCCTGCCAGTGTAGGGGACATGGGTTTGATCCCTGGTCTGGGAAGATCCCACGTGCCACGGAGCAACTAAGCCTGTGCACCACAACTACTGAGCCTGCACTCTAGAGCCCGTGAGCCACAACTACTGAAGCCCGAGTGCCACAACTACTGAAGCCAGCACACCTAGAGCCCGTGCTCTGCAACAAGAGAAGCCACTGCTATGAGAAGCCTGCGCACCACAACGAAGAGTAGTCACTGCTCGCCGCAACTAGAGAAAGTCTGTGCACAGCAACGAAGACCCAATGCAGCCAAAAAATAAATTAATTAATTTAAAAAAAATAGTACCTTTACTGAGTATATGGGGGGAAATGAGAGAAGAGTAGATTTTGCTGCTTCTGAGTCATTCTACTACCACTATTTCTTGCTAATTTCTGATTTATTCTTGTGAGCTGGTAGGATCAATAAGAAAGTTTCAAGCTGTATGGTCCCACACAGGATCTCAGATTAGTATAATTTTATTGTATTTTTTAATCTTAAAGATACTAAAAGCATGATTTATAATAGAAAAGTATATAACTGCCTTAAAAAGAGATGATACAAATGTCTCTTGACCTAATTTGGAGACAAAAATTCATATTAAATCACTGGTTCCTTAGGCCCAAATCAATGAGTCTGGAAGATGTATGATTATATCAAGCCTTTAAAAAGCACAGATTAGTCTGGAAATCTGTACTCTTAAATTCTCCAGATGATCTTGAGAACTACTGACCTGGATGGCATCCCTTAAAACAAAGAATATTTCTCCTATTTAAAATAACAAAGCATCCCACCTTTCTAATGATTTAAATTTGTATCTATTCGTTATTTCCAAAATAAGTTTCTGCCCAATAAAGAAGTAAAAAAATTCCCATCACAGATTGTTGTGCAACACTACTATACAGTTGTTTGTGGGAAGCACTGAACTAAGTACAAAAAAAGTGAAAAATCTGTCAGAAAAGATCCAGTCCCAGAGCAAAAAATGATACATTTGCCACTTTCTTGGTGAACTTATTAAAAACATTCGATTACACAGCTATTGTTTCTGGCCACATGAATCAAATGATAAAACAATAGATTTCATGGTTTACTCAGACTAGGCTAGCAAATTAAAAAGATTCATCACTAAAAAGATGTGTCTTGTGTGGCCAGTAAATTTACACTCCATTAAACCTCCAAGCAAAAATAATACGAAAGACAAAGATTCAATATCAAGACGCTTTCCTTCAAATCTGGAAACCATGAACAGTTCACTAGAAGATCTGAACTTTCATTAAGTCATAGTCAAGAGCATTTATGGAGTGCTCACTATGTGCAAAGCACTCTATTTTAAGGAAGAGGTCTTGTTTAAAGTAGCCATAATTCAGCCCATAAAGCCCTTTATAGTTAAAGATCAACAGTTTGAACCTCAATCAGGAGCAAATGGGTAGCTGGTTCATACTGAAGGATGCGGGTGTAATTTGGTCAGTGCTGCTCAATTTAAGTTGAATGGGCTTTTGCAGTTTGTGTAAATTCCACCTTCTGGGTGGTCTTCCAGAGCAATCTCAAAGAGGGCACACCACAGAGGTACTGGAGTTAATTTATGCTTATGTAGACTATGAGTCATGCAACAGCCATTAACACTAGATACTTAAGTGAGCACATAGAAGTAAAACATGCAAATCTCCATCAGCATAAGGCCAACTTTCCTTAGGGTAAAAAAACTGCAACTAGAATGAACACTAAAAAACAAATCAAGACACAAATGAACAAAAGTATAGTTTGTTCCAAGTACAATGCAAGATAATAAAGACAAAATATAAATAGCAGGGACTTCCTTGGTGGTCCAATGGTTAAGAATCTGCCTTCCAACGCAGGGGACGCGGGTTTGATCCCCAGTTGGGGAACTAAGATCCCACATGCTGCAGAGCAACTAAGCCTGTGAGCTGCAACTATGGAGCCCACACACCGCAACTAGAGAAGCCCATGCGCTGCAACAAAGATCCCACGTGCAGCAACTAAGTCCCGAGGCAGCCAAATAAATTAATTAATTAATTTATATATATATATATATATATATATATAAATAGCAGAAGGAATCATAGGTTACAGCCAGCTAATCCATGATCATGAAATATAGGAATGATAAGTCAAATATAGTTACCTGTTTTGACTTAGACTCTCCTTTCCTTTGTCTACTCACTGGTAGTGGCACAATGCATTAAGTGTTCTCCTTTGTCTACTCACTGGTAGTGGCACAGTGCATTAAGTGTTCAAAGAGTGGAAACAACAGCAATGAATAAGAGCTGCCATTTATGGAATTCCTACTTCACGGCAAGCATCCTTAACACTTACACACAAGCAAAGAGCCTAGCTGATCAAAAAACTGAACATTAAAAACATATTTTGGGCTTCCCTGGTGGCGCAGTGGTTGAGAGTCTTCCTGCTAATGCAGGGGACACGGGTTCGAGCCCTGGTCTGGGAAGATCCCACATGCTGCAGAGCAACTAGGCCCGTGAGCCACAACTACTGAACCTGCGCGTCTGGAGCCTGTGCTCCACAATAAGAGAGGCCGCGACAGTGAGAGGCCCGTGCACCACGATGAAGAGTGGCCCCCGCTTGCCACAACTAGAGAAAGCCCTCACACAGAAACAAAGACCCAACACATCAAAAATAAATTTAAAAATTAATTAATAAACTCCTACCCCTAACATCTTCAAAAAAAACCATATCTTGTAGATGGACAATTATTAATCTAAAGAAATTTATTTTATCTATTGCCCAGAAAGGTAAGGAGAAAAGTTAATCTTCTTTTCTACAGTTTATTCTACCTGTTCTTTAAATCTCTTTCCCTCATTTCTAATACCTTAAATATATCCCACTTTACAACTTTCTTCAATTTATCAAATAAAAAAAAATTTCCCTTGAGTTTGCTTTCCATCCAGTCATAAGGGGTTAGCCTCAAATTCCTATTTTAACTATAATGACACAACTATGATGACTGTGTTTTCTGGGATTATTCCAACTTCAAATATTTTATCACATTATCTCCACTTCAGCTTGTGGTTTGAAAACATGAGATTGTATCCTAAAATCTCCACAATCTTGTTTTCACTACTACTTCCACCAAAATTATTCTCTAACATTGCCAAACCCAATGACTGGTTCTTATTCTTCTGAGTCTCGGCATCACTTCAGAGCCTAGTTCATCCCATCCATAATATCTATACATCCAACCTTGGCCTTCATACTAAATTTAAATATCTTCCTGTCTACTTTGGCATTTCCCCATGTGTGTTATCAGTAACGTTAGCCTCAGAGTATGTTCCTCAGTTAAGAAAAGATATTGTGGTCAAAAACTTTTGGAAATGCTACGTGCAACATTCTACTCCTGAAGCTCTACAATGAACATTAGTGAATTGTGCACTCCTTGATTTTTATGACGAAGCAAACATTTGACTCATTTTTACTCAGTGTTTCCCAATAAGCAATCTTGTTGCATTCATCAATAGAACTCTTATTTTATTTTTTCATGGAAGACATATTAACATGTTGTGGAGCTACTATAATGTAGGAGTAGTATTCTGATGAAACAAATACTCCATAGCACGTACTTTGGGGAATACTGATGTACCTGAAATTTTAGGTTAAAACCTGAAATCTATCAGGCTTCCAAAGCTGAATTCATCACCTTTCCTCACAAGCCAGGTGTTAAACATCAAATTAATCTCTAGTAACAGCTTTTTCACCAATCTCGTATTCAGACAGTTGATAAATCTTTTCAGCTCTTACTGTCTGTTGTCTGTAGTTTTTTTTCCCCTCCCTTACATCATCCTATTGACATCACCCTAAGGCAAATTTTCCTTAAGCCTCATCTAGACTAACGGTAACCAATCATAAGAATTAGAGGAGAGCTTTAAAAAAAAAAAAAAAAAAGGGATTCTGGGCTCCAGCACAGCTTTGCTATATCAGAATTTTGAGAGGAGAGGCTTGGGGTCTGTGATTCTAATGGACAGCCAGATTTGCAAACTGCTAAAGTAGACCATGAAGGTTCCATGACTCTTTTCTGCCTAAACTAAGCATTTTCAGTTCTCTTTCCTCATCTCTTCAAGTGACATGATTTTGAGTCTCCTAACCATCAGTTGCTCTTTGTTGAATGTGGTCCATTTTGTCTGTAAACCTTTTAAAGCAAGGGTTTTATACTGAACCGCAGAGCACTCTGGATGTAGTCGAGCCAACTTGTCAGAGCGTAGGACTATCAATTACCTATTGTCTCCTGGGTTTCTCTAGATCTGCCTTTATGCTGGACAAGCAAAATCATCTCCTCCCTCTTCCATCCCCTGCAGCAAATTGCTACTTGTTATGATCAACACCAATCTGCAATAACCACTAGAATGTGAATCACCCAGCAAACAGATATAACTTCCATAATTTTAAAGCGTTACTTACCTAAAAGACCTCTGGTCTCTGTTCTAAATAAGTGGCATGCCTCCCTTTCTCTACTGAACTTTAGCTCTGAAAACTGCAATTTATGCCAATCCTTACACTGTTTTAGAATCAATGTTCCACATCTACAGAGTGTTTTTTCCACTTACAAAACATTTCAACATTATCTGCTTAATCCCCTCAAAAGTTCTTGTGACATGGGTATTATCCTCATCTTACAAATGAGGAAATTAAGGCTCATAGAGGTTAAGTAGCTTATTCAAAATCACATGCAGTAAGTGGGGAAAGTGGTGACTTTAACCTCATGTCTTACACCTTAATCATAGCTTTCTGCACTTTAAAATCCAAGTATAGTCACTTGGCCATCATCAGAAAATTAGCACCAATTAACACCAGCGTGTGATAGCTACCAGATGGTGAATTACTAAGCAAAAAGAACAATCAACTAGAATGGGGAGGAATTATAACATAATACAGGAGCTAAGGAGGGGTGCCTTTGGGGTCAGGCAGCCCTGAATTTGGGTCCTAGCTCCATCTCTGACTGCCATTGTTACCTTGAGTAAATTACATGTCCTTTGTGAACTTTGATTTTCTATTTAGGTTACAAAGAATAAAGGAGATAATTTTCTTTAAAGTGCTTAGCATAATGCTTGGTACATGGTAAGTCTTCATTCAATGCTTTTTTTTTAATCCCTAATTCAAACATGATAAACAGTTTATTAAAATAAGTCTGCTTGGAAATAAATACAAACCTTCTGACTTTGGGGTCCCAGCCTTCATCAATTACCTCCAGATGTCTGGGAATAGGGCTATGTGAGGACTATAGGAAGACAGAAGATAGTCACGAGGAGGAATAAAATTTGAAATGATGCTTGAACTGGAGGCCAAGAGAAGGTAGGTGAATAGAAGGTTAGAGCTAAATCTAAGCTCTCAGTGGCTGCCTTCCCTGGGTTATCATCGCCATTACCGGTCACTTAGGGATAAAAGAGAAAAAAAAAAAAAAATGAAGCAACAACTTAGAAGGCAGTGGGTAAAGTAGCTACTTGAGGTATGAATAGATTATTAAATGGACAGAATTACATAATGTGGAATTACATTCCATTTCATTCTTTCAAATTATCACTGGGAAAAGGTAAATTTGGTGGTAAAAAGATAATTAATAGGGCCCTACTGTATAGCACAGGGAACTCTACTCGATACTCAGTAATGACTTATATGGGAAAAGAATCTAAAAAGAGCGGATATATGTATATGCATAACTGATTCGCTTTGCTGTACAGCAGAAACTAACACAACATTGTAAATCAACTATACTCCAATAAAAATTTTAAAAAAGAACAAAACTCACCAAGCCCATGTTCAAGAGATAGAAATAAATAAATAAATAAATAAATAAATAAATAAATAGTTTAGTGTTTGTAACATTGAGTAAAGGTAATACTAATATTAAATATTTTTCTTATTACCCCCAAAAATATATGTTCATCTTTTTAAAAAAAATTTAAAGGATAGATAAGAAAAAAAAATCACCTACAATCCAACCACCCAGAGATAACTACTGTTAACATATGGTACATAACTTTCTAAACTGTTTTCATATATGTGGAAATACATGTATTTTACAAATACAGGGTCATATATAATTATTGTTTTGTAAACTTTTAAATTTGTTTTAAATTTCTTTCCAGATCATTAAATATTCTTTTGCAATATTATTTGAAATGCCATGTATATTTTCACTAGATAGTTTATTTAACTAGACCTCTATTTTGGAAATTTAAATTATTTTTTTGCTACCATAAAAAGAGTGATTAAAAGCATTCTTGTGGCTTTATCTTTATGCATAAACATGACTTTTTAGCATAAATTCCTAGAAGTGTATTTGCTAGATTAATGGCATACAGATTTCTAAGACTTTTGACATAGCTTATTAAACTGTCCAGAAGGTTACTACCAATTCACACTCTACCCAGCAGTGCTAATTTCCCAGACCTTGACCAACACTAGATTTGATGATATTGGAAATGTTCACTAATTTGATACATAAAGAACTATTCCTCCTTTTACTTCAGTTTTTTATTACTAACTGGTGGATAATTTTCCCCTATGCTTATTATCTACTTTTCTTATTTTGAAAAATATCTGTTTATATATCTTCTGCCCATTTTTCCAATGTTTGTCTTTCTCAGTTGATTTGAATATTTTCTGTCACATGAATTGCATATATATTTTGCCAGTTCGTTTGTTTACCAGTTTTTAAAATAGTGTTTTGATCTACAGAAATGTAAAATATTTAGGTGGTCCAACCTAATATATCTTTTCTTTTTGATTTCTTCTTTGGGAATCTTGTTTAGAAAGGCTTACCTCACCCCAATGTTATACAAAGTTCCCACTTATATTTTCCTCTAGGACTTGTATGATCTTAATGTTAATATTTAAATTTTTTATTTAACCTAGACTTTACTGGAGTATAAGGCACTGGGTTGTAAGATATTGAGGGTGGGATCTAAATTTAGTTTTTAAATACTTTGCTGGTTGCCCTAACACTATTTATAGTATGTATTTCATTGATTCTATTGGGCACTTTTTATTTCAAACATGTTAACATCTCTGAAACCTGGATGTGTCTGTGATAAATAAATGTTTTACAATTTATTTTGCAGGTTTTTTTCTTTTCTTAGTGTTACTTGAAGTAATGAATCCTTTGATTAATGGCTTCTTAGATTTGATAAAACATAGTATTTCCTTCTAATCATATTTCACTATGAGTTTTCTTTTTTTAATTAAAGAATGTACTTTGAATTTTTATAAAATCTCTTCTGGGAATATACTAAAATGATCATATTTTTCCAAAGATGTTTCAGTACTGAATTATTTGTACATTCCTGAAATAAACCCTACTTTACCATGGCATATTACTTATTCAACACAGTGTTATGTTACTTTTTTTTTTAATTTTAGAATTTTATTTATTTTTTTATATAGCAGGTTCTTATTAGTTATCCATTTTATACATATCAGTGTACATATGTCAATGTTATATTGCTTTTGCTAATACTTTATTTAAGATCCTTACATCTACTTTCATAAATCAGTTTGGTCTATAGTTTTCCTTCATTTGTAATGTCTTTGTCACATCTTGGTTTTAGAGGTATGTTACATTTGTCAAAGAAGTTGGTAAACTTTCTTCTATTTTCTGTGATTGATACAGTTCATAATAGCACAGGAATAATGATTTTTTTTTCTGTAAAAGTCTAAGCCAGTTTGTGATAACTCTCAATTTCTTCTGGAGTTACTGATCAATTCAATTATAATTCTTCTTTAGTCAGATTTTGTATTTTATTTTTAGAAAATTATGCTGAGATTTTAAATTTGTGAGAATAGGGTTATACACAGTATTCTCTTACATTAAAATATTTTTTTCCATATCTTTGGTTTTATCCCATTTTCATTCCTAGTTTTGAACCTATGTTCTTTTTTTCTCCCTTTCTTTCTTGATTAGACTTGATAGAAATGGTCCACTTTATTGGTCTTTTCTAAGATCAACATTTTGGATTTACTTAATTCTAATTTTTTATTTTTCAAGTTAATTTATCCAAGTGCTTTTAATATTTTCTCTTTGCCTTTGATTTTCATCAGATTGCCTGTGATGTGCCTGGATGTGGTTTTGTTTGTATTCATCTGTTTCAGATTTGTAGCACTTTTTGAATCTATGACTTTTTTCCTCAGTTTGGGAAAATTCTGTCTTCAGATGTTGCTTCTTTCCTATTATCTTTTTCTTCTCTTCCTGTGATTCTAATATGTTAAACCTGAAACTGTGTATCTTGTATTATCTTTTCAATAACCTTACATTTTTTTGGCTCTCTTAGCTTCAGCCTGAATCTATTCTTCTGAACTGTTTTCTGTTCATTAATCCTGCATTCTTCTATGTCTAATATGCTATTAAATTCATCTGATGTGTTTATATTTCAGTTATTGCATTTTCAGCCCTAGAACTATTTTATTCTTTACAATAGATTCCTGTTCTGTGGTGAAATTCTCCATCTTGCCATCTATTTTCTTGAATATATTAATCACAGTTTTTGGGGTTTTTTTAAATAAATTTATTTATTTTTGGCTGCGTTGAGTCTTTGTTGTTGCATGCGGGTTTTCTCTAGTTGTGGCGAGCGGGGGCTACTCTTCATTGCGGTGCACAGGCTTCTCATCGCAGTGGCTTCTCTTGTTGCGGAGCAGGGCTCTAGGCACGTGGGCTTCAGTAGTTGTGGCACTTGGGCTCAGCAGTTGTGGCTCCCAGGCTTGAGAGCGCAGGCTCAGTAGTTGCGGCGCACGGGCTTAGTTGCTCTGCAGCATGTGGGATCTTCCCAGACCAGGGTTTGAACCCATGTCCCCTGCATTGGCAGGCGGATTCTCAACCACTGCACCACCAGGGAAGCCCTCACGGTTATTTTTAAAGTCTGTGCCTGATGACTTAAATATCTGGATATCTGGGCCATCTATAGACCTGTTTCTTTTGTCAATTTATTTCCCTTGGTCCTTTACTTTGGTACTTTGGTCCTTTACTTTGGTAATTTTTAATGAATGCCAGACATTGTCTATGAAAAATTGGACTCTGAATGATGATGATGTAATCTTCTTCTACAGAGGGTTTATCCTATCCTCTGATAGGCAGCTGGAGTGGGGAGGGGAACAAGGGAAAGATAACCTTAATCTAATCAGGGACTGAGCTCACTTGGGGTTGGGTTGCAGTTTTTGATAAATTTGGTCTACCCTTGATTTGTCTCCATTATGTTGGTGTGCAAAGCTCAAGAGAGCCTACTGTTAAAATTTTGGGAACTTTGGGATCCAGTTGCTAAACACAGACATTATTAAAAACAAATTATGTAAACTTATAATTAAATAAGTTATATTAAAAACAAAGGTAATAAATACTCAAAATTCACCACGTCTAAATTTTTAGCTAAATTTAACTGTTGCTATTTATATCTGCTGTATTTGAATTACAGAAATGCTATATAATGGTGTCACTACACATCTCTTCCCAATTCCATGTTAAGTAATGTCACAGTTGTATCTTGAAATAGCCTATGGTGGAAGTATTTGTACCATAGAAATCAGTCAACCCTACAAATCAGAGCTTGATTATTGTTTTGTAGACTGTCTAGATCAATTGTGATTTTGGCCCCCCTCTACCCCCTCCCTGGGGTATTTGATAATACCTGGAAATATTTTGTTTGTCACAATGGTGGGGGACAGGGCAGGGGAGAAGGAGCTATAGCTATCTAGTGGACAGAGGTTAGGGATGCTACTAAACATCCTACAATGTATAAGGCAGCCTCTTACAACCAAGTATTATGCAGCCCAAATGTCAATAGTGCTGAAGCTGAGAAATCCTAGTCTGCTGGCCCTTCTGCTTCTGATCAACTGGAATCTTTACCTTTCTTCCCTTGCTTAGAATTGGCAAATGCCTTGAGGAAAAAGGAGGCCATTTTATCCCAGTTTATTTTGTTGTTCTTGCTGTAATTTTTCTAGCATTTTGAGTCACTATTTAGTTCAGTTATTTTTAATCTTTCTTATATTTAATAAATATGTTTGACTATGAACTTTTCTTCTGATACAGCTTTCGGTAGCTGACACTGCTTATTTTCACTTTTTTGCTCTTTTCAATGTTTCCTTGTAAAAGATCCCAGCCATAGACATTTCCATCTCTCCCTTAGTTGAAATCAGTGTATCTTTGCAGTTGCAAGCAATGCTATTGCTGAAATAAGCATCCACTAAAATTAAATTCCGTGGGTGGTCTATAGAAGTTACTTTGGAAAGTGGGGTAGGGGATAATAATTTAGAGACTCCATAACAAAGTATTTATTTATACTTCCACCATTCCAGTATCAACTTGACTCATTTAACTCTGAGGTTACTCTTGATTTACTGGAATTAAACCATTTATTTAACAAATAATTAAGTAGCCTGGATATGCAAAGGTTTATGCCCCTGCACGGGGTGCAGATGTGGGTTACAAAAATTCTGCCATGACGTATTCTCTCAAGAAGTTTCTAGCTTCTAATGTATTAAAACTATCAGTTACTCCTCTAAGTTCCATTATTTGGGGAATTTAGAATCCATACTAAATTTTAAAAAAATTATTGGACAGAAACTAACTTAATTTTAGATTTGCGGCTGCTTATACTTTACCATGTAAATTTATTTAAAACTGCACAGTTTTCACAAACCTTTATACTTATATCTTTTTAAACTATTTTTTAATTGAAGTAGAGTTCATTTACAATGTTGTGTTAGTTTCAGGTGTAAGGCAAAGTGATTCAGTTATACATATATATATATATATATATATATATATATCTGTTCTTTTTCAGAGTCTTTTCCATTGTAGGTTATTAATACAAGATATTGACAATAATTTTTTAATGTGCTATATCGTAGGTCCTTGTTGTTTATCTATTTTATATATAGTAGTGTGTATATGTTAATCCCAAACTCCTAATTTATCTCCCCCCACCACTATCCCCTTTGGTTAAGCATGAGTTTGTTTTCTATGTCTGTGAATCTGTTTCTGTTTTGTAAATAAGTTCATTTGTATCTTTTTTTAGATTCCACATATAAGTGATATCATATGATATTCATCTTTGTCTGACTTATTTCACTTAATATAATAATCTCTAGGTCCATCCATGTTGCTGCAAATGTCATTATTTCATTCTTTTTTATGGCTGACTAATATTCCATTGTATATATGTGCCACATCTTCTTTATCCATTCATCTCTCAGTGGACATTTAGGTTGCTTCCATGTCTTGGCTATTGTAAATAGTATTGCTGTGAACATTTGGGTGCGTGTATCTTTTCTAATTATAGCTGTCCAGATATATGCCCAGGAGTGGGATAGCAGGACCATGCAGTAACTTTATTATTAGTTTTTTGAGGAACCTCCATACTGTTTTCCATAGTGGCTGCAGCAATTTACATTCCCACCAACAGTGTAGGAGGGTTCCCTTTTCTCCATACCCTCTCCAGCATTTATTGTTCGTAGATTTTGTGACTATGGCCATTCTGACAGGTGTGAGGTGATACCTCATGGAAGTTTTGATTTGCATTTCTCTAATAATTAATGATATTGAGCATCTTTTCATGTGCCTGTTGGCCATCTGTATGTCTTCTTTGGAGAAAAGTCTAGATCTTATGCTCATTTTTTTATTGGGTTGTTTGTTTTCTTTTTGTATTGAGCTGTATGAGCTGTTTGTTCTTTATATCTTTAATAGCATCTTTGTGTGATTATTTCATTTGGTACAGTAGTGCTATGAGTTAGAAAGGGTTGATGTTATTCTCACCATTTTACAGATGAGAAAAATGAGATGGAATGTTTAAGTAACTTGCTTATGGTTATACAGCAAGTCCATGCTGGAACTTTACAAAACTTTATTTCCACTTGGTACTCTGAATGGCTTCTGCACTTTTCTTTGATAATGTAATGTGTTAGGTCACTTATCCATGTATAAAACCCATTGAAGACATGTCTCTGAGTGAAAATTTATGCAATTCTTATTGAACTGATGACCATGTTTCAAAAAAAGTATTATTCATTTATAAGAAGAGCAGCTTTGTGGACTGCCTCAGAAGTACAGGATAAAACTTGTACATTATTTTTTATAAGATGTCTTTAAATAATTTCAAAGTCTGTGAACTGGAATAACATGTTCATTGATTTTCTGGTGCATGTTTATACAAACAAGACAAATTTACATGAATTATAGTTAAAAAAATTTTGCCTATTTTGTTTCCCAATTTATTCTATCCATTCTAATTCACTAAGAAAAATCTAAGTTATTTCTGTCTACATCTGAAAAATTAACTAAAGAACTAGGATTGTAGTTTAGGAAATACAAGGCAAGATTGTTCTTTCCCCACTTTTCTTCCCCCCAAACACATATATATATACACAAATACTCATATACCCAGTTTCAACTATCCAGGGATTTTATGTGTAGTTATTGCTTCAATTTTTCCGTATGTGGGTATATAGTTTTTATTTAGAGAAATGCAGTTATAATTATCTTTGCATACTGTTAAACTTTGAATCATGCCTTACTATAGTTTTCCAGTTTCTCAAAATGGAGTTGTTCTTTCCTTTATTTTATGCTATGTTTTTATACTGTTTATGTTTTTCTTTTCTTTCTTTTTTCTGATGGTTTAATGAGTCAGGCATTAACAATGTTTTTCGCTCCCTATCTTTGCCAGTAGCTCCAGGAAGTACTTTTCTTTCAATCTAGCTGTTGTCTCGCCCTGAGCTTTCAGATGAAATGAAGACAGAAAAGTGCCTCCCTACGTTACAGATTCTTTTCCTATAAATCACTGTATGTGGGGACAAGACAGGAAGGTCAATGGAATGAGAGATGTCAATTTTGTATACTCTTCAAAATAATATATGAGTTATTTAGATATAACAAAAGCTTAAGTCACTACTCAGAAATCTAGTTCATTTCATAATGGTTTCATTGTACTGGAAAGCTTACTTTTTTATGGATTTAAAATGAGGTGAAGGGCAATTCAGCTCTTTTAAATTCAAGTTAAATGTACTTTTTAAAGGTTAGGAATGGTTTATGAGTAACTATCATATGGATAGGGAAAGGGTTGGAAAAATAGGATTTGAATAGAAAGTAAGGATGGAAGACTCCATCTCTCCCTCCCCCTTCTCCTCCCTCCCTGCTTTCACATCTGCCCACCTCCAACACACACACACACACACACACACACACACACACACACACACACACAACACTGTACCAGAAGGGGAAAAGCTTATGTTGAAAGTCTCCTTTAGTGGTAAATGGAACAGTATAGTTGAGTAAATTGTGTGTGGCATTGAACTGGAATTTCTTCAGTGAAAGGGCTTATGTTCTTAAAGAGCTGAAAAAGGGCTTAAATTTTCTAGTAGCCTGGAATAAAACTGCACAGGAGGCGCATGTGAAATGCAGCATGTGTTAATAGTTTTGCAGCAGAGTCCCATTTGAAATGTAGCAACACAGCTGGAGCAGTGACTCATCACACTAACATCTACTGTTAACAGTCAGACTCTCTCTAGTAAAGCCTGCACTTTCTCACATTATAAGGAGCTTCTTAGGCTGTTGTGATAGTATGATACGTTCCCCAAACTTGGTCAGGCCCACTTGAATTTAACATTGTTGAATACCTGCCATATACTAGGCATTTTTCTGCATTTAGTTCTTACACCTGTTTGGTTTTATTTTCCCCATTTTATAGATGATGAATTTGAGGTCACACATCTGGGCTAATATTCAACTGGTTCCACCAGTTGCTTTTAGCCTGTGCTTGTTTTGATTGTTTGATAAAAATGAAGATACAAAGAAATTTCAAGGTAGAAGGAAAGACATTTAAGATAGCTTATGTCAGGTGGCCTCAATTTTCTCAGAAAAGTAGGGAGAGAATTCCAAAAAAAAGTGGTAAAAATTTGGAACACAGCTACTTGAGAAAATGTAATGGGGGGTTAATAGTGAAAATAAAATGACATTCCAATTTTAATAACTAGAATCCAGCCCATGAATCCAGCTGCTGCCCTACTTTGCAGATGTTGCATGGCCTGATGGCTTCCTGAATACTGGCTACGTCTTCCTGTCAGGTTTCCAAGGGACTTCCCCAAGGATAACAACCAGCCTGAAGCTGAGTTCTTCTTAATGATCTACCGTGATGGATCTATTTACTTTTGGTTCAGCCCTCCCTAGACTGGAATGGTCTTCACTTTTCAACTTAAATATTTACTATGACAAAGGCAAATTTTTAAAGGAATTGAGGTGTGTGTGTCTGTGTGTCTGTGTGTTCCATTTTTTCCAATTATGCTGAGTAAAATAACCAGATTCGAGTGACCAAAACAAAATATTAAAATTTCATTTTCTTATAATTATTTAACTTTATTCTTTCCTAAAAGTTTGAGTATTACCATTTTAAATCCATTTGTATACTGTCTGTATGTTCTTCACAAGACAATTATCCTCTCAGTTTCTTCATCTATAAAATGTGTTGTTGTGAAGATTAAAGGAGTTCATATATATAAAGCACTTAGAACCATGCCTGGCAAGAGGTAAGTGCTATGTAAGTATTAGCTCTTGATTACTATTATTATTATTACCATTATTATTATCATCACCATCATTAGTGAACCTGTGTAAAATGAGCTATTAATTCAGTGCAAGGCCTTATTAGTAAATGTATAGAAAATAAAAACTATCCTATGTGGTTCTTGAAAGTCTTAAAATTATCAGGAGCTGATTACACATGGATAACATTGAGGTTTATCAGCTAACAAGGAAAAAAGTTCCCACTGAGGCTGTAAAAGCCCTATTTCCTTCTCTTTTCAGCTCCAGAAATCTATCTTGTGAACTGTTACAGCTTAATTCCATTTTCATCATGCTTTTTTCTTATTCAAAGTCTCTCCACAACCTGTCTCACAAAGTTCAGACATGCATCTGATCAACAAACAAATATTTAGTGATTATTACATGCCAGGGACTAGAGGTATAAATACGACTAAGGCATGGCCTTGCAATTGTGGAGTTTACTTGCTAGTGGACAAACAGGTACATAAACAGATAATTACAGAACAAAGCAGAAAATGCAATGATGGAAGTGCATACAAGGTGCTATGGGAACAGAGATGAAGGACACTAGAGTTCAACCCGGAAGTTTCAGATAGGGCTTCCTGGAGGAAAGGATGCCAAGGCTTAAAGAATTTCAAGCAGAAACTTAAGTGTCTTCTCTGGGATTCCAGGGCTTCCTTATTTGGTCCTTTTTAACCTTCCAGCCATTTCTCCATTCCTCCCAACATACCTTACCTCCCCACTCCTATTGGACCAGTCTCATAATTATGTCCTTGAAAAATCCAGTTTTGATCCTATCTCTAATTCCTCATCTCATATGGCATTCTCTATCAGATATTCTCTGCCTGGTAAAGTGTGTTCTCATCTCCTCCATGAAAACAGGCCCTACTTTGATGCAGTCATATACCTTCCTATTACTTATGAAAGCATATCAGTCATATTCAGATAGACATTAATGTTATTTTTCCACACTTTGTAATTGTTTATTGTGTTTTTCTTATCACTCCAACAAAACTATAAGTACCTTAAGGAAAAAAATAGTTCATAAGTTTATTTTGTTTCACAACACCTGGCAAAGTGTCAGCCAAAGCAAAGTACAAGATGTCAAAAATACTTACTGAATTAAATTGTTTCACCAATGCCTTTTCTGGTTTATCTGATGTTCGACAAATTCATTTTATGAAAGTTTAGAAGTTCAAATAACCAGAGGAGAGAACATTCTTACTTCTGTCAGTTAATTTACTAACTGAAAGTCAGTAGTATTATATGAGAAATAAGCTAGCTTGGTAGAATTTGTGAATGTGAAGAAAATGTGAACCATGGAATAAATTACACATTTGGTTTATAAAGCAGCCTGTGAATAAGGTTCTTGTACTTGGTAAGCAGTAAAAAAGCAGTATATTGTTGAGAGAGAGTGTATTTAGGGTAGAGTACAAGTTTGAATGGTCTTTTTTGTAAGGAAGTATTATATATACATATATATATCAGTCAAGTAAATGATGAGAATTATACATATATGTGAATGCTGCATGCTTGCACACACACACACACACACACACATACACACACACACACAGAGTGTCAATAAGATAACAGAAATGGCAGTTGGGAAAACAACCTTTTCATAGCGCTAATGATGGGCATTTTTAAACTCAGCACTTCCTTCTTATTTCTTTTTATTTCTTATCTGTTTCCCTCCCACTGTTATTTCTCACATTGTTCCTCTGTGTAGTCTTTTCCGCCTCACTCCCTCCTCTCTAACAAACAAACACTCCACAAACTTTCTCATTCACACTCACACACACACACGCACCTCAATTGTTTCCTACATTTTGTGTTCAAAGTACGAAACCAGCTATCTCCAGAAGGTGTCTGATAGCGCTGCCATTAATACACTAGACTACTGAGTGGTTTTCAAACTTTTGCTCACGAACCCCTAAAAGAATTCTGAAAAAAAAAAACAGAGAGACTGTGCCAGTTACCAATTTATTTATTGCCTCTCACCTCTAAATCCATCTTCCTTGTCTGCTATGCTAAAATGGATCTGGGACCTTTAAATATTTTTTTCTTTGTCAGCTAACATGATATTAAACCTTGTCAGTAGAGGGCACAGGAGAAGGACTGCAGGAGAAAGAGGTTCTTCCTTCCTGTTTTCAGTATCCTTTCTCAACAGGCTCCTGCAGAGCCCGTGGCTTTTCTAGCATCTGGCTCACGCAGTGCATGCAGATTCTCTATTTGCAGGCCCTTGCAATGTGGGCGGCTTCCCCAGCACCCAACTCCTTAGCATACGCAGCCTCTCCAACCCCCAGCCCTTTTCACTGCTTCTCAGGTGACAGGCTCCTGTGGCTTCTCTGGAGCGAGGTGCAGCCTTCAGGGCACAGGAGTGAGCAGCACCTGGTGGCCAGCAGCCTCCCCTGGCACCTCCCTCAGGTAGTTTTGTAGTGGAGCACTCCCAGGGAGACACCTCCCAGCAAAGAGCTCTCCCCAGCACCCCAGAGGGGAGGTTTCTAGCAAATTCCAGAAGGCAGATTTTCAGAAGTTACAACATCATGGCCCCAGTGACTCCTGTGCCATCAGCCCCAGAAAGGCTGGGCAGGGGGCGGGTTGCAGGGAAAGCTCTTCCTTGGGCTCTATCTCAGCCCTAGGGGCCATGATAGCTTCCTATATTTGCTATCTTTGTATTCTTTAGAATTTCTATTTACTTCTTACTAGCCAATCCCTCATCACCATAATCCTCTGTCACACATAGTAATTCTCTATATTAAACTTTCCTGTTCAAATTACTGTGTGGCTTCTGTATCCATATTGGGTGCTGACTGATACACACTTCCTCATACATTTTAAAGTGACAGCTAAAATTTCTTATCAAAAATTTAAATAATTGAAAAAAGATAAATTACCTGGTGTTCTGTATATAGACATGCTTAAAATATATTTCTGTCAAAATCTTAGAGTGACATATCTAGATCAGTTAATGAACGGGAGAAGTCCACCATATAACCTAATTTGCAAAGGCAGTCCTCACTGTCCTGTCTATCAAGTATATCAGACTTATTTCCTGTACACACACACACACACACATATACACAAAGACTTTCATTTAAAATTTTTGAATAAATATGTTGATACATGTTTTCATGACACACATCTCACTTAAGACTGGTAGAAAATGGATAGACGGACAACAGATGGAGATACAGATAAGCAGACAGCCGGCAGGCAGACTGAGCCTTTCCAAGATGAAATACTGTTTCAATACTTTTTTACCAGTTCAATATTTCTCAGTTTTTTGGGTTTTTTTTTTTTTTTTTGGCCTTGCTTTCATGGGTCTCTCCTTCAGAAGTAATGCCTTACTGAACTGTCCTTTTGCCTGATGCCTTGAAGATTTTATCCTGTGACAACAAGTCATAGTAATATTTGGGATGGGTGGAAGGTATGATATCTTTTGTGAACTGGGAGAAGGGCGACTATGACAGAAGAGATTGGAAGGAAGAGGTGGCCGACTACAGACTCTCTCAGACACAGACAGCAGTTTCAGGAAAGTGTATTGTATAGCGGTTGAGGACCAGAAAATTGCTTCCCTCAAAACTGTCCATGCCCTGTGGCCCCATGTCCTGTGGCCACCCAGGGTACAAGTTCTCCAGTATGAAGAAAGCAGCACCAGGACAAAGAATACTGTATTCTACAATTAAGGCCAAAGCAGGGATATTGTTCCCCCTAGAAATGACAAGAAACCAAGTATGGAGAAGCACACTTTTTTTTTTTTTAAATATAGAATAAAAATATTAAACTATATGCCTTAAAAACTTAGAAAACAAAAGCTTTCCTTACAAGAACGCTAAAGTTTCCTTTAGAGTCAATATCACATCAAATATGAAATCCTGAACCCCACCAGCACCTATGTTTGGATAAGGGTCTTGCTTTTACTATTTGTGACTCAAGATGTCACATGGGTTAAATCCTTCATTTACAGTGGTTCTGTTTCTTATTTAAAACAGTAAGTTTTCCTTAGATCCACTACTTTACTGAATCAAATAATAGGGAAAGAAATGAAGAATCTTAAACAAAAAGCAAAGGAGATGTGGCCAATTTTTACCATTTGGGATATTAACAAGTTTAACATGGCTCAGCAACTATCTTAAGTGTTATATCAACTATTATGACACAAACTAAAGGTGTTGAAATATAAAGACGTGTGTTTTCTGAGAGGAAATGGGTGACAATTTGAAGGGCTGGTTTTTTTAACAGAAAGAATAAATACGTAAGAATTCAGAACAGATTCTCAACCAACACTAATGTGCAATAAGGTTTATGCAAGTTAAGAAAGGTTTTAAACTTAAAAAAATTTTTTTTCAAGGAAACTACTGTTTCCTGTTATTTCTGGGAAATCTGTAAATGCTAGTGTTTTCAAAAGGAAACATTTGTGGAGAGATGTTAAGTATGTTTTACTTGCTACACATATCAGATTCTTGTTTGTTCATTTCCCCTAAGAAGTCTGTAATTCTGTTTTAAATAAATGACATTTACTCTCAATTAAGGTTTCTTTCTTTTTATTCCCCCAAATCAGCATCCCTATGGGAAGTACAGGGTTTCTAGGATTTTCTCCACCTACATAAATAAATTTTTAGTAAAGAGCTTTCTTTCTTGAATAAGATCCATAATCTCCAGAATACACTGTCTGAATTAACTATTCTGTTGAAAAAGTCTATGTACTGGCCTGTTTTATAGTAAACTATTGGGATCTTTAAAATAAAGGTTCTGGATTAATGCAAAACTCAGAGTATGTAATTTACTTATATATGTATAAATATCTATTATATTTCCCATTTTATTTTCAATACAGCTATTGCCCTTCACTGCAGAAGTATGAATAATCAACTTGGTGGACACTATTCAATCTGAAAGATGCACATAGAGAACTTCCATCATGGTCAAATAAATAAATTTAGGGCCATCACTTGATGACAGAAAAATCAATAAATACATAGACATTTCTACATTCACGAAAATCTCTTTTATAGCTCTGCTAAGCACCATGGTTACTAAGATGAACAAGTTAACGTTAGGTATTTTCAAGATCCAAATAACGAGAAATCAGCCAGTCTACCAAACTGGTAGTTTATCATGAAAGTCAATAATTACTTTTGTTTTGTGGGGGGGAAAATAGAAAAATTAGAAATAAGAAAATTTAGTAATGGAAAAATTCTAATGTGAACAGACAATACCAAGTTTGTTGCCATCTGTGATTTGTCCATATCCATAGGTTTTTAACATACTTACTTGAACAATGGAGTTCCACAAACAACACATTTATATATTCCAGGATCTTTGTGATGTGTATATTCTCCTTCGAAGGCACTGATACACAATAAACAGAACATAAAAAAATTTAATTAAACAAGTTAGCATTATTTCTTATAGAACTTATTTGCTTAAAATACATTTCTCTAAGAAAACTTTCAAGGGCTTTTTGTCCTAAAATGAGAACAGACCAAACATATGGAAATCTGAACATTACTAATACATTTCAAATCTGTATAATAAAATGTGCATATAACAACTCCAAACTAGTGCGGGTTAAATTTTTTTAAAAATCAGGCCATCTAGTTATGTAATGCTTAGGAAACTTTTTTCCTATTTAAAAAAAAAAAAAGAAGCCTGTAGTTCGGATTCACAGAAAAAAAACATTATTACATAAGATTTCTGCTACTCTACAGTGTCCAAGAGTATATACCAGAAAATGCAGAAGGGTCCAACACTTCCAGTGGAAGGAGTCTTATTTTTTGGTTTGAAAAGGAATATTGCAGCTTTAAGGGAATATTTTTCTAAGTTAACAATCTTAAAGGCTAGGAGGTCATTCAGCTAATACAAATCAGCTGTGCTAGCCCAACAAAAAGTCTGTGCTCTGCAGCTTGTTTTTATTATCCTTTCACCCTCTTTATGAGGTCCAATTTTTTTATAAACAGAATTTTTAAGAATGACCTAATCTCTAGTTGTTTGTGTGCATTAAATCATTTTGCTAGTCATGTACACAACAGGACGGGTAGACGACTTGGACCAAGACCGAAGTCCATCGCTAACTCGTTGTGCGGTAAAGGTGTACATTGTCAGAGATTCAGCATTTGGTAAATTCAGTAAACAGTATATACTGTGACAGGAAGACAGTGTTGCAGATTAACAAAGACCCCACGTGTGGTAAAAAGCTCTTTCAGTTCATGAATGAAAACAAGAAGTTACATCATTAATAAATTTGGATCAGAGGTAAGGTACAGCCTTATGCCAAGCTCCGTGGTATAAATTAGACAACAAAATGGTTGGACTTTGGCAAGTTACCTTTGAGCTGGAATCAGCTGAGAGAGACTTTATTCACTAAAAACAGTCTTGGAAGTGAACAAACTCTTTTTTCAGGACTTAGGGCAAACTTCCAAGGACCAAAGCCATGTGAGGGCAGTTATTGAAAATTTTTGACATTCCAACCACAAATGAGCCAATAAATACTTTCTCCACATGTGCTTCAAAAAGAAATTGGAGTGGGGTAGAAAGGAACTAAATTATGCTACCTTCTTTTTGCAGCCAAAACGTCTATACTTACAATGGCCACCTTCAAATTTTCAGTATCCTGGCAAAGTGCCATGTCCCTCATGGTTTTGCTTACTCTGATGTCTTCCCAAAAAATGTACCTAAATCGCTATTACTTCCACACATTTTGTAGTAAACTAGAAACAGGCCCTTAACAAAAGCCTTGTGACTTTACAAAAGATAGAGTGTTCATTAAATGGGGGAAAGAATAAATAAAACTTAGTCTTAACCTAAGCAATACCATTTTCAACCTTTTCAAGGATACTAATTTGTGGACTTTAGCAAATAAGTATAGAATCCTTTAAATTAAGTGGCAAGGAAGAGGATTCAAAGGTGGGACGGGGGGATTAGGAGGATGAAGAAAACTAGGTCTTGCTTAATGGCGTTTTCATAAGCTCGCCTTACCTTTCGGTCCCTTTCTCCTGAGTGACATGGTACTGCTGGGGTGTTAGCCGCTTCCTCAGTTCCTGCTGGGAAAAGACCACCTTACAGCTCTTTTTATCCCTACATGACCCTGGAAAGAGAGAGGATGTGGGAGAAGGAGGACTTTTAGCTTGAATCCTAAATAACTGCTTTGGCTGGCCATCACAGCACAGCTTCTACAGTCACTAGTCAATGACCAGGCCAGTCCCTAACACACTAGACAAACTTACCTGAACTGCAGCTGGCTATTTCTCTCAGTTTAAAAAGAATGGTACTCAAGATTCAGGTGATTCCACTGGAGCACTGACAATGTGCTATAGCCAAAGCTGCTGGCATGAGACAGTAAAAACCCATTGAACATTCACAAGGTGGGAATACATCCTTTACGTCTCCCAGTACCTTGAATTTCTTTTTTTTTAATGAATTCAAAAAGCATAACTCTATTTTTAAGCATTTATGCTGTATATATAAGAGGATGGGCATATTATATTAAACAATAACTCTCCATTCGTCTAGTAGAATAGCCTGAAACTTTCCTCATTCAATTTCCAACCTGGGTGATTTAAATACTATCCTATTTGTTTATTGAACCCTAAAGATGTATCTTTCCACAGCTAGGAATTCTCTGTGATTCTGTCAGAGGCTTCACTAGGTTCTGAAGAGTCCTTAAAAACAAATATCTCTTGCAAGACTGTATCTTACCACGCTTAAACGGGAAGCAAGAAACTTTTAATAGACTACAGGAGAAGGCATTTACACTAATGCAGATTCAAGAAGTTCCAAAGAAAGAGTGAGAAAAATAGGGAGGGAGGAAAGACAAAGAAAAGCAAAAGTGAATGTGATTTTATTTAGAGACCTACATTTTTCTTTTTATAAAGTATACTTAGAAAGACTTCACTGGCTAAATATATTTGAATGGTAAAATAATTTTAATTAGATTCTAATAACAATGTTAGCTTTTTCTTGTGTGTGTGTGTGTGTGTGTATGCGGGCCTCTCATTGCTGTGGCCTCTCCCATTACGGAGCACAGGCTCCGGACGCGCAGGCCCAGCGGCCATGGCTCACGGCCCTGGCCGCTCTGCGTCATCTGGGATCTTTCCGGACCGGGGCACGAACCCACGTCCCCCGCATCGGCAGGCGGACTCTCAACCACTGCGCCACCAGGGAAGCCCGCAATGTTACCTTTTATTTCAACTTATACAGACCGCAATAAAATGTCCAGACAATACCCGCTTATATGGGGTATTTTGTCTTACCTGAACAAATGACTGAAAAGAAATACAGTCGGCCCTCTGTATCCACAGGTTCCACATCTATGGATTCAACCAAACACGATGGAAAATATTCCCCCCCAAAATTCCAGAAAGTTCCAAAAAGCAAACCTTGAATTTGCCATGCTAAGGCAAATTTACATAGCATTTACATTGTGTTAGGTATTATAAGTAATCTAGAGATGATTTAAAGTATAAGGGAGGATGTGCATAGGTTATATGTAAATACTACACCATTTTATATATGGGCCCTGAGCATCCTCAGATTTTGGTATCTGCAGGGGGTCAGGAACCAATCCCCCATGAGTACCAAGGGATGATCAATAACTCCAGACACAGCAACCCTTACTCACTGCAGTAAAATTGCTTTTCTTTGCTTTTCCATCACAGGGCGAAAGAGGCACACAGATGTCACCACATGCAAAAATTTCCTACCATGTTATGAAATTACTGAAAGAAAGCTTGCTTAGTTCCCCAAATATTAAACTCAATTTGTTTTGAAACATAAAAGAAATATGATTTAGGAATAGAAATGCTTTCTACTTCTTTTACTTTTAAGGCACCTAATGTCATAGTATATGAGATCACTGAAATTAAAACAGGAGAAACTTAACTAACCACTGACTCTGATTGTGGGATTGAAGAAGGATATCAGCTTCCAGAATCAGGGCCACCAAGATAGAGTGGTTGATTCTCTATGCGAAAATATGGAGGCAGCAAAAGAGCAAACCAGAGCCGAACAGCAAAACACACCTTTGAGTAGGCCTGTGGGTTGTCAAATAGCGCCTCTTCTGACCTTCCACAAAGAATGTTGGCCCTGCTCTGGCCTGAAAAGATCCACAGGAACAGCTGGCAAATCACACTAATGGTGAGTTGGTCTCTCATCTCACTGAACCCCATATTACACTAGGCTTTATGCAAATACCTACTACTTACACTTTTAATATTTTCTAAGAGATAGAAATGTTTCCCTGAGAAATGTTTGTCCTGTCAGAACAAGCCTCTCCACAACTTGAATGCAGAACTGGCTGTGATAGGTGAGTCTCTGCTCAATTTGCTATAGATGTCTTAAAAAGTAACTTTTTGTTTTTATTGCTTTATATGTTGAAAGGGTTGTATCTTTGTGGATTTTATCCCCCAAAATTCATTAATTGCAAATCTAACATGACAAAATAACTTGGTTAAAATTATTCTTTCCAATGGCATAGATAATTAAAATCTATACAATTAGAATTAAACAATTCTGTCTAAAATATTTTTGTTAATATATGTTCATTCATACAAAAAGGCCGATTGTGTTCCCAAAGTTGAGAGAACTAAGCTACCCATCTGTATGTCATTTAGTACAAGAGAAGCAACTGCAGGTTTAAATTACATGGTATTGGATTGCAATTTCCTAACATTGGATGCTTTTCTGCTTTTTTACCTTGAGTCATTTACTAAGGAGTGTTCATAAAAAGTAGCTTAAAGCACAGATGCTTGCAAATCGTTTAGGCAAAGATGTTTCTCTCTTTTTCATTCTCCCTCTCTCAAAAATCTCTCTTTTCTGAAGAAAAAGAATAAAACTGTTGGTCAGTATTGATGAACCATGTCAAGGATTTGTACAAGGAAAAAAGGTAAAATTGAAAACATCTGATTGAAGTAAATAAGACAAACATAAAAGCTTCACTGGTGAATGAAGGGTATTGAAAAAACTTTATTTCATAGATTAGAAATTACTTTTGATCTAAACATTCTTAAAAACAGATTGTTTTCTACTATGAACCATCTCATTAGCTGTGCTACAGAGACCTCGTTTTAATGGCAAGCTTTGAAAGAGTGCTGCTGTACTCTTTTGTTAGTCTCCGTCTTATTTGTAAGGGGGATAAAGATTTCATTCCAGCTTTCTTTGTTTGTCTTTCAAGAACCACTAAAGCAGTATTCACACAAATTTTGTAGGAATGTGCCCTATGTCATAGCCTACAAATTATTTGGTTTTGGTGCACTTAAAGGTCATCTTCCAAATTAGCAAAATTTTCCTACATCCTGGCTTTTCAACCTTAAATATAAATATTGTTTCCTAACTGTAAGTGAGGTTTGTTCTTTAAGAAATGCTAGTGTTTATTTAAAGTTGTCAAACTTTGTACATTTTTATTCTTTGGTCATACTATGTTCTCAAAATAATTAGGCTTTTAAAGTGTACCTAATAGCAAAAGGAAGTATATGTGGACTAGAAACAACCGTTCTGATTTAATACTAAACAATGAAAAGTTAGTCAGATTTTAATAAATTTCTTGCCACATAGTTTAATAATAATAAACTTCCTGGACAATTGAAAGCTGTACTATTACATTAGCTCTCCTAGCATCATAACCCAAAACTGGCATATATAAACACAGAAAGGCTTCACTTTTGTCTCTAATTTCCCTTTTCCCTATCAGACTCACTTTTGTAAAGTCATGTGGTGCCACTGTTAATTTCAAAGAAATCATTTCATTTTGAAATTCTAGAATAATTCATTGGATGGTTTCCCTTTACTATCTTCACTTAGGTACTGTAATTTTCTTATTACACAGGGTAATTTAACATTAGTATTATATGACATCTGTTCAATGACCCCTAAATTGGCTTAGAAGTATGTTAGGGAAAGATTTTTTCCTTTATTTAAATGGTTAATAGAGTACTTTGAAGCCACAAGTGAGCATATGTGTATACACACACAACACAAAGCATATTTGAGAGGGTAATATTGCCACTTTGGTATCTAATCATAGCACCATTCCTTACAGAGTAACTTTGGTATATATCAGACCCACCTTGAACCCTATCCAAGGGCATTTATTTGCTAAAATATGCCCAAAGTCTCTTTTTATATCAAAGCTTGTTCCATATTGTTGCCTCAAAGCCAGTATTGTCTTGAATTAGAGTTCACTTTCTGCCTTGCCTGCTTCCTAGTCACGTGACCTTAGACAAATGGGTCTCTCTATGTGCTACCACCCTCAGAGGTCTGCTATAAGGATCATAGCAATTAGCACTTAACAAACACTATCTAAACAAATGCAGTATTATATCATCATTTTGATTACAGTGAATTCTGAAGTTAAAACTGTATTTTAAAAGGTAACCAGATCAGGTATTTCAGTGTGCTGCAATATTTTATTGGTAATTATTTTTCCATAATAATTCCCTTAGAACAGTATTTTCCTCACAAGTTATCTTTAAAAATAATTAAAATGAGAATTGAAAGAAGAGAACAAAATTAAAATTTGAGTGCCTACTATGTGCCAGGCACATTTCTAGGCACTTTCACATAACTACATTTAATCCTCTCAATAATTCTAGAAGGTAGATGTCACACCCATTTTACAGATACAGAAACTGAGGCTCAGCGAGGTTGTAACATACCTTACTAAGGACAAACAGCAAATAGATATACTGACTCAAATCCCAGGCTATCTGACTGCAATGCCCATGGAAAAATTATGCTACAAATTTCTTCTTTCTTCTTAAATTATGCAATAACTTTCAGCTTGAAAACTATCACTAACAACTTAAGATAATAAGAGAGAAAAGTAATAATCACCACAGTACATCCAGAAAAGTAAAAACATTTGTCTATTATCCAATGTCTGTTTTCTCTGTGTTCATTCCTTCAGCATAGGGTCAGTGACAAGGTTCAAACGGGATTCTCACAAAGTCTATAAAACGTTGAAAGGCTTTTTAAAGTCCTGTTTAGAAGTAAATCAAATCTGTTAACTAAATCTTAGAGCACTTTTAAGTCATAAATCTTATATTTCAGTGTGAAAAATCAAAACAAAACAAAATCCAAAGATCCCATAACTTTAATTTTGGTCCTAGGATCAGAAAAAATGAAACTATTAAATATCTTCCCAAAATAATAAGTGAATAAGAGATAAGACTATCTTGTTTTGCTTTGAATTAACTAGGTTAAAACAGTAAAGTTCATGTTGAAATATCTTGCTACTATATTTAAAAATGGTGTATTTTAATTTTCACTATAAATTATAATTTTCAGTTGGTTATTAGTCTGTCATACTGGGAAATTAAAGAAACTTTTATCCCAGATGTAGTAGTGTTAGGAATTTCTAAATAAGTGGGCATTTATAAAAGCCAAATCTAGTCCATTTTTATAATAGAATATAAAATTATATGCCACGAACCATTTTTCTCTTGTGTTTTGTTTGTTTTGCACTCTAGTAATTTAATAAAGGCTTTAAGAAAAAAATGCAAAGCACAAGAAAGAAAAGCTCCATGCTTGTAGAAGCATGCTCAGTTTTTCTGATTTTTTCTCTCAACGTAGACCTATACAGGAAAAACATTCCTGAGATTAACATACATCTAAGACGCCATGCCACTCTGGCTTCAGTCCTCTGGTTTCCATGAAACTAGGGCTGCAGGACTTTCTTTGAGGACCACTGATCTGACATTTTTCTTACTGGTTTTTTAAGTCATCAAAAATGTTGAGTGTTTACAGAGTGCCAGGCACTGTGCTAAGTAAAATACTCATTCATTCATTCAATAATTACTTACTGAGCACCTACTATATGCTGGCATTATTCTAAGTACTTAAGATATATCTGTGAACAAAATTAAGATCCTACTTTCATGGAGCTCCCATTCCAGCAGGGGTAGGGGAAGACAGATAAAACACAGTGAAAATAAGTAAGAAAACTATATAGCCTCTTAGAAGGTGATAAGTATACAGGATGGAAAAAAAGCAAAACTGAGCAGGGCAAAGAAGATTGCGAGTGCTAGAAGTAAGGGCTGTAACCTTAAACACAGTGGTCAAGGTAAGACTCACGGAGGTGACTTTTGAGCACCTCCCTGCCTTAAGGAGGAGAGGAAGTTGACTATGCTGCTATCAGAAAGGAGAGTTTTCTGAACACCCAGTGGAAATGGCCAATGCAAGAGATGAATACACTGAAAAGTTCATACTCCAGTGGTAGAGATGGAGACAAGTAATTGCATCGCAAGTACTAAAACCTGAATATGAATGGAGTAGGTAAACAACAAAAAAAGAATATGCTTTTACATCTGGAAATTTACAATTGCACATCTTAGTACAGACATTGTCTGACATTACCTTCCTTTCTTCCAAGTGAAATCCTTTAAGTCAAGTGCTATACTCAAAATAGCTCTCAGAGAGTATTTGGCTGAACCTTGGAACACAGAATTAGACATGTGGTCTCTGCTAATTTGCTCTATGTATTTAATGTCATCCCTTTCAGACTATAGATCATCATTCCCAACCTGGAGCCATGTGTAAGATACTCAACAGACATTCTTTGGTGATGAATTTTTGATAGGCCTAGAGAGCAAAATCCTTTGGCCAAACAATGTTTTTACCCTTCGGAGACAGTTCAATAGCTCTCCGCTTCAGGTGGTAGCAGGGAACATCCATAACTAAAGAAAGTATAAAATTAGTACCTCAACTTAGTTTCCCTTTTTTAAAAACATTCTTGATTTTTACATTTAGGTTCAGTTTAATTTCATCTGTCCTCTAAGTCCTAAATATAACACAAAGGAAAACAAAAAACAAAAACTCTAGGTCTTAGGAATCAGAAAGCAGACAATTGTTTCTTTTTAAGGTAAGGATTTGTTTTCCTTTCTATATGTGAGAAAAATCATATCTTTATTTCTCATAGTAATAATCACATTTAATGCCTTCTTGCTGTTTTTCTATTACTTCACATAAGACAGTTCTACAGAGCAGTTTCAGTTATATTCTATTGATGCATGCACAGAGTTCTAATTAACATTAATGGACGTATAAGCATGCCACGGCAACACACCATTTTAAACTTCTTGAATTAAACAAGACCATATGTTTTAGTGGTGCATAGTTGAATGATAAAATTGGCCTTCTGGTTTCCATACTGAAGGTTTGAATAGATAAACTAAGAAAATATTTTCAAGGAAGTTTTCCTTCCAAGTCTACATATCCTGATAAATTCACCCCTACTCTGATCTTCCATCTGAATATCCTTAGTACTAGTGTATTTACCCTGCAGGGTACTATTTACATGAGCTAATATAATATATTGCAATTATTCTCAAATGTCGTCAGTTGTTTCTGCTTTATTTTCCCAGATTATAAATTCTTTGAAGACATAAACTGTTGAGCCTAATATTAATTCATACCTTCTACAACTATTTATTAAACATCTACAGTGAATTAAGAACTGTGATGTGTACTGGAAAGTTAAAAATGAATAAGTCAAGGTTTCTGCCTTAGGGGAGCACATACTGTAGCAGAAAAGATAAGAAAAACAATCAATACAATGTGCAGTCTTATAGTAAAAATATATGCAAAGTTTTGTGTAAAGAGAGTTAACAAAGAAGACATTAACACTCTTAAACTTTGCCCACCTACATTGACTAGGTCCAATTATAATTGGGATATGGAAAACTCACATTATTTGCAGAAACAGCATCTACAGGGTCACAGGGTCAGAGAAGATTCAAATAGGGACGAGAACTCCATCCAGACAAGGTGACAGATGTAGTGTGATCTAATATGTACAATGTCAAGGTGGTAATCAAAGAGTCTTTCATGTTAGTGGGATTAGCTAATTTAACAAAGCAAAATAGCCAAGATAAAATGTAGATTCTGATTTGGAAGAGGGAAAATTGGGCAGCTGAGAAATAAGGCAGTTTTAAAAGTAAAGGGGAAATATGCCAATGTTTTCTCACGGTAAGTCAATGGGAGTAAATGTATTTGCCAGAGTATCTAAAGTCTGTTAATATGATTTTAAATTCTAGCTTTTGATATTAAGTAATCTGTAAGGCTGCATGATTTTCTTGAGAGGTGACAACAGAGAGCTTTACCACTACATTCATCCGATGATACACTCATCTGAAAGAATTCTGTAAGATAGAAACCATATTTTACATTTCTTTTACTTGTGGGTTACAAATTTTTAATTGTTGAATACATGCGTGATAGTCATTTTATCAGCATTCTCTAAGGGTAGCAAATAAAACTAAAGAGTACTCATCAGTACTTCAAAATGTAATGCAAATACAAGAGCAATGACTTTTGTATTAATGTGGACCATAAAGACTAGAGTTTAGGGAAATATTTAAAACATGTCTTGATCCAAAAAGCATTTTCTTACTTGCAAAGCATATGAGTAAAAAGAGAAGTTTTAAAGGCACTGCCATCATCAAGTGACAACAGTGGAAGAGAAAGTCTATCTGATTGCATGTGAAATGTCTGACGAAGTTAGAGTTCCCTGTTTTTAATTTTTTTTCCAGTATGGGTCTTCACTAGAACATCATAGCCAGTACAGAAAAAAAAATTTTTAAACAGACAGGCTCATTTCCATTCTACGTTTCACATGCAATCAAAGACTTGCAAAAAATAGTTCTCTCTCCCATCCTCCCTCACCGCCTTGGGAGCACAGACTGAGGAGATGAGAGGTAACCACCCACAAAAAGGAAGGAAAGGAGCCCCCTCTTAGATTACCATGCAGAATTTTATTTCCATGTAACATCAAGTATGCTTTGTTAGAAAGAAAATAAAACTTATGTTGTCTAAGAGCTCAGCTTTGTAAATTTCTAAAATTACATTATCACCCAAATCCAATTTAAAATCTAAATTAACTAAGCTCGATGGGCAGAAAATGTCTGCAATTGCCACTCAGTGGACAGCTAAATCTGAGTCTAGCTATAATTCCAGAAAATCTAAGAGATTCTGGAGAAAAAAAAAAATTCAAAAAATTTACAGTTTTCTTTATCAGCCAGATAACTAAAGAAAAGGCATAAGACTTCTGAATTATTCAATATATCCTTGAGGGACTGGGGGATAATTTCGGTCATCTTTGCATCCCCAGCGCCTCGTACTGTGCCCTAAGAAGAGTAAGCTCTAAATAAGTGTATGTTGTATTTAAATATTTATTCAACTCTCCATTTTAATTATTATTATTTAAATTTTCTTCCTAAAAGATGTTTTCTAAATGATGGCTCTGGCTATGTTTCTTAGAATTTAGTTTAAAAACTGCAACAGTAATATTTGCTTAATAAACCAGTGAAATTTTAAAAAATAAATGATGGATTAAATTTTTTTCTTTATTACTACTCTGAATCCTTTATTACCTCTCTAGAGTTCCACTTTCAAATATTTTATTATGACTAATATTCCATTAATTCTCTGGATTTAAGACTATGAGATTACCTAATCCAGCATTCCCCAAAACATATCCTGTGAAACACTGGCTCTGAAAAAAATGTTCACAAGTAGTTCCTCTTGAGGGGTAAGGAGAAGTTTCTACAGTCAAACCAGATCAGGAAAATCTAGGTTACATGGGTTTCCTAATGAAGACTTCTTACAGACTTTCTTATGCTGATGTGCCTTATTGAACATGTGGTATTTTGACGCACCATTATTTTATGCTCCACCAGAAAAGTAAAAAAGAGTTGTCAATCAAACCATGACACAATACTTTCTTATCAAAATAATTTTCAAGCTGCATCCTCATTACCAAGATGATGAAATGTAAAAACAGCTCATCTTAGAATTTATAAAACATGGTAGTATGCAAAGTTTCTCCATTTGATGACGGGATCAGTTTTACAGGGTATTAGTAGAATGAGTGTTCATAATTTGGGAACTGATGATCTTCTAGTCCAAAGCCCTCAAGAGGAAACCAAGGCTCAAAGAAGTTATGTGACCTGGTCACACACCTGGTTAATGAGAGCAAGCTCCTCATCTGCAGCTTTCCTCATTTAATTCTCTCATTCAATATATTTCTCTCTTGAACCAGTGCTTTGTTGTACATTAACATGCCTATCTTTCACTAACCCATGTGCCCACAGCCTGTTCCCCCCCCACGCCACCATCCTCCCCTCCTACTACCTCCTGCTAATTATAATTACATCTACGCGTTCCTTCAATATCCTCCAGGAGAACTGTCGTTACTTCAAATCCTAATCCAAGAAGCTAGTCAGCCATTCTGGGCAGAAAGAAGCACGATGCTTCTTACTTCTTCTACTCCTTCCTTCAATAGTAAAGCAAAGGAGGAAATGTGTAAATAGAATCATAAAAACACGAAGTATGTAACTCCCTTCATTCTATGGATAACAAAATTTGGACCCAGAGTGGCCATCTTTCTCAGAATGTGCATTCTTTAAGAACAGAGATCACATTACTTACTACGTGGCATTATTCTGATACATAAGATGCTGTTACTTGTTCATCACCATTCATTCATTCAACAAATACTTATTGAACACCTATTATGTGATAGACATAATTCTAGTTGCTAAGACGGAGTAGTCAACTAAACAGACAAAAAAATCTCTACCTTTCTGTAGCTCACTTTGCAGGAACCAAGGGTTTTCCTGTAATAGAAATAGATTTTGATGATCAAACCTATCAACATTCCCAGACTTATTTGATGTTCCACCCCTGACTTTTTATATTTTTCCAGTTTATTCTCCCTTACAGCCAGGGATTAAAGTTGCACAGAATAAATTTCTGGGAAATGTCAGATAATGTTAACACTTGAGGGTAATATCTAACTGTGAACGATTTGACAATAGTGTATTTCATTCTAAGTTTACAGATGAGGAATAGGAATAAAAGGTACAAAACAGATTCTGGGGCCAGAAAGCAAGTTGGTGGTAAAAACAAACTAGTAAAATTATGCTTCCAATCTCTTTCTTCATCAATACCAGTAACAGGACAGCAAGCTCTGAAACTTGCTGTTATGTTATTTAAAATTTGCACAGGAAATATTAAACTATTAATCAAAATGGAATATGTTATGAAGAGAATATTCTGTGAGCAAACATGCATTTCTGTAACAAAACAAAATCTTAAAAACTATAGCTATAGAACTTTAGATTACCTTTGCTTGCTTAAAATTTAAGTAATCTAGCGAGTTAGATTAGCAGTCCCTTCTTCACTTGCAATTACATGGTTGAATACAATAAATATATCTAGTGTTGAAGGAAATGCTTACCATAGTAGTAACTGAGTAAATTTAAATTCTATAAATGTGTAGCTCTTAAAAATCATCTAAATAACTGATATCTTTGTCATCACATGGTGTGTGTGTGTGTGTGTGTGTATACATATATATGCACACACACACACATGTATTTTAGCTGTGCACACAGCATGCGGTATCTTAGTTTCCCAACCAGGGATTGAACCTGCACCCCCTACAGTGGAAGCATGGAGTCTTAACCACTGGACCCCCAGGGAAGTCACCATGGTATATTTTTATAACATGCATTTTTAAGTGACTAATACAAGTGCAAATATACTAAATGTAAAAAAGAGAGAGAAAAATGAAGTAATTAAAATAAACAAAATGAGGATTTTAAATTTTCAGATGGTTGATTTCAAATGCAAAGACACAAAAATAATTAGAGATAATTTGCCACTGCATCTCGGTAAAATCTATTCAAAGCATTTTAAATTAAAATGTATCTAGCAAAAGCGGCCATAAGAAATTCAGTCTCTAAATAAAATGTTTGGGATGAAGCTACAAACTAGAAAAGACTAACAATGAATACTCATCAAGTATTTAGCCTCAACATCATTGACTCTTTGTGAACTCTCATTCACGCTCCACTCCTTCATTAAACACGTGTTTGTTAAGAGCAAAAGATGGCTCATTTTAGTAAATCCTTCTATGATCTGTCAGGTAAATTACTGTGAACATGTTTAGATAAATAAACTTCTAATAATTCTACCTATATGATTCCCCAAAAGTGCATATTGTCTAGATAAACTAACTCTGTAGAATTATCATTTGTTTTCAGAACTGATAATATTTTATATTCTTTAGTCGTTAATTAGAGAATTTCTCAAACAAAATTAAAATTTATTTTTTGTTCATGCCCATTTTATCTCTGTTGCTACTAGATTTTGCTATGTATTTTATAATTATTAATGTATGTGAAGAATTTATTCTATATTTAAGAAAAAATTAACAAAATCCACATTTAACAAACCATATGCCCAACACCTTATTCATACAGATGTATTTATCATTCTATAGCAATATAGTCTTGTGCACAAACTATTTTTAAAACTCATCTAATAATCATATGCTGTACAGCAACTTTTCAGCATTAACTAATACTTTATTATATCACGGAGCTACTAAAACATTTTGTTTTAGAAAAGAATATAGCTGCATTAGAGTACTCATTAATCAACATTTTAAATATAATTTTTCTTAGCTTCCAAAAATATTTTTATTCATGCAGAAAAGGATTCATGCTTAACAGTCAACATGTTAAACTCATAACATTTTCAAGATTCTATAAAAATTCAAAACATAGCAAAACGAAATGTGAAATTTTCTTTAATTCTTGGGTGGTCTGCTGAAGAAAATTTAGCTACATATAAAACTATAAATTACTGTTAAATCAGCTATTTGGATACAAGATAAGTTAATTTATGAAAACGTGTTTTAGTTTATAGAAAGTCTACACATGATAGACAATTTCGATGAGATGTCCAAGCACAAGGGAGTTGGAATCCTGTTGAAAATGGAAAAAGGTTTTGCACTCTACAAATACTGTTTGAACATCATATAAGCAGAAAAATTTGTGGTTGTAAATCCATGTGTTCTTAACTGAATATTCTTTACATACTTCTAAGTTTTCACAATGCACCTATGTGCTAATGATATCAATACCCTTTCATGCTGTGAAAGAATGTAAATCTAGTGCCATCTACTGGGAAAAGTAGATACCGTTCAATCAATTAATTGCAAATTATTTTGTGAATTAGGGGAGTTGAAATTTGAATGTCTATTGTTTTAAAAAAACATTTGTTTCTTTTAAAAAAAAACTCCCCCAAAGCACTTTCAATATAAATAAATAAGTTAGGTAAGATGAACATGTAAGAATGGTGAAGTTGGAGAATAGAAGGCATTAAACTGAACTCATGGGAGAGAATTTCATTGGTGATATCAATACAGAAATCGGAAATTATACATTCTGACTAGAGTTTTTATATTGTTTTGTGTTTAGAAGGCAGGCTCTGAATCTGTGGTCAAAGAGACCTCTCTTATGAGTATCAGAATATCTAATAAAAAATCTTGAAATTATATGAAAAATTGTATAGATGCACATATGTATTTTCTGGAGGAGAAAAGCCATAACTTTTATCAAAAAAACACACAAAAAACCATGGAAATGGTTCATGTTTTCATGGCGCAAAATGGTTAAAAATTAAAACTAATATAGAAAGCGAATCTATTCAGTAAGTGAACAACACACCAATGACTTCAATTTTTTTTAAGGTAAATACAATATCAGATGCTAGTAATGAAATATTGCCAGCTCAAACTTGAATAGTAGTATTCCTTATTTATGGATATTGCTCTGGTGCTTATCTGTAGTATTTCCTCTTTACAAATGCAGAACTTAAAGCACAGCAAACAATATTAATTTGCTCCAGAGAAAAGCAATCAAAAGAACCAGAGTTCTTAGTGTAATATGTACTTATTCCCTTCCTCAAACAGTTTATCACCAAAACTCAAATTGTTTGAGAGAAAGAGTAAAAGCAAGTTTGGCTAATATACTTTGAATCTGTGTTACCATTTTTTTTCTTTTTTTGCTGTTGTTGTTATTTGTTTAGCTACAATGTGATTTATACCTGAGAAATCTACCATATTGTATTAATGCAATAAAGTGAGAAAAGAGAAAGTTTTTTTTTACAATATATTCAAAAGGCAACCAAACTAGGAACTTTAATTTAACCTCCTCATTAGATTTATTTGAGACCCAAAAGAGCCTCAAATAAATTTGTACTGTCTGTTATAGCTATCACTTCACCTACATGTAAACTTTCCAAATGTTTATTCATTCATTTAACAAATATTTATTAAGTGCCAGGCACTGTGCTAAGCTCTGGAGCCACAAGCCCCTGATTCTTAGAGAGCTGTACTTACACAGATGATAGTCTATGACTTGCAAACACCATTTGCAAATTTTGTCTTTAAGACTTCTAATTTCTGCATTGGAATATTATGACATAATATCTTTACAAGCTGCATAAACTGCTGTGTGGCTCTTCAATTCATGGAGACTGTTAAATATGCCACTAAAGTCAAGAGTAACAACCACATATTATGTGTATGATGTTAGAGAAAAGCACAATTTATCACTGTAATTAGTACTATTTAGACAAATGCTCTCACTTGGCTGAAAGCTACCATGGTATCTAGTCTAACCTACAATTAGACTTCATTTCTATCAAGCAGTGAAACTATGTATAAAATTGTGCTTCCTAATCCCTCCTAAGATAATGCTTCAGTCTTGATTTAGATGCAAGGAATTCTAATGTTCAAACATGGAAAATATTTCTGTCCTCCCACCACAACCAAGCAGATTTTTCTATAAATTCCCAGCCATTAATTAGTACTGAGTTTTAAGATTTGACTAACCCAAAGCCAAAGTAAAAACAATGACAGTTCATAAAATCACAGAATTTCAGAACTGAATAGATTATCTAATTTAAATTCCTCATTTGAAAAATAAAGAGACAGATCTGGAGAGGTTTACTGATACGTTCAAGGTCTCACAAGTTAATGACAAAGCTGTGGTTAGTTTTCTGACTCCTATTCCAGTGCTCTTTTTAATACATAAAAGAAACTGTTATAGGAAATTAAGAAGAGCTCTGAGAGAAAAAAAATTACCCTTAATTACAAACATGAGCAAACCATAACTCAGATGCACTTAATAAGCTCTAAATTGAAATTATGCCTTATTTAAAAATAAGAAGAAAAGGAAGTCGAAGCTGAAAAATGATAGGTCAGCCTTCTGGAATATGGCCTTCATATAGGTCAATCCAGTTATAATCAACTTTAAGAGCCTGTTCCAATTATTTTTCAGTTCTGGAATTATTTCATATTGAATAAAAACTAAAATTAGTAGGGTACTGGCTAGGGAGCAGAAATCTTTTTGATTTACAGAGATTTTTGTTGCAATGGGTTTTGACCAGGGAACAGTAAATTAAAGCAAGACGTCAAACTCTTACCTTAATTTCCTATATCTCCAATTTTGACCTCTTCCCTTTCTACTTGTATAAAGTGATAAAGACCAGAATTTCCATTTCAATTTCATTTTTATTTTTCAAAATTTAAATAGTTTGTTTCACATTATTGTTAAACTTAGCAATTTCTTCAACATATTTATATTTCTAAGAGTAAAATTCTGTCAGAGAAATGGATGGTAACAAAGATTTTGCTAACATTGAAGTTATAAAATACATGGACACTGGAAGACTGAGTCTCATAACACTTTAAAAAATACCAGGTGCCTGAATGGCTAAGAAATTATGGAATACTATTCTAGTCAAATCATTTATCAAAATAAAATGGGTTTACAAGCCCTAAGTAAGAAAGACCGAGTCTCTCTGAGCTTCCATCAGTACTGGATAGTAAGAATAAAAGAAATGTGTTGTATGTTTATAGGACTTGAATCTGGTTCAGCAGGATGTATAAGTAAAATAAAGAGATCAAAACAACAGATTGAGATGGTTATTTCTCAAACATAAAGTGCATTTGTGGTTCCGATTAAAGTAAAAATAGTTAAATGAAAGATGGGACATATTTAAATGTTTTTAAAAGTCTATTGTACTAGAAAAATACAAAATATATATGTATATATATTGATACAGATGTCTATAGTGAACTAGTGAACATTTATATATGGTGCTTACTACATGCCAGCCACTGTTCTAAGCGCTTTCCACATCCTAACCTATTTCATTCTCACAGCAACCCTTTCAGGTCAGTACTATTATTATCCCCATTTTATGAACAAGGAAGCCAAGGCACACAGCCAGTTAAGTGGCAAAGCCAGAATTCAGATCCAGCCAAATTCCAGAATTTGTGTGCTTAAGCATTGTACTATAATGGTTACTTCTTAAACATTACCAGCTTTGTTGAATTTATCTTTGAATCATTTGATATCAAAACTTAAAGACACATATTTTGATTAAGCAATTTCATTATGAAACACTTTAATCCCACAATTGTCATATATCGAGGGATACCCTGTTAATTAATAAGTTTCTGTAAATACTTAGCCTCCTTGGTGTATGACAAAGTCATGTTACAAGAACTATGCTAGTGCTCTCATATCTTGGTTTTTTTTTTTCCAGTGGAAAACATGGTTATGTATCACTTAAATAACTTTCATACTACAATTATTATATGTAGTATATAGTTATGGAAAAGTTCCACATGGCACAGGAACTACATTGGTTGATGCTCTCCCTCAAGCTTACATACAATTCAACAAATAAACCTTGTCAGTCCTACAACTTGAATTTCTCTCTTATCTATCCCCTTCTTTCCAAACCTACTGTAATGATCATTGTTAAGGCTCTCAGTACTTCATGAGTCCCTCCAGCCTCAAGCTCCTCCAACATACTCAATGGTGGCATGCAGGGGCATGGCGGGGTAGGGAAAGCGAAGGTGTCAGGAAGAGTGGTTGTGGACCCCATGCATTAAGCTTCATTGGCCTCTGAAGTCACCACAAATAGACATAAAATCTTTTTTTTTTTTAAATATAGCACATTTACTATTCAAGTACAGCTTCAAGACAAAAGCCTTATCCTTCTAATTAAGCCTTCTAATTAAGTTGGCATCTCCACCTTCTCATAGAAATACCTGGAACCAGCACTGAACCTTCCATCATACTAAGTCAATAATCCTTATAAAATGCAAATCAAGTCATTTTACTCCCCCTTCATCCCTTCCCCAAGATTTAAATTTTTTAAAACATCATATAAGGCACTTCATGATTTGGCTACCTTCCTTACTTCTTCTACTTGCCCTCACCTACCCAAGCTAGCCATATTAAGTAACCTGCATTTCTCTGAACATACCTTGCTCTTTCAGGTCTTCATGTTTTTCCCACACTACTTCATATATTAGAAATGTCCTTCCCTCTCCTTGGACATCTGGCTAACTCTTGCTCATGGTTTGAAATTCAACTCAAGCACTATATCCTCCATGAAGCCCTCCTTAAACTTCAGAGACCTTCCCTCCCTTCCAAAATCTCTTCCCCTAAGCAAAGAGCTAGAAGCATCCTCTGGCTTCCCCTAACATCCCAGGCATAAATACTTTTAGTCTAGTCTTATCACCATATGGTTCAATGGTCTTTACACAGTTCCAACTCCATATTGTGCTTGTTAAAGAAATTGGCTTGATCTTGTTTATCATTGTATCCTCACTGCTTCACACAATGTCTGGCACTCATAGTTAATATTCAATGAATACTTAATGAGTTGGAATTAAATTCTTTATACAGTATAGTAATAGAGATATGTATACTAAAAGAAAATATAAATAATATTGACAATAATGTTCACAGACTATATCTGGCCATAGTGATTTTCATAATAAAATTAAAATATTAAACATGAAATAAGAACATAATAAAATTTTGGACTTTTATGTCTCAGTTGTTTAAATGCTTAAACTCACATTTTTAAAAAGGGTGGTGGCTCTAATTTAAGAACCAGTGAACACATGCTATATTAGTTCTCTTTATTTGGTCACTGTTAAATAGAACATGTTTTCTTTATAATAACTAACTTTATTACACTAAAGTTGCTCGTTTTAATTTTTTCTTTCTAAAGGAATGACCACATGTGGAATGAAAAGCATTTTCATTATCCTTTAACGAGATGAATGTCCTATTTTGTGTGATTTGGAGCAGTTTCTTATCAAGGCTGCCAGCCTCTTATGAACATTACAATTTTCAGATTGTAGTGTGTGTTAAAGAACAAGAAGATATCATGAAATATTAGTGACAATTATATACTGAGCAAGGAAACTGGACAATGTTTCCAGGGGTTGTAAGGACTGTGGAAATGAATGTTACTCAAAGTAGAGTGGTGATTTATAACCAATTTCCGTCTTCAAATTAGGGCCCAAGTAAAAGAAAACGAAATTCAGCAAAGCATTATGGTGTATCATTTCCTGCAGCAGAAACACTCCCCCACCCGGACCAGTGCCCTTACTAAGTATAGTACAAGAAGCAGCAACCTGAGGGAAGCCCACAGGCTCGCAGGGCTACTGGCTGGCTCTTTGTCACCAAATGCAGCAGGTTGAATGCAGACATCACTGTGATATCTTCACCAACAAAACGAGAGGCAAAGAACAGGGGCAAGAGCTGAGTAAGAGAAAAAAAGAAAACAAAAACAAATTAAAACATCACAAATGTTAAACACATTCACTGCACAATTGATGGTTATGGTTTTATCTGGAACTGAACACACACACAGTGCTAATAAATTTCAAATGCCTATTTTTCATATGGTGGGCTTACTTTCAACCCAGGCTTATTTATATCTTATGAATAAAATACACACTATATAATAGCAGTGTAATCTGTGAACACATTTTGCAAGAGGTTGAGAAAAGAGACGAAGTTTAAAACAGTTGAAAGGAATTAACATTTACTGAGTTCCTACCAAGTGACAGGAACTGTCTAGGGCCAAATATAAATATATTACGTCATTTACTTCTTACAATAAAGCTAGAAAGTAGGTTTTATCACCCAATACATATGTGAGGAAGCCAAGGCTCAAAGGTCCAAGGGCACAAAGCAAATTGCCAGTGGAAAAAAAATTAGAAAACCTTGTTCTATCCAACTACAAAGTCCTGCTCTCTCCTCATACCACGCTGCCTTCTTCCAGCAATTATTTGCAAATCTCCCTCCCTGGAGAAGACTGCAAAATACTGTAAGATTAAGAGATTTCTTTTGTTAGAGTTTCATATTTTAAAAAAATAGAGTCAAATAACCTAAGGACAACTAGGAGGCTTCACTTTATAAATAGTGTTAAGTTTGAAGAAGGCATATCAACCATGAATTTTCATTTGATTTTATGATTTATAATTTCTAGATCAATTCTGTAAATAATGTTCACAATCTAGCCTTAAAAAGGGTAAAAATATTTTTTAAAGCTTTTGGAAATGAATCATGTGGAAGGATCTCAAAACTGTGTGAATGCTAAACTTTAAAGAAAAGTTCAGCTAGGATTTTCTTTAAAGTTTTGTACAATCTTTCAGTTGGTAAAGATTAACTTCTAATGAAGGTGGAAGATACTAGATTAACAGTAACTTCTAATATTTTATTTAAAATTAGCATTATAAGTGACCTTAACTACTAAAAGTCCAAAAATGGATATAAAATTAATGTCTCGTTCATTTCCTGACCCTCATCCCTCACCCCACCCCCCAAAAATAAAAGTCTGTTCCTGGTCTCTTCTGACCTCCTCGAAGAACAAACACATAATAAACAGTAATATATTTTACCAAATCATTCTGGAGTATATCTGACACAAATCTGCTTGTATTAACATGCCTGAACTCTGATTTCTCCAAACTAAACTCACTACAAAACTAAAACATTTTTGTGTTACTAACTGGAGACAAAAGGGAGGAAGAGGGAAGGTAAGTCTCACAATGCACGGCCTGAAAGAACCATTAAACATAAATAAACATGTCATTTTTCACGAGTGACTGCAGAGCAGGGAAAAGAGAGCATTCCTTTGGAGCAGACTACTGACTAATAAAAGATCAAAGGTCTATACCTCACAACACTATAAATAAAAATGTATTTTTTTCCTTGTGACCTTCTCTGTGAGGAATAAAGTACGCACGGTAAATGTAATTACTTAGCAAAGCTGCAGCCTCATTGTGCTCCTGCAGCTGACTATAAAACGTCTTCCTATCCTGTTTCATCAACTGCTGTACCAGGCGGCCTGCGCGCCTACCGATGGCCACGGCCATCTGGCTTGTGTCAAAGCCAGCGCACAGGAAGAAAGGGAGTGATGTCACTCTGCAGGTCAGGCAAAGAACAAAGATGCATTCTACAATGAAAAGCTGAGGGCCTCAAATACCAGGGGGCCCTCCAGCATGATATGACGGAGTGATTTAATGTTCTGCCTGTTGCATTTATTTCTACCCAAATAGCCAGGGCTCCATCTAGTGGCAAATTAGTTTTGCCCAGTTTTCTTTAAAAGTGAACCCAGCTACATTAGCACCAACAAAGTAGAGCAACAATGTGATTACTTTTAGAGCTATCTAACCGTTTTTACACTGAAGAATGCAAAAGTACAATTTATCACAGTGCTATCCATTGTCAAATCCTACAAAGCATGCACTTCATAGGTTAGGATTTAATATAACCCTAGTTATTTTAACGTTTGCAAGGATAACTGAAAAAGTAGCTAATTTTGCAAAAATGCACATAAAGTGACATTACGTACACACTACCCTGAAAAAATGTAGCTGAGATGGAAGGTGAAAAACAGTTCTAAAGAATGGATACATGCATCTGGATGCCTTGGTGAAATCAAACTCATAGTTATATTCCACAAAAGAACCATAGTTAATATGGCTCTAACATGTGACACCAGGAGCAACTGTTCTTTAGAACAGAAAAAGGAATATTTTTATGCTGAAATGATTTAACAAATTTAATTTTTAACTAATGTCCTTCCACTTAGTTTTTCTTTTTTTAAAAAAAGATTTCTTTATTTTTTATTTTATTTTTGGCTGCATAGGGTCTTAGTTGCGGCTCACAGGATCTTTGTTGAGGCATGTGGGATCTTTCATTGTGGCGCGCCAGCTCCAAGGCGCATGGGCTCTGTAGCTGTGGCACGCAGGCTCTCTAGTTGAGGTGAACGAGCTCAACAGCTGTGGCACACAGGCTTAGTTGCCCCGCGGCATGTGGGATCTTAGTTCCCTGACCAGGGATCGAACCTGCATCCCCTGTGTTGCAAGGCGGATTCTTTACCACTGGCCGCCAGGGAAGTCCCCACTTAGTTTTTCTTAGTTTATGTTTGCAATAAATGAAATCAAACACTGACAAACCAATCTAAAATGCAGAATACATTTAGATGAAAGATATATCACAATGGATGGGTGTGATCTATGAGATCAGACTACCTGAGTCTGAATCCTTGTCCTGCCCCTAAGGAATCGTGTTACCTTGGAAAAGTTGCTTACCCTCTCAGTGCCTTAGCTTCCTCAACTCAAAAATAACAATTAAATAAGTTAATTGGTAAAAAGTGCTTGGAATAACTCCTGGCACATAGTATATGCTCACAAACATTAGCTCTTATTATTATTTAAATATACAAATATTTGCTTTATTTCAGAATTATATGAATCGGAAATTTCTAACAGTCGATTTATACCCAATCCTATTTAGGGTTAGCAGGCCATTCTGCAAACATAGAATCCTATTTAGGCCAGAAAACGTACTACTCTTGGATTGATTTCCATGGTAGGATAAAGATCTCCTCAGGATAATAGTCGATGAAACCCTTGCCATATGGCAGGCACCATTCTAAGCACTTCATATTTATTAGCTCTTTTAATCCTCAGGAACTTATAAGGTACATATTATCATTTTCCCATTTTTAGATGTAGAGATTGAGGCGTAGGGAGGTTAAGTAATCTACATAAGATCTTAACGGCTGGTAAGAAGCAGAGCCCTTAAGTAAATGGACGGAATGATTTAACAGATTTGAACCCAAGCCATCTATTATAGTTTCAGGGCTAGTGCTCTTGACCACTACACAATTGGCAATGAAAAGCCTGAGATTGTTACCAATCCACTCTAGACACTCTGATTCTATATTCTCCTAATAGACAATGTGGCTGATAATAAATACTTAATAAAGATTCATTTAATTCAAGGGGATTATTTGAAGATTCTCTCTCGACATTGAGTGAAAAAAGTGGAGAGTTAAGGTAGTAAAAAGCCTGAGACAGACTTCTAGATTTAATCTTTCTGTCCCACCACATGCAACTCCTCTTTCCCTTTCACCTTCAAATCATTTCTCTAAACGCCTTTGATACATCTTTAGGATATATAACCTAAAGAAGCCTAAAACTGAGTCCACTTGCATCTACCAAAGCTTCAATATGTTGATAATACGGTACTTTTCAGAGTCAAACAAACCAACAGCTACTCCCCCCACTCCCCCCACCCCAAAAATCTGAGTTTCAAATAGGCAGCTTTTTTCCCATTGAGCTCCCTGAGCTGCCTGGATGAGGACCCTAGCCAGAAACAATCCTAAGTCCAAAAAGAGGCAAAAGAAGCAATTCTTCTAAGTGGTGACAATCTTTGGGAAAAGAATTAGCATTAAACACCCCACTAGAAATCAGCACTGAGCAAAACCACCCAGAAAATCTATAGTTCCTCAAGTTTATCCTCAACTTCTTCACTTTTGTATTGCTTTTGACTCAAATAATTGCATCAATGAATAACATTTATAGATAACCAATATTTTTTTAATGCCAGATGCAATTTACACATCTTTCTAATCTCCCAGAATATCTAGCACATCACTTTGAAATTATTTGGTGTTAAAAAATATGGGTTGAACAATACCTAATGAGCAGTATCACACTATGTGTTGAGAACAGAATTAGATTACATAATTGCCTAATTTTCTGCTTTAAATTTTTAATGATTCCCCATTGCATATTGCAGGGTTTCCCAAGCCATGTTCTGTGAAACAGGCAATACCCCTTCAAACAAATTTAGTAATGGAAATGCTACCCAATATAAAGGGTCTAAGAGGCTTTAAAATAAATGCACCTGCTTAACTTTCTCTCAACTGGTGCCTCTCAAATGGTTTTGACCTTACAAAACCCCTTCTTTTCCTATTGCCATCCCACAGAACACATTCTGGTAAATCCTTTGGATAACATCCAAATTCCTGAACAAAGCAACTAAAGTTCTACATCTAGCTGCTGCCTAACTCTTCACCCCTTTCTCTTGCCATACCTCCACATTCCAACCCACCCCACGCTCCTGCCATACCAATATACTCATAACTTCCCCCAAATAGCTCTGCTGTTTCCTATTTCCACCTCCACATCTTTCTCCATTCCATATCCTTACTGTCCTTTCACCACTCCCAACTCCCACCACTCTTAACTTCTCCTATTTGGGTCCCCAGTGAGGCACAAAGCATGATGTCATATCCCCTACAACAATTTTCAAGGCACTGATTTTCTTACATCTCTGTCTCCCTCTTCTAGATTATAAACCTCTTAAGCATAGGGACAGTGTCTTTTTCATCTTTGTATCCCAATACCTGGCACCTAACAGCCATTCATTTATTTTTTTTTATTTATTTATTTTTTTTGCGGTACGCGGGCCTCTCACTGTTGTGGCCTCTCCCGTTGCGGAGCACAGGCTCCGGACACGCAGGCTCAGCGGCCATGGCTCACGGGCCCAGCCGCTCCGCGGCATGTGGGATCCTCCCAGATCGGGGCACGAACCCGTGTCCCCTGCATCGGCAGGCGGACTCTCAACCACTGCGCCACCAGGGAGGCCCAGCCATTCATTTATTTAGTGAAAGAATGACTATATAAATAACTGATTATATGGAAATGAGTGTTCTGGATCATCATTTCCCACCCTGCTATCTCTGCCATCTCAACTGTTAATGGTGCTTAAATGTAAGAATCTAAATTAAAACCAGTTGGTTCCTTCATAGCAATCAGCAGTTTCTGTGAAGAGGTGGGAAGTTGAAAGTGCAATCTGACTTGAGATCTAGATAATTCAAATGCCCTATTTTCGTCAAAAATTTTTACTTCTCCATCTTTTTTAACCTAGAACTCTGACATCCAAAATTTGACTAACGTTAGTTTGTTAGCTTTTTGGTTTGGGTTTATTTTTATTTCCTTTCACTTCTTTCCTTGCAGTTGAACAATCAACTGCCAAAGAGAGATGATATAAACAGGGAAGCGGGGAACTTACAAACTTGATAATTAGCTCAAGAATAAATGAGTTGATTGTGCTAGTGGATTTAAAGCATCAAACCACCTAAAGGTCAAATCCCTTTCCAAGGGGCTTCCCTGGTGGCGCAGTGGTTGAGAGTCTGCCTGCTGATGCAGGGAACGCGGGTTCGTGCCCCCGGTCCGGGAGGATCCCGCGTGCCGCGGAGCGGCTGGGCCCGTGAGCCGTGGCCGCTGAGCCTGCGCGTCCGGAGCCTGTGCTCCGCAACGGGAGAGGCCACAGCAGTGAGAGGCCCGCGTACCGCAAAAAAAAAAAAAAAAAATCCCTTTCCAATAAATGCCAAAAGAATGTCTATATCAGTGGTTTTCCACAAGCTAGTAAAATGTCTCCCCCAAACTGCAAGGGCCAACCAAGAGTTGACAAATTTGAATTTTGTCAGGTAAGGACAAAATAAAAACAAAAAGCGCCAAGCCCTAATCTCACCATAATATCAGAAAAGAAAATTATATTAACACCAAGAACTCGGAAAGCAATCTCAAGATAAAGAACATACTTTTGAATAATATATTTAAGTTTTGTGGGAAAACATTTCATTGTTGCTATTTTTCTCATTTCTTTACAAAAAGAAGACACTTCATCATGGGCTAGCATTTGGAAACCACTAATTTAAACGTCTACAATAAAGTTCTATACCTGGCACCCAGTTTATGCTCAACTAATGTTTGCTGAATGAATGATCAATCAGTCATTTACTTCTCAAAATCAATTGGCCAAATTGCTAGAATCGGGCATCTCTTTTATTAAGCAGAGATCTTTCTGTATTTGTTATAAGAAACAATAGAACCCTGGCTACTCAGAATCCTCAATCTTCCAAACCATTTAGAGATAACACTTTTTTAAAAAAAAAGACACATTTTATTTTATTTATTCTTTGATGTGGACAATTTTAAAGTCTTTATTGAATTTGTTACAATATTGCTTCTGTTTTATGTTTTGGTTTTTTGGACTCGAGGCATGGGATCTCAGCTCCCCAACCAGGGATCGAACCTGTACCTCCTGCATTGGAAGGCGAAGTTTTAACCACTCGACTGTCAGGGAAGTCCCTAGAGATAACAATTTTAAGATACCAAATTTTACTCAGCTCACCTGTATAAATTCTTACTACATGGAAAACAATGTATTAGGAGCTGATGAATATGCAAAGATGTAAGATATAGTCTGTGCTGTCAAAAAACATATTAGCTTAGATGGAAACATAAGATATGTACTCAATGACTTTACAGAGGCATTTTTGATCTTAGGATCCCTTTACACTCCTAAAAAAGTTATCAAGGACCCCAAATGCCTTTTGTTTATGTGGTTATACCCACCAATATTTACCATATTAGAATTAAAGCTGAGTAATTTTTTTTTTTTTTTTTTTTTTTTTTTGCGGTACGCCGGCTTCTCACCACTGCAGCCTCTCCTACTGCGGAGCACAGGCTTGGGACGCGCAGGCCCAGCAGCCATGGCTCACGGGCCCAGCCGTTCCGCAGCATGTGGGATCTTCCCGGACCGGAGCACGAACCCATGTCTCCTGTATCGGCAGGCGGACTCCCAACCACTGCGCCACCAGGGAAACCCAAAGCTGAGTAATTTTTAAAACATTTGCATATTCCATTAAGAATAACAAAAATAAAAATAATAACAATATATATTACAAAAATGACATTTTCAGTGAAAAATAGCTATATTATCCAAAACAAACAAAATATATATTTAATGGGAAGAGTTTTACATTTTTTTTGCAAATCAAGTCTCTTTAATATCTGGCTTAACAGAAAACAGCTGGATTCTCATCTCTGCTTCTGCATTCAATCTGTTGTGATATGTTGTTTTGGTTGAAGTATATTTATGAATGAAATCTCACCTCACTCAGATAAGTAGTTGGAAAAGGGAGGAATATTTTAATAGCTTTTTCAGATAACTGTAGACATTCTTCTTTGATATTACACCAAAATTCAACAATGATAATCTGAAACTACGTATTATCAATGAACTTTTCATACTATTACATTAAATTTCATTGGTCTACCTTACATTTTGACTGGATCTTTTAACTTTGTATGATTTTGTAACATCAGGCACTGTTCATTTGGAAAACATTGGTTCAATGGGTTATGCAGATCTTTCACATGCAGACCCATTACGTTATCAATATCAAAAATATTCATTAATATCACCACTGATTTCATCAGATAAATCTTTAAATGTTGAGAAGCTGTCAAGCTCACAGTGGCAGATACAAGCTTTCCAAAATTTTATTTTTTAACTTGAAAGCTCGAATTTTATCATTGCCAACAATACAGTCAGTTGTTTTCCATAAAGTGACAGAATCACTTCATTCATTTTTGAGAAAATACTTGCCAAATACCCAAGTTTAAATAACCATCATTTGTCTGTTGGTCATTCTGTCAAGTGAAATGGTGTTTCAAACAAGCACACCAGTGCTTTTCCTGGAGACGGCTGCTGTACTTTGCGATGCGGAAGCTCTTTATAAAAGTGTATTTCTTGGGCTTCCCTGGTGGTGCAGTGGTTGAGAGTCTGCGTGCCGAGGCAGGGGACGTGGGTTCATGCCCCGGTCCGGGAAGATCCCACATGCCGCGGAGCGGCTGGGCCCGTGAGCCATGGCCTCTGAGCCTGCGCGTCCGGAGCCTGTGCTCCGCAATGGGAAAGGCCACAACAGTGAGAGGCCCGCATACGGCAAAAAAAAAAAAAAAAAAAAAAGTGTATTTTTTGTTTCTTCACACAGAATAATAAAAAGATATGCACTTAAGATCTAGAGTTAATAAAATTAATATGAATCTTACTACTTCATCAAGGACATTCTTAAGTAAAAATGGCCTTTTCTCCTGTTTGGATGTTAGTGAAGAATGGAATGACTGCTAAAAAGGTTTGCTGCCCCTGCCTAGCTTCACACTAAGACAACAGCAGTTTCACCTGCTTTGGCTTTTGCAACATCAACGCAAATGTCAACACAGTGAAAAAGGAAAATAAGGTCGTAGCATTAGTCTGAAAATAGTTTTGCCTTTGTGAATCCCTTGCAAAGCTCTCAGATGCCAGGGGTCCTTAGTCCACGCTTTGAGAATTGCTGGTCTGGCCCTCCGGTTGGTCCATAAAAAGCACAGTAAATGTTTCATAAGCACTCGTTAAGTAAGTGAACAGCAGACAGAGGAATACATTTATAACTTACCCCATGTTGTCTAGCAAAAAACAAATGGTTAGAAAATAATACCAGTAGTATTTAGACCTCTTACTACTTCTAGAGCTAATTAGTACATTTCCTACTCCATGTAGTCTGTGGACAAATGCAAATGCAAAATTTTGAGCTATTTTATCAAAGTGAGGAGAATAGTTATGGCAGATTTCTGAAAGTAACAGAGTGCTACAACCCAATTTTCTCAGCACCACTCCTTGAAATTCACAAAAGTATATGTCCTGCTAGGGGATAAGAAAACAAATTGTGAATTAGTGCTATCTCCAGAAAAGGAAAATTAATTTGTTGATAAATTCTCACATTTATTGAACCCATATCATGTACATGGTACTATTAATTCATATACTGCTAGTAGAATAATCAAGGAACACGAACTTTTGGAAATGATTGAGAATAATAGAAGTTGTATCATTAAATAAGTTTAGAACCAGAAAAAAATCTTGATTAACACCTAATACATAGATTTTTGAACATGAAGTGACCACCCAACAAAGGTAAAATAATTAGTTGAAAGGTGTTTCACAAGTAATTTGTTTAAAATTGTCTTTAGATGCTGAAGTTTGAGGATAAAGTTTTTAACGAAACAACTAGGATGAAATTAGAGTTATCTCTTTAATAATGTCACATTTCCTTCTGAAATGTCTTCTTGAGTGGGAGAAAGCCCGCGTACAGCAACGAAGACCCAACGCAGCCAAAAATTAAAGAGAAAATGGTGGAGGTAGAAGTAGCACCAGGAATGCACAGCTTGGACCATCTGTTCCTCAGTCTATGATCATCATCTGTGTACGACTACGTGAGGATGTTGCTCATGAAATATCATCCATCATGTGTATCTCAGTGGAAAAAAAGTGGGAGAAACGATGAACTGATCCAAACCACTTGTTTTGTCAATAGCAAAACTGAGATAAAGAGACCTATTGAAGGTCATACAGCCATTTGGAGAAAACATTAGGCTAAAACTCCTTTTTAATTACATGTTGTGGCATCTGTGTTTTCTTTATTATTCAGTTCACATAAAAAGTAAGAAAAGGACATAAAGAATTGTACCTAATATTGACAATGCAAGGGTTACACTGTGTCCATTAAGAAGGTACACCAATGGTATAATTAAAATAGAATTATGGGGCTTCCCTGGTGGTTCAGTGGTTGAGAATCTGCCTGCCAATGCAGGGGACACGGGTTCAAACCCCAGTCCAGGAAGATCCCACATGACGCAAAGCAGCTAAGCCCGTGCGCCACAACTACTGAGCCTGCACTCTAGAGCCTGCGAGCCACAGCTACCGAAGCCTGCAAGCCACAATTACTGAAGCCGGCACGCCTAGAGGCCACGCACAGCAAGAGAAGCCACTGCAGTGAGAGCCTGCACACCACAATGAAGAGTAGACCCTGCTCACCACAACTAGAGAAAGCCTGCATGCAGCAACAAAGACCCAACGCAGCCAAAAATAAACAAATAAATAAATTTATTTAAATATAATAGAATTATGGACATTAAGTCCATCTTCTGATGTTAATTATAACTCTACTAAATGCTATCTTTTTTCAGGATTCCTGTTTTGTATAGCATCTAGTCAAATTCAGGGATTTATTCATTCTCACATTAATGTTTTAAAACTTCTATCACCAATATAGAACACAAATCTTTTTCTTTTAAAATATATATTGATTTCACAGTCCATTGATTACACAGACAATGTAGTTTCAGTGTCTACGTTACATGTGTTTCATCTAAAAAGTTTTTCTTAATATTTAAAAGATGCCAACAGGAAAGCAAAACCCACACAAACAAATCACTTTTGATTACTATTAAAAAATGCCTTCAGAATTTTTCAGTCTTTTTAACTGTTTCGTTTTGTTGTGTTTACACAATACAGTTTTGCTTTTCTAGTACTTGAGTTCAAATTTAAACCTTCTCACTGACTAGTTAGGTTTCATTTGACAAGGTTTACTCTGGGCTTTGAAAGTATCATCTGTATGTCTGGAGTTTGTAATAGTTTCCTTGCAAGACTGCCACTAGAGGAGCACCTGGCACACACAAACCTCTAAATTAATACTATGATTCCTTCCTTAAGTAACATTCCCTGTTGATAATTTGTTCCCCGTGGAACTCACAGAACTGAAGCTCAATGCCTTTTAGTGACATTTTATATGGTTGATTTTTCTTACTGAAAACATTCTTCACTTGACTTTTCTATTCTACACAGTATTGTTTTCTTCCTCCCTTTCTGGAAATTGCTTCTCTATCTCTTGGGATATTTCCTTCTGATTTCCAAACTGTGACTAAACTCCAGAGATCTCTCTTTAGTACCCTCTGTATTTCTCACTATTTAATCTCTTTCTTACAGATCTCACCTATTCTAACAACTTCAACCATCATTTCTTGATAGATAACTATACAGATCTAGCTCTAATGCTCTATCTTCTAATATCTATTGGATAATAATAACATCAACTTGCACTTGCATGGTATAGTTTTATACGGCTTATAACAGTCTTTTGTCCCACCTTATATTGTTATTCAAATATCTTGCATGTGTGCATCTTATTATTATGATATTATTACTAATAATCATTTTTGAGTACCTGCACAAGGTGATCGTGTATATGTGTATCTAATATCATTTAATCCTCATGTCAACCCTGAGGTAGGAACTGCTATACGTGGTAGTCATTAGTGCTATTTGCCCCACATTTCTGGCTCTCCATTTTCCAGGCACATGGTAGAAATGCACTTTCTGGCCCCCTGTGGTTCTTGAGACTGTGTCACTAGTTCTGGGCAATAAGTTGTGAACAGTGATACTGTGTGCCACTTCTAAGACAGATCACTTAATTGTTGGCGTGAGACTCTCCAGAACTCTCTTTCTCTCTCCAACAGTGATCAGCAATGTTCTATAATTAGATGATGACTGCTCCATTAACCATGATCCTGGAATAGGAGACATGGAGCAGAGTTCCCATCTGACAGACAATGAACATGCAATACAAGCAAGAAATAAAACTTCAGTGGTTTAAGCCACTGGAATTTGGGGATTATGTGTTCCAGCAGAAACTAAGGTTCAGAGAATAACTTGCGTGAGGTCATACGGCCAGTACTGGAGCCAGAATTTGAACTGAAGTCTAGTTTAATCTCCTGTAGTACATTAAAAAATTCCTCAATGGGCTTCCCTGGTGGCGTAGTGGTTGAGAGTCCGCCTGCCGATGCAGGGGACACGGGTTCGTGCCCCGGTCCGGGAAGATCCCACATGCCATGGAGCGGCTGGGCCCGTGAGCCATGGCCGCTGAGCCTGCGCGTCTGGAGCCTGTGCTCCGCAACAGGAGAGGCCACAACAGTGAGAGGCCCGCGTACCGAAAAAAAAAAAAATTCCTCAATGGCAGGGACTCTTATGCCCCAGATTGCTGTCCTTGTTTAGGAAAACAACAGGGTCTGGAAGGTTGAGAAGTCCAATGTTAAAAACAATGAGACCACTTTGAAGAGCCCAGGGTCTTTCTCTCATTAGTCATCCCTTCTATTCCTAAGTATCCCAAAGAGATTCTTACCATGGTCACAAGATACGGCTCTCCTCTCATATCCAGACATAAAGGTTAGGAGAGAGTTACTTCATTTTGGATCATCTGTAGCTAACAAATTAGTCCCAACTCTTCAAGAACTAAATGTTTCACTCAGCTGCAAAACTGATTGAGTAGATCCTGGTGACAATAAAATGACTGATTATGAAGATTTCATTTCCTGAAGTGACTGAAAGCTCCCTGGGCACTAACCAGATCTGCTGTACCTTCTTACTGATCTAATAAGTCAGTGCCCAGATGCAGACCTTAGAAATAGAGTGCCCTGATTTTAATCAATCTATAAATGTAAGAAAAAAAAATATTCGTTGCCATGATGCTAAAAAAAAAAAAAAATGTTTGTCCTTCCCAGTGGCTCAGGGATCATGACCCTGGCCCTAAGGAAAAGGAACTGTAATGGTTCATTTTTTGACCTGTAAGTAAACAATATATAAAACAATAAGATTTTAGAGACAACCTATAGACAAAGATTTGGCTGTGGTTGCAGAACAGAAAGTAAACATTAGTAACTTCACATTTTAAAAAAAAGGACTCCCCTGGTGGCTCAGTGGTTAAGAATCCACCTGCCAATGCAGGGGACACGGGTTTGGGCCCTGGTCCAGGAAGAACCCACATGCCACGGAGCAACTAAGCCCGTGCGTCACAACTACTGAACCCGCGCTCTAGAGCCTATGCTCCGCAACAAGAGAAGCCACCGCAATGAGAAGCCCACGCACCGCAACGAAGAGTAGTCCTCACTCGCTGCAACTAGAGAAAGCCCGTGCAGCAATGAAGACCCAATGCAGCCAATAAAAAAATAAATAAAACAAAAAGAAAATGTACATAGCTAACAAAATGTAAAGAATGCCTGGAAAGAAAGGCAGAATAAAGGGTGAGAGTATCAGGACCCCCATCTTATAAAGTAGAGAATTAGGAGGTATTAACTAGACTGCAAAATGCTAACTGGACCCTTAGAATCCATTCTTCCTTCTCCATATTAGTAACAGAACGCTCTGAAATTTTAGCTGAACATAGAGCTACATTTCTCTGCCTCCTTTGCAGCTAATTGTGACTATGATACTATGTTCTAGCCAGTGGAATGATGTGTGATCTTTCACGTCACCTCCTTTAAAGATAAAGTTACTTGCTTTAGACTTCCTCTTCCCCTTGGGAAATGGCAAAAACTGCAACAGTGCACCTGGACACTGGGATGGAAGCTACTTGAGAAAGGCAGACTTAACAGGTCATGAAGCAAAGCTACTTACTCACTAACTCAACCTTAGGCTATTACCTACCTTAAGCTATCATGGGGGAGAAAAATAAACTTCTACTTATGTCAGTCACTCTACTTGGAATTTTTTGTCACAACAGCTTGTCATGTAGCCTATCAAAAGTTCATGAGCAAGTATATTATTTAATGTTACAAAAGTGAACAATAAGGGAATATAAAAAATCAACAAAACAATAAACAATGGTAGACAAAATGGAGAAGAAAGAGCAGATAAATCCTTATTTTTCATAAGTGGATATTATCTGAAATTGATGAATCAAGAAATACTACCAGAAGAATGATTTTCACAGGAGTGAGGTGGAGATAAGAAGGGAAAGAGTTGGAGGCTGTTGCTTTTCACCTTAAGTTCCCTTGTATCAAGAACCATGTGCAAAAAAAAAAAAAAAAAAAGCTTAGACATGCTAAAAAAGATGCAGTGCCTCAGTGGACCATTTCATCTAAAGAAAAACTTGCTAATGCAGGTGGAACAAATCCTGTCCTATGCCTGCGACTATAAACTACAGTTATCTATATCTATCACTAAAAAACTGTTTTTAATGAGTTGAATATAAGCCCTAAAAATAGGTATCTGTAAATCGTGCTTCAAATATTTTAAGTTAGAACTCTGCCACCATTCCAGGAATAGAAAGCTTTAGCACCAGAAACTGCAAATAAATATTCTGCTTTTGTATCAGAATTTTAGCATCCTTCCCCTCCAAGTTTACTTTCTATTGCAGAAAGTAAGAATTTTCTCATGATGGTATGCCTCGTAGCTTGTATCTGATAAAGCAGATAAAGGAGAAGTTTTATGAAAATGTAGTCCTTCTATTCCACTGAAAAGTAAATCTTAATGGCCTCTATCAACTATCTTTTAACACCATGTTGAACTTGGGAGAAAGGAGAAGCCCTGAATGAGATCATAAAGTGAAAGAAATAAAGTACTTTGCATAATGTTGTTTCTACTTTGTCCTCAATGGTTTTCTTCATTAATTTTAGATGATTAAATCATGTTTTAAAAAGAATTTAGGTATTTCATGTGCACGTCAAACTATTTATCACATCCAAAACTCAATTTGTTTTCTTTCTTCACCAATTTATTATTCTTTCTGTATTCCTGACCCTGTTAGAAAGTACTTCCAGTCTGCACAACCACTAAACCCCGAATCTGGGAGTCATCCTCAATTATTTTCTATTTTAATCTTGCATGCTTAATTAACACCAAGTGCTGTCAATCTTATTTCCAAGATATTGCTCAAATACATCCTTTTCTTTTCATCTCTCATCTAGAATATAGTAATGGCCTCTTACTGGTCTTCCTGCCTCTACCTTGACTCCCCTCACAGCCAGTCTCCATACTGCTACAGAAGTGATGTATACTCGCTCTGACCATGTCAGAACACTGCTTCATGTACTTCCATGGCTCATTAACACCTATGGGGAAAGAACCTATCAGATTCATTTCTTTTCCTATCTTAACTTCAGTCCCCAACACTCCCTGGTACACAATGGTACAATCCATTAACTCTCTTGTCCTTTACTTTATCTCTAGTACCTCACCAGTGCCTAACCTCTAATAAGTATTCAATATGTGTTTGTTGAATGAATGAATGAAGATTCTCTTCTGATAACAGGCAACTATTTATTGTTTCCCACACACCTTTTCCACCCTTACCATATCACCCATATTTTTCATACCACATAAAGAATGAAATCTTCATTTTTAACCTTCAAGACCCAGTTTAGATATCATCTCCTCTGGGAAACTTTTTTTCACAGCTATTCTTCTCACCCTTCTCCCCAACCCTTCCATTAGAAAATGAATCAATTCTACCTCTATACTACTTCCTACTTCAGTACCTCTATTATTTATCTATTACTGCACGTTAGAATTTTAGATATAGATAGATAGATAGATAGACAGACAGACAGACAGACAGATAGATAGATAGATAGATATGCCTCTCCTAAAAACTCCTTGAGAGCAGCCAGAGGTATTCACTTCTATAAAATAAAGCCTCAATAAATGCTTTCATAGAACTGAACTCAAACGTCACTTCCTCTGTTTTCCCCCATCTCTGTTCATAATGTCCTAGTTTGCCCAGGACTAGAGTCCTATCCTATACCCAGGAAGTGCAGTATACAGGAAAGAGTCAGAACTGGGTTTAACTTCTGACTCTATCACTTAACCAGCTGATAAATCCTGAGCAAATTAGTTTCTTGTCTCTGATTCCTAACCTGCATAATGTAGACCATAACACTTATTTCACTAAGTTTTGGAAGGATTAAGTGAGATAACTAGCAGGCTGTACAGTGAATTTTACTTCCCTTACTGAGAAGCAAAAGCAGAGGAGGTCTGAGATACCATGTAGAGATATAGATAGAGAATGAGAGAGAGTGTGTGTATGCATGTGTGCATGTTTGCATGAGTGTGCATGTGTGTGTGTCTGGGTTGGAGGGTTTAATTAGTTCCATTTTGGGCAGGGTAGGAATGAGGTGATTGTATAACAAACAACTCAGGTAAGATTAATTTAAGATTAATTTTTCTATTTCAGTAATTATGTTTTAGTGATTGTCAAAAAATCATTATCTTTAGCAAAAAGGAACAATTTCAAGTTTTGCAATCAACTGTTTCAGTCAATTATATAGAGTGATATAACTTTATGCATGCATGAGGCAAATGTACTAATAAAACAGGAACCTGACAAAGTAAACTTTGGTCAACTCTAATTTGAACATACCAATAGCAGTTATAAAAATACTGTTGTAATTCAATAAAAACTGCCAATATCGGGCTTCCCTGGTGGCGCAGTGGTTGAGAGTCCGCCTGCTGATGCAGGGGACACGGGTTCGTGCCCCAGTCCGGGAAGATCCCACATGCCCCAGAGCAGCTGGGCCCGTAAGCCATGGCCGCTGAGCCTGCGTGTCCGGAGCCTGTGCTCCACAATGGGAGAGGCCACAACAGTGAGAGGCCCGCGTACCGCAAAAACAAACAAACAAACAAACAAACAAACAAAAACACTGCCAATATCATTCACTCTTACTCAAAGATAAAACTATTCTAGGACTTATAACTAATTTTGCATCATGACCCTGAGAATTATCTAGAACATTAGAGGTACCGAACTCCCAGTAGTAACCTTGTAACTGATATTGATTTGTCATCTGGGAGGCAAGAATTCTACCATTGAACCACCAATGCCTTTGATTTGTCATCTGAGTGTCAGTAACTTCCATTGTTCCCAGGTACTTCTTCCATAGGGAATGCTAGCAGCATTTTATATTCTATAATTACAGTACTATTTGCATTCAGATTATTCTATAAGCATTTTCTAGCCTCCTAATTATGTTTTTTTGGATTCAATTAAATGTTTTTTTGCAAGGGAAAGGTAACACATTATACAACATTCTGTATTTCCCTCAGGTAACGGGAGAGCTCAAGAAAGACATCAACTCTTGGATAGACTCCAGCCAAATGGCACATGAATCAAAATATCCTTAAGAATGATGAAGTTAAGGTATCAAAGGTATGGTCATAATCGCTGAATGCAGTAGATGTTATTACATAATTAAATGAAAATGAAAAAGATAAAAACAATCCTTAAAAGAGTGAACATATAATATAAAAATAACAATTCAGCAACAATCATGTAGATCTACAGGTCCCACTTTAGTTAACAAAAGCAGAGTGGGAAAAAAATAAAATAAAAGAATCCAAAATTCTTCCTGCAGAGAAGGGCGAAACACTGTTGAATCTTACTTTTTTTAATTTGATGACTAGATTAGTTCAGGCTTAATGATATTTTTAAACACTTGTTCAAGGCCGTGGAACCTAAAATATGATGTCACTGTTTCAATCCCTATGAAAGATAAAAGTAAATAAAACATGGAAACCATATGCCAAAGATTGAAAACCAAGGGGAAAAGATCATAAAAAAGGGATAAAACAGCAGGACAAAGAGTGTCATCAAATATGTCCATGATCGGGACTTCCCTGGTGGCACAGTGGTTAAGAATCCGCCTGCCAATGCTGGGGACATGGGTTCAATCCCTGTTCTGGGACGATCCCACATGACGTGGAGCAACTAAGCCCGTGCGCCACAACTACTGAGCCCGCGTGCCACAACTACTGAAGCCCATGCGCCTAGAGCCCGTGCTCTGCAACAAGAGAAGCCACCACAATGAGAAGCCCTTGCACCGCAATGAAGAGCAGCCCCCGCTTGCCACAACTAGAGAAAGCCCGTGTGCAGCAACAAAGACCCAATGGTCAAAAGTTTTAAAATAAATTTAAAAATATATATGTCCCTGATAACATAAAATATAAATGATTTAAATGCACCTACTGAAAAATGACTCTCATATAGTTACAAAACAAATAAATGGCATAGTGGGATCAAAAAGAAAAGAAGGAGAAAGAAAAAGAGAGACTGCATACATGCACACACACATGTGCACGTGCAAGTGCACACACATACACACAAAGACAAAAGTGGCAACACGAATAAATATCTTTTAAGAGAGAACTCACTCATGTTCTCCCTAAATCAGATTCCTACCAGTTCCCACTGAAATGGTAAATAGAATATAAAAATAGAGGAAATCTATATATATCAGCCTTGGGAACTAAAATAGGATAAACTTGTTCAAGATAAAGTACAGAGGATGTATTGAAGAAAAGGCCAACTCCCAACTCATCCATGTGCAAACATTGTTCCTGCAAGTTAGTGAAAGAGAATCCAGGATTCTAAATAGGAGGAGCCAAGTCCAGAGAACAGGTAGGTCAAAGGTATGGAGAGCTTGATAACCGGCACAGGGTATGTCTAGCTCCCATAGGTCACTGCAGCAAGCACTTCTGACATTGAAAGCCACACTAAGCAGGGGTACTGTGGCGATGCTCAAGCCTAGCGTACCAAGGATTTGGGAAGCACTGTCAAGGCTGACTTTTGAAAAAGACAGTCAAAACTGGGAAATACTCGGGGCACTGCCTGGAATTTCTGATGTCACCCTAATTAGAGAAAAGAAACTTCAACCCTAAGGCAGTACTTCTTGCTAGAGCCACCTCCAGTTCTGATGCTGCTTCCCTCCTCTCTACCTGAGGCCCCTGAAGTCTGAAAGTTAAACTATGGTAAACCTAAACTTTTCTCTTCTCCCATTTTATTACCTTGAAAGATTAAGAAAAACACACCAAACTCAGCTCGAAGCCTCTCACTCCCGAAACTGGGCAAGCCCACGCTGCATTCATCTCTTACTCTACTTAACAAACAGATGCCGGGAACAAAGTGAGAAATAAGATGCCATGGTCCCTGCCGCCATGAAGCTTACATATTTGTAAGAATGATATTATTAGCTAGTACAATAAAGATCACGGAGAAGCAGAAAGGGAATAAAGATCCTATATAACAGAGGGAAGTAGTCTCGTTTGGGAGGCATAAGAAAGCCTTCCTGCAGGTAGTAATATTTAAACTAAGAATAAAGGATAAGACTGTGTTGCTCAGATTAAGAATGAGGAAAGAAGTGTACCAGACAAAGAAAAAGATGAGCAGTAGCCCTGAGATAAGAGTGTGTGTAACCCACAGAAGGTTATGAAAGAAGAGCAGGGTGGCTGGAAGGTGTAAGTGAGGAACAGATGGGGGAGATGACGAGGCTGACGAGGTAGGCAGAAGCAAATCTTGAAGCTATTATAAGAATTTGGAACTTCATCCTAAAAAGAAAGAGAAGTAATCGAAGGAGAGTAACATGATCAGATCTTTGAATTTAAAAGACTGCCATGACTAAAATGTGGAAAATGGATGGGGGTGGCATCAGAACAGAGGTAGTGAGACTAACTGGGAAGCTACTGTAGAAATCTAGGCAAACGATTCATACAGGGCGTGAGATAGGGAAGAAAAATTAAGAGGACTCCAGTTCTGGCTCAAGGAACTGGGCACTTAGCAATACCATTTACTAAGCTAGGGAACAAGGTGGGAGACTTAAGCTTGGGCCAAAAAAAATAATAATAAGTTTTGAACATGTTGAAGGTACACACAAGCAACCAAATGGAGATGCTATAGAAGAAAGTGGATATACAGGACTGTAGCTTAGGTACAGAACTAGGTTGTCGGTAAATTTGGGGGGAGTTAATTTATCAAATGGAACTGAAGCCATGGAGAAATAAGATTGCCTAAGAAAATGTGTAAAATGAGAAAAGAAAATGTTAGAGCCCTGAGGAACCTCCACATTTGGAGGTGAGCTAGAAGAGAAAGAACTAGTAAAGAAGATGAAGAAGGAGCAGTGGCCAAAGAAGGCAGAGGTCAAGGAGAGTGTTGTTCCAGAACGACAATGATAATGATGAGACTAGGATGGTGATGGTGAAGTTGCTAGCTAACATTTACTGTGAATTAACTCTGTGGAAGACTCTGTGCTAAGTGACTCACATATGCTGTCTCATCTAACGATTACAACAGTCCATGTGGTAGGAACACTACTATCCCCATTCTGCAAGTGAAGAAACTGAGGCACAGATGACTTAATTAATTTGCCTAAGATCATATATCTAACTCAATACATATTTTTGGATGGATGACAGAAAAAGAGTGACAGCAAGGATGTGAACAACTTGTAAAACAGCTTTGTCACAGAGGATGACAGGCTGAGTAGGCTTTTTGTTTGTTTTTTAAGATGAGAGAAATTTGAGCATACTTAAATGAGGGATATTAGGAGATTATCCAAGAGTTTAGGAAAACCTTAAAAAATTGTGATGTAACTGAATGTAAGAGAAAAATTAATTAATTAGGAAATTAATCAATTGAGGAAAAAATTACAGCTATACCAAGAAAGTAAGGACACAAAGGGATTTTCTCTCTCTATGCCAAAGTTTTTTGCTCTGTAATTTAAGGGGTTGGGGAAAATCAGCAATTTCTAATCACTATCAAGAACTTCCCTTTAATTATTTTCCTACATGATCTCTCTTGGTTATTTCCCACTTGGTTATATCACACACACAGGAAGTTCTGATTAGCAGTCACATATGTCTGATTACTAAAATAATCATATTTAACAAAACAGCTTAGTTGGGAAATCCAAGGCTCAGGAAGATTGAGTGATTCATATAAGGTCACTCACGTATTTTTTTATGTTGTTGTTGTTGTTGTTTTTTTTTTTGCGGTACGCGGGCCTCTCACAGTTGTGGCCCCTCCCGTTGCAGAGCACAGGCTCCGGACGTGCAGGCTCAGGGGCCGTGGCTCACGGGCCCAGCTGCTCCGCGGCATGTGGGATCTTCCCAGACCGGGGCACGAACCTGTGTCCCCTGCATCGGCAGGCGGACTCTCAACCACTGCGCCACCAGGGAAGCCCCCCACTCACGTATTTTTTAAAAGAGGATATCATTGTCTAAATATGAAGAAACTGGCCCAAATTAGCACAGGGAATCAATGGAATCAATTCCAAACCACACACCAAAAGTAAAAAACTGAAAGATTTTAAAAGGATAATGAAGAAGGCATACTTTTTTTCTTCTAATTAGAAAAAAGAAAAAAAAAGCAATAATATATCCCAGAAAATGGGGGGAAAAAACCACACCTGTATAAAAAAAGTCATGGTCTAACCATGACACAAATTAAACTGGCATGACTTTAAGCAACTGGTATTGTACAGGAGAACCAATCTGAACATCACACTACAGTCATTCTTTTTCAAATGTCACAGAAACATTTTAACACCTTAAAAAGTTAAATGGGGGGCTTCCCTGGTGGCGCAGTGGTTGAGAGTCCGCCTGCCGATGCAGGGGACATGGGTTCGTGCCCTGGTCCGGGAAGATCCCACATGCCGCGGAGCGACTGGGCCCGTGAGCCATGGCCGCTGAGCCTGCACGTCCGGAGCCTGTGCTCCACAACGGGAGAGGCCACAACAGTGAGAGGCCCGCGTACCACAAAAAAAAAAAAAAAAAAAAAAAAAAAGTTAAATGGGAAAAAACATAATCAAAAGAAATGACTATATAAGGAGTGAGTCAGAATAGTGTAATGATCAAGAGCACGGACTCTGGAGCCAGACTGCCTGGAGTCAAATGATGGAATGCCTCAGTGTCTCAGGCACTAATCTTAATATATGAACTATCATAATAATATTGTACATCCTTGATAAAGCTGCCACGAGCATTAAATGAGTTAATATATGTAAACAATAAATACTTAAACTAGTGCCTGGCAAATAGTAACATTTGTTTGTATTTGCTATTTATTATCATTATCATTATTATTATTATTTGATATATGGATAATGAAGCATAAAACCAATGGGAGAAAATACAAAGGTTTGATCCACTGGAAAATACAAGAACCCTAATAGATAAATGTGCAAGGAGCAGAAATAAATAAAAAGTAGAAAAACATATAGATAATAAAAGAAATGCTAATCTCTAAAAAAATTGAGTTATATACACCAATATGGATAATACAAATATAATGTCATGGGGGAAAAAAGCAAGTTATGGAAGTTACACAGCAGATAATACCATTTATGTAGCGTTCCAAAACATGCAAAACTAAACAATAAAATATGTAGGGCTACATCTATGGTAAACCTATAAAGAAAGCAAGAGCTTATCAGTTATCATTTGTGTTAAGTGATAATCACAAAATGCATGACTGTGAGTACTTCTAAGTAAAGGGAAGATAGGACTGGTGAAGGTCACAGCTTCAACATTCCATTCCTGAAGCTGAGTGGGGGTACCCAGACTTTTGGAAATTATTCTTTATACCTTGTATAGGCATTATGTATTCTTTTTGTGTGGGTGAAATATTTTATAATAAAAAGGGAAAAACTTACTAATACATTTTAAAGGCAAGAGAAAATTTTTTTAACCTCTCAAATTAGTAAAGGTTTTTTTTCTTTAAAGCTCAAGGGAAGAGATTTTCTTCTTTAATGATAAGACCAAATTAACTAGTTTTAAGAGTTAAATATATTTCTAGGATGGTCAAAGGCAAATTCCACTGGCAGTGTACCCTGATAAAAGAGGACTTTTCCCATCTGAGATATATCACCAAGCTATTTTTAGCTGTACATTTAGAACAACCAACATAATTTCTCCTGCTTAATGCCATTACTTTAGATGGGATAGCTAATATGATGCTTCTAATACACTGTAACCTATCCCCTAAATCAATACTAAATCTTTAAAAGGGTTATGTAACTTTGCTTATGGATCAAATTACACTAGGCTATAAGGTTCAAATATAGGATCTTAGTCTCAGAATAATCTTTGTATTTAGTTCCACAAAATAGACAGCTTGAACCAAACATAACAAGAGAACACAATTTTGCATAATTTATTAATCATGTCACTTCCATTAAAAATTATGAAAGGTACTTGAAGACTTTTAGACAACCCAGAGATTATAGAATCATTCTATAGAATTATAGAATCATTCTACAGAATTATAGAATGCAAAAGCAACATCAGGTATTGCCCATCTGAATTCGTTCAATTTGCAGATGTGAGAACTGAGGCACAGAGAGTTAAAATGCCTCAGGCAAGAGCAGGACTAGGAAACCCCGTCGCTACCCAGTGACTATGCTGACTCCCCTGTGACATGAACATATACACAAGAATGCAAATATGCTAATGAGTCTGCAATTTTTCAACTGATTCTGCACATAGGTAAACACCTTCTGCCTTCAACCCATCCTCTTCCCAGCCCCTTAGGGTGATCTGACTAGAAGGCATATTCACACATAAGAAATCAGGAACAAGGACAACAATGCATGCACTTTTTCTTTTTCACGCTTAACAACTGTCAGCCCAGAGCTCCAAGACCACTTGTGGCCCCTCACCCATTGTCCTATCTATTCTCTTGTACTGTGTACTGGGAAACATGGCCCTACCTTTCCTTACTTCACACTAGTAATCTAAGATAAAAGAAGTATCCACCTACAATAGTCACTATAGATCTCTCCCAACAGCAACCAAGCCCAGATTCTCTCTCTGACAACTAAACACAATAGAAGCAAGAGAAATGAAAGAATAATGTAAAATTCAGGGCTCTAGGATTTATACAAGGGCTGTCCTGATATTTTTTAAGGACTCTAACATGCAGCATGTACTTATTTTCAATGTTGCCTTAACATATGTGCTGAAGGACTGGCTGGTTTTGTTTTGTTTGGATTTTCGTTTTTGCCTTTAAATAAAATAACTGACCCAACAAACCATAAAAATTCACTGTGTAATTTATAGTAATAGAAGATAGTTATTCTATGGCCATAACAGAGACTGCAGAAGATATGTACTTGCATGCAAATCATCTACTAATTTTCATCTTTATAATAGCATGATAGCCCTAAAAATGATGCTTATATACCTGAAAATATAATTTTTGAAAAGTGTTTACGTACTAATCCCTGAGACTACATAATAGCCAGGCCTTAGCATAAAGTACATTGCCTGGCATAAAACAGGCAATTGCTGTTGAAAGAAGATGTTGAGAAGTTTTCCTGTCATTGCAAAAGTTCAGCTACAGCTCAAATTTTCAAACAAAAGTCTCCCCCACGCTCTAAAGGGAGATGACAAGGAGTCACTGAATGTTGAGACCAGAACCTCCCTGAGAGGATCCACAAAGCAAGAAATCAAGTGTTGTCTATAGACTCTGTGAGTCATAATTTCCACATATGTGCACTTTCCAAACATATGATAATGCTTTTATATTAAAAAAAAAAACCTCAAATTTTTACAGTGGATTTTTGCTAGTATTTTCTCAGTCAACAGCTACTAAAAGCACAACTACTAGCACATGGGAGGGTCCCCTTTTTTGAAATGAGCTAGAAATTACTCTTAATCCTGTATATTGAACATAAACACATCACTTTAGATGAGCATTAGGAACAATGTACTATTTTTAGAAACTTAGAAGCAGGACAGACCGTTGGTCAGGAAGCTAGGCCCTGAGAACACATTTCCTCTACCAGAATTGTTTCTCTATTTCACCTGCAGTCATTTCCATAATTTACAAACCTTTATTTACAGTTGGTGCAAATAAGTCCTCTCAATGAAGTATTGGGTTGACCAAAAAGTGCCTTCGGTTTTTAAGTAAAAATAAAAGCCTCATTTTTCATTTTCACCAAGAACTTTATTGAACAATGTATTCATCCTTTTGTTCCACTACTTTCTGCCATTTTTCAGGCAACTTCGTAATTCCATCTTCCTAAAACTTTTTATCTTTTTGAGCAAAGAACTGTTCCAGGTGCCTTTTACAGTATTCCAAGGAATTGAAATTTTTTCCATTAAGAGAATTTTGTAAAGACCAAAATAAATGGAAATCCAAAGGTGCAATGTCTGGTGAATAGGCGGATGAGTCAGAACTTCCCAGCCAAGCTGTAACAGTTTTTGCCTAGTCATCAAAGAAACATGCAGTCTTGTGTTATCCTGATGGAAGATTATGCATTTTCTGTTGACTAATTCTGCCCGCTTTTCGTTGAGTGCTGCTTTCAGTTGGTCTAACTGGGAGCAGTACTTGTTGGAATTAATCGTTTGGTTTTCTGGAAGGAGCTCATAATAGAGGACTCCCTTCCAATCCCACCATATACACAATATCATCTTCTTTGGATGAAGACTGGCCTTTGGTGTGGTTGGTGGTGGTTCATTTCGCCTGCCCCATGATCTCTTCCATTCCACATTATTGTACAGTATCCACTTTTCATCGCCCATCACAATTTGTTTTAAAAAAGGAACATTTTCATTATGTTTAAGTGGAGAATCATGTGAAAATACGGTAAAGAAGGTTTTCTTCACTTAACTTATGTGGAACCCAAACATCAAAGTGATTAACATAACCAAGCTGGTGCAAATGATCTTCAGTGCTTGATTTGGAAATTTTGAGTATGTCAGCTATCTCTTGCATGGTATAACATTGATTGTTCTCACTTATTGTTTCGATTTGATCACTATCGACTTCAGCTGGTCTACCTGACCGTGGAGTATCGTCCAGAGAGAAATCTCCAGCACAAAACTTTGCAAACCACTTTTGATGCATTCCATCAGTCACAGCACCTTCTCCATACACTGCACAAATCTTTTTTTGTGTTTCAGTTGCGTTTTTACCTTTCTTGAAATAATAAACCATAATATGCCAAAAATGTTGCTTTTTTTCCATTTTCAATATTAAAATGGCTACACAAAAAATTCACCAATTTTGATAAGTCTTTTTTAAAATGCACGTTAATAATGACAGCTGTCACATACAATCTAACAAAATTGTTTCGAATGAAGTTGAAGACAACTAAGTGCTACTAGAGCCATCTTACAAAAAAAAACGAATGAACCTTTTGGCCAGCCCAATAAATTCCCTCCACTTTCCTTCAGAAAGTCAGGTACAAGAAATTGTCTTGCTGTTTCCAAATCAGCACACAGCTGGGCAACCCGATTATACAAATGCCAGGTCACAGTGCTGCTCCAGGCTACCACAGCCAAGCATCAGAATCAGGGTACTGTGGCCAGGGTGGCCAATTCAAGCGCAAGAACCTTGCAGGTGACACTTGAAGAGATAAGAGAAGCAAAGCATTCTGTAAGAAAGGGGGAGGGATGTGATTTATTATAAAGTCTTTTATTATAGATTAGGAAATGGTCAATAATTATTGTATGGATAAGATGGCAATAAAAATTGCCCATAAAGGACAAAAAAAAGCCAAAGAGTTCTCCTCCTGGTGGGAATCGTATCTGCTTCACATTCTTGGGGAAGGTAAAGGGAGGAACGGGAAGGAGACTGAGCAGAACGTGTGTTCAAGGCCAACTGAACAACTTGTAGGAGGCCCAGAGCACAGAGGAGCTTGGTGATGATGAAGACTTTTAAGGAGTTAGTCCCTTATCTTAAGAAACCACTGGAGGGGGTTAAACAAAGAAGTAGTAGCAACAATTCTGCAGGTTAGGAAGGTCATTCTGGCTGCAGCACCCTTTGTTCAGTGTTTCCCAGACACTTACTGTGGAGGGAGTAAATGCGGTGTCCCCTAAACAAGGAAAGACCATGGACAGAACGCCATGTACTGACTGGGCATCTTTCAAAGCCAGACCAAACTATATCTTCTTTTTTTTTTAGATGTTGGGGGTAGGAGTTTATTAATTTATTAATTTAGTTTTTTGCTGTGTTGGGTCTTCGTTTCTGTGTGTGGGCTTTCTCTAGTTATGGCTAGCGGGGGCCACTCTTCATCTCGGTGCGCGGGCCTCTCACTATCGCGGCCTCTCTTGTTGAGGAGCACAGGCTCCAGATGTGCAGGCTCAGTAGTTGTGGCTCACAGGCCTAGTTGCTCCGTGGCATGCGGGATCCTCCCAGACCAGGGTTCGAACCTGTGCCACCTGCATTAGCAGGCAGATTCTCAACCACTGCACCACCAGGGAAGCCCAAACTATATCTTCTTTATGATACTTTTCCTGTGCCCTTCCTCTTACTCCAGTCGACAAATTCTTCTTCTCCCCTTTATTTTTAACCTCCCTTACTCACACACATTTTATCTCCAGCTCCAATCTCTCCAAGTTACAGCCTCACATTTCTAATTCCACCACACATCTCCACATGCAAATTCTTACAGTGCCTCCAACGCAATAGATCTAAAACACAACTTACTTTGTACCCCCACCTATAAACCTGCTCTGAGTTCACTTCTCCTAATCACCCAGGCTTAACATCTTACCATCACCTTTTATTCATCCCTCTCTTTCCCCACATCCAATTAACTGTTTCTCTCTGTCTAATTTGCTTCAGCAATACTTCTCCAATCCTATTGTCACTACCCTAGTTTAGGTCTTCATTCTCTAACAAAAACCCTTATAACTTTTCTTTATTAGTCCAATTGTTTCTTTCCCAATTCAATTCATCCTCTGAATTATTAGATAATATATCCCATAATTCAACTCTGATTATGACATTTCCAGCACCAAAAAAACTTCAATCTCATAGCTTACTAACCCAGTCCAAATTTCCTAGTCCAGCATTAAAAGCCTTCCATGTTCTAGGCCAAACCTAATTTTCCATCTTTATACTTTATTTTCCCACTATTTCCCCTCATATATGCTCCAATTATTTTCTACACCTGCCCAATCTGATCTGGTAAATATTGGGTACTCACCAAAAGTTGATTTCCTTCCACATGAGTTTGCTATATTCTCCTTCCCCACGCCATCTCAATTTATAGGAAAACATCCTATCATTCTATATAGTTGATTCTCACACAGGAAATTAGCATATTCATGGAAAAGCCTGTAAAATCTAGAAAACAGACAAGAACCCTGACAAAGAAGAGCCGTGTGACTGAGCTCCAATGTCAAAAGAAAAAGGTAGTGACAAGCAGGACGCCATAAATGCTTCAGAACATTTGAAAGGTTGAAAGCATTATACCTGGGACAATGGATGCTAACAGTCTACCAGAGTTCTTTGAGATGATTCATTGGTCTCATAGAACTTACAGTCCAGTGAAGAATATGAACACATATGGACTTTATAATGCAAGATGGTAAAACCGTGCTCCAACAGAGGTAAAAATGTCTTAGAAGCATAAGGAAATGAGAAATTCTAAGAGATGCAGAAAGCTTCACAAAATACCATGCAACAGAGGCCATAAGGACTTCAACAGGTTATGAGAGAAAGGTATTCCAGGCAGCAGATAAAGGAAAGGTAGAGGTGGAAAATGCTAGAAGTGTGAGAAATAGGAAAAAAAAAACCTGATGAACTCTGGGTGCCTAAACTATTACTATTTTGAAAGTCTCTAATGATCACTTACATAGTTTTAATCAATTAAAACTATGTTTTGGGCTTCCCTGGTGGCTCAGTGGTTGAGAGTCCGCCTGCCGATGCAGGGGACACGGGTTCATGCCCAAGTCCGGGAAGATCCCACATGCCGCAGAGCGGCTAGGCCCATGAGCCATGGCCCCTGAGCCTGCACGTCCGGAGCTGTGCTCCGCAACGGGAGAGGCCACAACAGTGAGAAGCCCGCGTACCACAAAAACAAAAACAAAAACAAAAAACAACTATGTTTTACTTCAATTAATTCCTGAAAATATGCAGATGATTATCTGCAGGATGGATCAGTTGTTATTAAACAGGATTTTCACAACTCAGTTGGATCCTGAGTTGCGTTGAATCCTGAATGTGGTGCTACACTTAATTTACTCCCCAGAGCCTGGCTCTTAAGCATTCCTGCAGCAGTATGAATGAACAGCTCTACATCTTAGGATCCACTGAAGGTGACACACTATTCTATGCGCACATTGCAACCAAGAGAAAATTATACACACATTTTAAGAACTAATAACCCCATAATATAAAATTGAAAAATGCAAAGTCAAACCATGTAAATGTTTGCACTTTGTACTACACACTTTGCATAGTACACAGAAGTTTAGAATTAGAAGAGACCATAGAGAAAATCTAGATCAACCGTGTGACCCAAGCTATGTCTATCAGGTTCTTTCTCTCAGGAATTCAGGGTCAAGGCTCACTGATTTAGTCTCTCCCTGTGCTTGGAACTGAGGGACACCTAAATACCCAGAAGCTGCTGAGCAGCCACATACAACTGTGAACACAGGAAAAAAGGGGGGAAAAAAAGGTCAGCAAAGAGAGAACAATGAAGCAAAGAAATGCAAAGACTAGAGACAGAGGAAATTCCAGGTTTTCCAGTCCCTGGTCCCTAATAAGGTCTGCATGCATTTGGCTTCCATCAAATCCCTGTCTTTCTTTCTTTTTCCTAAAACTAGTTCAAGTGCATTTGTGTTACTTGGAACAGAAGCTTAAATGCGGCAATAACCAAAATCCTTCATAAGGTCAACTGGTTGATTTATTACTGATCTACCTTTCCTATACTTTCTTTTCATTTGTATTTCCTTAAAAGCCATAAATATGACTTTGGTATGCTATACAGACAAATATGTGAACAGAGATACAGGATTATGCTGAGCATTTTTAAAGGGAAAACCCATCATCCCCAGGAAGGAGAAAATATAGGAATACTCAAGGTAAAGCCTTGAGATAACTGTACAGCAACCAGAGATGCTAACAACTGGTAAATTAAATAACTATCTGATTACCCTCCTACCCAAAGCCGATTTAATTCTGAATAAACCCGATGGGTAGGTCCAATTCAGTCTCCTCTGAGGCATGATAAAAAGGTCATAACTGAATATAGGTCATTTCGTCAGGAATGCCCCAAGTAATTAGCACCCAACCACACAAAGGTTTGGGTGCTCTCCAGTGGTATCCCTAGCCCAGACCCAAATCCAAAACTGAATATCAAACCATCTTAGGGCTTGGCTTAACTATTTACCCTATGACATAACCAGCACTTCCTGCTATTAGATAAGGGGAAAAAAGTTAACAGAAGCTTAATATCATGGAACTCTGTCCAGGTGTGTGCATCTGTGTGATATGCCAGGTATCAAGACTTTCCTGAGACAGATCCAGTCTCCCCAAAGCTGGATCCGCACCCATCAGATCTGACTACAAGTAAAGCAGTTAAACAAGTATAGCAAGTCAGAGTTGACAATCAGAAGTTTGAACCAATGTAGTGGGTGGCTCTGCAGGATTATATAAACAAAAACAATATTACAGGATCCTACATTTGGAAGGGACATGGAGACTCTGTCCAACTTCATCATTTTACAGAGAAGGAAGCTAAATATCAAAACCAAATTTATCAACCAAATCCCTAACTATAGTAACACAGGTGAGATAAAAATCAAAGGGACTGTGACCAGATTATGACAGAATCAAAAAGCATTATTTCCTAAAGCTGCTCTAATGGTTGAAAATTTATTTTTAATTATAAAAGAAAAATTGTATTAGAAAAATCTATGAAAACTACTGTTGAGATATTTTTTGGATATCTTGTTACTTAAGTTTAGCAAAAGGGTAAAGATTTCTGACCAAATGGGTTAACATTTCAGTTACGATATTAGACCAAGCACCTTTAAAAGCCAAAAAACTGTGTGTTGATTCAGAACCTACATGGTTGTATGCTTGCAACCTTGGCAGACAGGCAGTTTAGGCACTGTGACAAAATTCGCAATGGCAGAGAGATGCTTATTTTAATATTAAAAAAATCCAGACATTTACATAGGGCCCTAATAAAAGTCACCAGAAATTAGACTAATATGTCAGTTGGGACCAAAATTAAAAGAATAAATCTTTAAATGGTCCAAATATAAACTTGGTTTTCAAAATTTCTGGCAAGGGGCCATAGTACTATGGATTTGGGTCTTCAAGGGCTGCTTGACCACAAGTATTAGGTAAGTCAACACATCACTGAGGGAGGGCAAAAAGAAAAAACAACAGATAATCTCTGGCAGTTACAATCTACCCTTTATCGTTCAGCACAGTATATTTTAGAAGACTGCTGATAAAATGTGAAGACAGAACCTGTTGTGTTCCCCAAGAAGTGCTATTAAAGTAACTCCTAAAATATAAATCCATTAAAAAGTAGGTCTTCTTGAAAAACAATATTAATTAGAAGCAAACATGAAATTGGTATTATTACTTAAAGTAACATCGATAAATACTAAATATTTTAAAAATCTCCCATCAATCTGAATTGACAATTTTATAAATTACATGAAACCTGAAGATTATTTCATAGACAAAACTATTTTTTAAAAACCTATTTTGCCACCAGCGCTGCAAATGGAAATATGAAGCGATAGACCAGAGGGTGCTGAATACAATCTATGCTTAGTAGAGTCAGTTTTCAACTAATTTAAAGTCGTAGTTGTTAGCCATATCTTATTTTGACAGTTTACTCTATTGGTGGCAAAAACAAAAGCAAACTAAAATTTCCTAAGAAATCTCAATTCTGAGGAATTATATTTTCTGTTCTTCCATTCCAGATAAAATTAAGAAGTGAGAGGACTAGATACTCATCACAAATATAGAAGTTCGTGCAATTTCATATTTACCTTAAACTCTACATTTGTACTTTGAAATAATTACTTTTTATAGTAACCTTATGTTAAAAAAATTCCACACTGATATTTTCCACATGATTTAAAGAAAACTATCTTTAAAATCATCCTGCTAAGACTGCAAAATTACCCCCACTTGACAGCTTATATCAAACGAGCTTATAAACCAAATAAGGCAGGAATGGCACCTTTCGATCGTATACTTGTAAATAGTCCAGGGTGAAACTTAACAAACCAGACTCGGATGCATTTTTTTCCACTCAAAAACAAAACAAAACTGGTACCTGTAAAATTCGGGGTTTTGCTCGGTTTTGGCCTATTAGACACCCACCGGGCCCGAGGTAGCCTGACCCCGCGGCGCGGGCTGCGGTGCGCCTCTCGGTGCACCCCTAGTCTCCGCGCGCCCGCCGCTGACCCCCCAGCCGCCGGGCGCCCCACTCCCCTCCCGGACGCGCGGCGGGAGGCGCGGGCCTGGCTGGCCGTTCCCACGCGTCCAGGCCCGTTATGTGAGCGGCCGCGGCGGCGGGGCCGCCCCGCGCGGGGAAGGGGACTCCGGGATGGTCCCCGCCGCGGGCCCCGCGCCCTCCCCAGCTGGGGGCGGCGTCTCTGCCCCGGCCGCCCCTCCCTCGGGCGCCCGCGTCGCTCGAGAGCCTCCCTCGGGCTCAGGTTCGCTCCCGGGACGGGATAAGGTGTCAGCCACGCTGCCAAACGCCTCCCGTCGGCGGGGGCGAAGCCAGCCCTGCCCTCCTTCCATCCGCCCCTCACCGCCCGCGCCCCTCCTCGGCTCAGGAGACGAGGTGGGGGGGGGGGTGTCCCCGTAGGAGGCTGAAAGGGGCGCTGCCGGCGCTCTCAGGGGAGCGGAGGTCGGGGTCACACCTCAACTTGGCAGGGTCCGGGCGTGAGGGCAGAGGCGGGGCGGGGAGGGAGCCCCAAACTCACCCGACTGAGCGGCTTCCCGGGCCGCGACCGCGGCCAGGCAGAGGCTGAGGCAGACGCAGAGCGAGAGGGGGCGCGGGAGGGTCCGCCGCGGGCTCATGAAAGTGCCTGGGAGCCGCCGCCGCCGCCGCCGCCGCTGTCCGAGCCTCCCTCCCTTCCTCCCCGGCTCCGGGCGACGGACGGGGCGGCGGGAGGCATGACGGGAAATTCCTGGGCACTGGCAGCCGAGTCCAAATATGAGCATAGGAGACGAGCGAGGGAGGATCGCGGATCGCGCCCGCCGCGGACGGGGCCCGCTGCCCGGGCCTCGGCGACCGCCAACTCCCTCCTCCTCCAAATCCTCCTCCTCCTCAGCTGCCGCCCCAAGGCCGCCGGCTGCCGAGTGCAACCGGGAGGTGGAATCCCTCTGCCAGAGGGCATCCCTTTCCAGTGTTGGGGCCCAAGAGCAGAGCGGCGCATCCCACCCATGGGTCCCGCCTAAGACCCCTGAAGGGGTAGAAAAGAGAGGAACCATCACGAGGAGAACCGACAGCGAGCCAGGGACCTGCGGGAAGACATTTAAGGGGCTTGAGAAGACTCTTGCGATGCCCCTAATCAACTGGGAGCTTTGTGAGTAAGTGGATAAAAATATCTGGCAAGCGCTTCTCTTGAGTGTGGTCAGGTGAGGCTGGAGCGGCACTGCCAGTTATGCACACACTCAGGTGAGCCATCCTATACAAAATGAACAGGCATTATAATACATAAAACACCCCCCTGCATTCCAGGTGAGTGGGCCCTTTACACCAGGTGTGTGTGTAGGGTGAGTGTGTGTGTGTTTAGCCAGAGTTACAAACGGGCTCTCCCCAAACTTATATTTGAACACCATATATGGAGTTGAGGCAGACTGGCTGACAATAGTTTTTCATACTAGCTAAATGCTGATAATTTATTTAGATTAGTCATTCTTTTCACCTCCAGCCTCTCTTCATCCCCCTTACATTAGTTTTGTATTTCTTGTAGCTTTTCTGAAGGGCAGTGGTGAAATTTATTCAAAAGGTACTACCTCTGACGACCAGAAATGTCAGTCCCCGATGTTTAATTACAGGCCTAAGCCAATAGTTGCCTGACTTTTCTCTGGCACTGATAACTCCTCCAGTAATCAAGGCCAAATGACCCTTAGCTTTTCAAGAGGACATAATTATGTCTAATTACTACTTTTTTTTTTTTTTTTTTTTTTTACTGGCACTAATGGAACAGGCCCTGGAGATGTAGGATGTTATATAATTACTTGTGACCATTTTAAGATGCTACAGAAATGATTCACTGATGCAAAATACTTAAGGGGTAAAAGTCAAACAGATTTAGAGTGTGGATTATTCTAACATGACCTAAAGTACGGTAATTTGTACATCACACTATTTGTTTGAAAATGCTGTATTTGAAAATTAGAAACTTTGTTTCAAAACGAATTCAATTCTGGCAAAGTATTAAGGCCCATATGCCAAAAACCAGTCCTTTTGCAAGTGGTTCCCCTTAAATCATCTGGTACTGAGAAACACCACATCCCATGAATTATTCCTGGCAAATGGGCAGATTTCACCCTCAATGTACTAGCAGTGATAACGAGACAAAGGGCAGATGACCTAAGTAAACTAACAGTAAATAAAATGTAATACAGTAAATTAGGGATTTAAAAGACACACGGCATTATTATTCAGCTTAAGTATCTAGAAGCTGGTTATCTTAAAGGGGATATTCAGGAAACTCTTTATGCATTCTCTCCCTTTCCTCTTTTTTGTATATTTTGTATTACATAAACACTTTTCTTATTCATTTCCCCCACAACGTGTAGTATAATTCTTTGCCCATAGTTTTTTTTTTCTTTTTTTTTACTTTTATTTTTGGCTGCCGTGGGTGGGAGGAACGCAGGATCTTTTGTTGCAGGGCGCTTCATTGCCCCGCACGGAGCCCCGCACCAATTTCTCTCTAGTTGTGGCGCGGGCTTAGTTGCCCCGCGGCATGTGGGATCTTAGTTCCCCAACCAGGGATCGAACCCGTGTCCCTTGTATTGGAGGGTGGATTCTTAACCACTGGACCACCAGGGAAGTCCCGCCCATAGCTTAAATGTTTGTTTAAAAACAAAAGTAAAATGAGCACAGTCATTTGTAGACTGACATATAGGAGCTCCCTAAGTGTAGAGAAAAGCTTGTTTCAAAGGGCTGTTGGCTATATTTAAAATATTTTAGTTGACCTTAAGTACAAAAACATAAAATTACAAAGAATGCAGTATACCACTGCATGTTAATATAAGTGGAGGGTTAATGAATTGTGTCAACTGCTGACTTGACAGCAATACCAGCAGCTGTTCTAAAAGGCTTGAATAAATATGCTAAAGAGGGGAGAAAAGAACAAAAGTTACTGAGTACACAGTAAGTGCCAGACACTGTGCTAGTTGTTTTACACATGGTATTTCATTTAATTCTTCCAAATATCTTTGAGCTTTTTATTTTGTATCCCTATTTTACAGCTAAGGAGAGGCATAGATAAGTAAATTATGCTACTAAGATGGGTTAAAGTAGTATTGGAATTCAAATCTCATTTCAAAGTCCACATATATTTTTACTGTACTAATCTACATTAAAAACAAAACAAAACAAAAACCAGGGTATTCAAAAACTGTATTCATTGGGCTCTTGTGGTTTTAAGTAACTGGTGTGCACTTAGGTTACCTCAAGTAATAGGGGTAAAGAATACATGTGGAAATAAGACCAGAGACTTAACCGGCTTGTCAGGTCATCCTTGGTGGGCCCGGGGGTGGGGGCCTGTGCCTTTGATGGGTACCAGAAACAGGAAAGCTACTACCCTCTGACCACATTCCTATGAGTTTTGTAGTTTAAATCATATATTTCACATGTTTTCTCTTTGTTATTATAATCTTAATGACAATCATGTTAACATATTATCTTAAACAATGTTTGTTTTTAAGACAAAGGACCCAGAGGAGGTAACTGTTTCCTTTGCTTCCTATATACCATCCCTCCCCCAAGCCAGTGGTGCGCTAGTAAATATTTAACAACCAGATCTGGAGGAAGGAGGCCTGAAGTGTAACAAAACCCAATTTATGTGGGTGTAACACTCCCACCAGCCCGAGTCTCTGGAGGCAAAGCTGGGGAGATATGCCCTCAACCAGCTCTTTGGCCCCTGTGAGCCAGTCCCAACACACCACTGCCCCAACCCCTCAGAACTGTCCTCAGAACGCAGCAAAATTCAAGTTGCACAACCACAGCTTTTCTACTCTGGCTCCCACTACCAGCTGCCAGTTCTCCTCTATAGCTCATAATCAAATGCCTCAGCAGGGAGAGTTTGATTCTATCACCACAGTCCCTCTTGGAGAAAATTCTGGTATGAGGTTATCTCATAAGCCACTGAGCAGCCTGTGGATTGGCTACCTCTGAACCAGGTGTCCTCTCCTACTTCTGCAGCTGTAGCTAGGGTGGAAGGCTCACGTGCTACACAACATGGTCACCTGTACTAAAGGAACAGACTGTGCTGCTGCGTTTCTAGGGCATTGCAGTTGGGGCAGCCTCTTTCAAAGGGAGTCTGTAAGCATGGCAGGCATTCAAGCTACAGTCTCTCTGACATACTATTCTCAACTCTCTCAGTAAATCCCCTCAGCATGCAAAGCTTTGAGACAGTCCCCACTCCACATACCCAAGGGAACATCTTGGGTGGATGCCAACAATTGCAAACAGGAGAAAGGTCACATTCGGACTAGATATTATTCAAAAGCCCTCAGGCAGGGTGAGAAACCCTAAGTTAGTACTTCAATTCAATGAACAGTTATCAAGTGCCATTGTTCTAAACCAATAATGATCAATTGGAAAGTAAGGGAATTCATTACCTCCTAGGAGGATGTAACAGATCCTCCAGAAGGAAGTTTTTCTAACTACACTCCATCCAAACTCCCAAAATTCTGCTTTCCTATCCTGCGAGGTAGAATGTTGTCACTCTCACCCCTGCTGAGCACACTGTTTTATACTGACGGAAGCATGCCCCCGTGCCTCAAGCAGCTAGAGTGGGAAGAGAGTTAAGGAGAACTCTTCTCAGCATGAGGGACACAGAGTCAATGCTGACTGGCTAAGAGAGACACAGAACATCTTCTCTCATTCTGAAAAAGGATTTCCTCTTCCATGACAACCCTCCAGCCCCCAGTCACCAAACACACTAAAATGACAAGGACTCCTAAAGGCGGAAGACTGAATTAAAGTGAGCATTTTCCTTCTTGTCTTGGTAAAATGGTTTGCCTGCATCTCAAACGGTATTTTTTAATTTTACAGTTGAGGCCATCCCTTTTGTTGATTAATTCTGAAGAGATTTGAAGAATGTATTCCCATGATTGACGTGCTGCCTGATTCTACCAGCTTTGGCTGTGGATATGCTACAACAAGTAATAAATATTTAACAAGATGACTTTCAATATTGTAGAGAATGAAATAATCCTCTCTAGACCAGCAAAGCTGCTTGGCTTTTGGCACGATTGTACCACATGAAGTGGGATACCCAAAATCAACTACACGCACAGAAAAAGGGGGCTGGGAGAGAGGGACAAGAATGAAATTTTAAGTTGGTACAGGAAGATTCTTTTTTTTTTTGAATTTTATTTTATTTATTTTTTTATACAGCAGGTTCTTACTAGTCATGTATTTTATACAGGTTAGTGTATTAGTGTTAATCCCAATCTCCCAACATCCCTCCACCACCCCCCGCCATCCCTGCCACTTCCCCCCCTTGGTGTCCGTAGGTACATGAAGATTCTGACGGGAGGCTTGATTCTACTCTTTCAATCAGTCTGTTCCTGAGTGCTTCTTATATCGAGAGCATCTCACAGCATGGTGTGTGTGTCCAGTGTTTAAAGGTGTGTTTTTTTCACACAACTTACCCCTAACTGCAAACCAGCTCCTTCATGTGTTGTTCATCCAAAGAGGCGCCAATAGGAGGTAGAGGAAACCCTGGCTGTGTTGGGCTTCCTGGGAAATGGTATGCTGCCCTCCAAAATGGTGCTTCATTACAGGATTTTCTGCAGTAGTTTTACCGTTGCCATTAAAGCTTCTGGGACAATGGATAAGTTACTTAATTACTCTAAGCCTTGATATTCTTTTTTCTCTGTATAATGGGAAAATAAAGGTACCTACCACTCATGATGCTTAGCCCTAGCCCCATGCTAGCAAATGGTAAATCCTTAATAAATATCAATATAGTACTAATGTGATTAACTTTCAATCACCACAAAGCCACTCTTTGCCTTTAAGCCTTATCTGATAGGAGTTCCTCTGTCTGAAATGACTCATAGTTTCTCTTCAGAGTCCTACACTTGTATTCATAATCACCTCTTAAGGAAGTCTGTCCAGATTTAGTAATCCTGTCAACACATATTTTCTTCAAATTTACTTTTTATATTTATACCCAAGGTTACTAATAGTAACTATGTTTTCAAATATATTTTTAACTTCCTCAAAGTAATCAGAAGGCTACACACTTATATGATTATTCAAATTATTTTGTGAAAACCAGTTTTAGAATTGCCATCAAAATAAATGATACATTTTGAAAAATATCTTCAATACAGGAAAATCATCTTTGCATTCTTTCATTCATTCAACAAATATTTACTGAATGCTTTCTATATGCTGGATAGACAATGAACAAGATAAACCAGTAAAATATTTAGTATGTTAGTGATAGAGAAATAAGGCAGGGACGGTTGCTGAAAGTGTTGGGGAAGTAACATTAAAGACATGGAAGAAAGAAGGAAGCCATGCAGTATCTAGGAAAGGAGGAACAGCAAGTGAAAAGGCCATGCCCAAGGCAGAGGCAGGCCTGCCCTGTAGGAGGACCATCCAGGAGGCTGGATGAGGAGAAGAGGGTGAAAAGGGGCCACGGGGGGAGAGCAGTAGAAGATGTGGCCTGAGTCATTATAAGGACTTTGGCTTTTATTGTGAGATGGGAAGCTACTGCAGGGTTTTGAGCAGAAGAGCGACATGATCTTACATTGGCTGTTCTGTTAAGGCATGCAGAGACAGAAAGGGAGACCAGTTAGAGGGTCTTGAAGTAATCCAAGTGAGAGGTAATGGTGATTTTGGAGTAGGAAGGAGGAAGTGGAGGTGGTGAAAAGTGATCAAATTGTAGAGAAATTTGGAAGAAGCGGCGCAGAAGATTTGCTGACAGACCAAGTGTAGGGTGTGAAAGAAAGGTTAAGAATGTCCCTATACTTTTTTTTCCTTTTTTTTTTTTTTCTGAGCATTACAGAATTGCCATTTCTTGAGCTCTGGATGACTTAGAAGTTGGTGGTGGGGTAGTATTTTAGAAGCTCAGTTTTGGACATGTTAAGTTTGAAATGACTTTTAAACATACAAGATAATTTTCATCTAGACCATTAAATATGAAAATTGCATGTATAGGGGAATGTCTGGGCTGCAGATAGTATATATGATATCTAAATCCTGAGAAGTCCCTGGATTGATTAAAAAGAGAAAAAAAATGCCAGCAGGGCCACTGAGAAGGTGAGGCTAAAAAGGTAGTAAGAAAATCAGTCAAGTATGGAGGCCTAGGAAGCAAATGAAGCTTTTTTTTCTTTCTTTCTTCAATTTATATACTTAGAATATATTCTTTGTGGAAAAAGACAGAAATTATTTAGAATCAAAATAGGATAGATGAATAACCAAATAAAGTTGTATCCTTTTTATGCTTTAAATGAGTAAACATAAAATATTAAAAATGATTTTATTTTGTGACTTATAAATCGACTCTGAAACTTACCCTAAAAGATAGTCTCTAGATATCTGAGGAATAGCAGCACTGGAATACAGGTATATTCTACCATTGTAACCACAGTGAAAAAGCTATCCCTATAGGTCAAATGGCCAAATACCAAATATTTGTGGTGTGTAAGTGACAAGGTCTATCAGACAGGTGGGAATAAAGACATCCCTTCAGAGGTGGAGAGGAACTTTTGTGAGGCTCAAATATATACAAAGTGGTTTGAAAACTGTTGTTTAAAGTATTGTACAGATGTTGCTTTTATAGTTTTTAAAGCTGGTGGTCATAAAAGCAGAGAGAAATAAACTTGCAGTTGGCAGATTTCTCTTCAAACTCTGGCTATGCCATGTGATAGTTGTGCATGATTTTACAGTTCACATCTCTGGGATTTAGTTACCTTATCTTTAAAATGAAATAATACCTGCTCTGCCTGTTCTGCAAGATGTTGGTGGAAGTCGAATGATAAAATGAGGGAGCTTTCAAACTACTGATATCTAAAGCAAAAGTCATGATTGAGGCGAGGTGCATTTTTCTAAATTCACCAACTTTTGTTTCTTTGTATAAGCCACAGTTCTCTATGTATCTTGAAGATACCTCCTTGAGATCCCAATTAAAAAAAAAAAAAGTTCCTCTAAGGAAAATGCATACATACAAGCCCACAAAATTTGGTATACAATTGCACACTGATCGAAAATCACTTTGGAAAGCAATAGGAGTCGTAATTTCTTATGTGGAAGAGAAAGCTAATGAAAGTATCATCTAAAAAACAATTAGTGTGTAGCAGGCTATGGGGCAGATCAGAAGAGGATAGCAGTGTTGGGAAAGCAACCCAGGCAGATGCAGAAACACAAGCTTGAGGTAATGAGAGCCCCTAGTCTAAGATGGTAGCCATGAGACTAGAGATGAACAAGGAGATGTGATAAGAATAGTTGCCAGATAAAATGCAGTATGCCCAGGTAAATTTGAATTCTAGATAAACAACAAATAATTTTTTAGTATATCCTAAATATTGCATGGGGCATACTTACACTAAAACATTATTCATGGTTTATCTGAAATTCCATTTTAACTGGGCATCCTGTATTTTTATTTGCTAAGTCTGGCAACCCTAGAGAGAAACAGGTGAACTTATTCCTACCCTCATCCCCATGTTTCTGAGGCAGATTCTGAAACAACAAACAAAACAATGTGTACAATGTGACCACTGTGAAAAGGACAGAGTCATTAAGAGCTAGTCCAGCTCTTTTGTGGATCCTGAAGAGATCAATAAAGATGTCAAACAGTTCTTCACAGACCTATTTATTTCCCAGACAGGGCATGAGAGTTACTAATATTGTGATTATATTCCATTCTCCATATATGAGTTTCGTACTGTCCAGTACAATCTACTTGAATGTGTGTGTGCACATGTGTGTTTAATGTATGGGTTAATTAGCAAAAGAACCACTGGCTCACTGTTGCCCTGGACAGAAACATGAATTGGAGGACCCAAGTCTGTCCATCATCCGCCACCTACACACACATACACACACACACACACACACACACACACACACACGTGCACGTGAAACTGGGCAGGGAAGTTTTTTCCCTATGCAGCCCAAGCCTGTGGTCTTACTTGATTGGACAGTGTATGGTATGAGTGGGAAGGAAGAAGTTTAAACAATGAGGTCCCTTTCAGTGGAGAAGTAGGAACAGTTGAAATATTCAAAGAAGGAAATCCATTTGAGGTAATATTACAAACCCGAAGGCAGGACAGGCAGGAGCATTCAAGGTGACTTTCTCCATCTAAAAGCTTAAGGCCTTTAAGGTTTTCTCATTTCCTGGGTAATACAGGTGAAAATCCAAAATAGAACTGCAAAACTTTAACCCTTATCTCTTCTACTTTGTAATTCTGTTCTGAAATTACCTTCACCCTGTCCTAGTGTCTCACTCTGTGGAGGCGGAAAAGTCATGAGAGCAAGGAGAAAGGGGTCTGGTTTCACTCCTCTTGTAGGTATAGCGGCAGACTAGGATTCCCAACCGATGATCAGCAGTACCCAAGGACAGCCCACAGTGAAGCTGGAGACCACAAAAAGCCCACAGCCCACACCTCTGGAGAGCATTTTGGAGAAGACAGGTGGAGGATAAAGTAAGGCCAAACCTCACGGCTGGCTGGTAACTTGGTGAAGGCTGTCCCTGAGCAAAAGTGAGTTTTGCAAATTTGGGGGTAGTAGAGATATGGAGCAAGATGCTGCAGGACTTGGATACTGACTGAACTCTCAACAGTAATAGAGAACTTTGAGAAGGAGCCTATATTCTTCTTTCGTGACTCCCCATAGTGTGATGAGTGCTCAATAAATGCTGTTGGCCGACGCTTTTAAACTGGGGATGGGGAAGAGGGGCATGAGGTTTGAAAGGGAAAGTGGGAGATGGTTAAGGAAGAATTTACGTATGTTCAACGGTCATAGAGAAAACAAATAGACCAAATAAAACTATTAGCCTTTTAACTTTCCACAGTTGTGTAAAATGAAATAAAAATAGTTAGTTCCTTCTAAAAACCATTATATTCTGTTCCCAGTGGTAACAATTATGACTAGAACTGAAATGAAAACATATAACTATATCACAACCAAAGCTCTGAAAACTCAAGATATTTAGTGGAAAGAAATCCTGAAGAAACACTCAGTAGAGTGTTTGAAGTAAAAGCAAAACATTAAAACAATAAAAACATTTTCCAAAGGAAACACATGATGCCCAGCTAATTTCATGTCACTTCACAGCAATAAGGAAAAAAAACGTTGGAAAATATATACATTATGTAAGCAATGATGTTATAACATGAAGGAAATAGCTCTGAACCGTTTCCAACTTTGCCTCTAAAATTCCTTTGGTGTGATGGCTGAACATATTATTTCCTGTTCTTGTACTCTGTGGGAAGTAACACACCCATTTTAATCTTTGTCACTTTTTCCTATATCAACATTCATGGGAGGAATTAGCACCGATCATTCTCCCAAGGTTGATATCTCATATTCAGAAGTCTTGTGGCAGTGGGTCTCAAACTTAAATATCAGAATACCTGGAGAACTTGTTACTATCCTGGGATCTCTCCCAGATACAGTGATTCAGCAGGTCTGGTGAGAGATTCAGGAATCTGCATTTCTAACAAGTACCCCAAATGATTCTAAGACAGGCGTTCCACAGACCTTTCTCTGGTTTAGAATAGCAAGGGTAATTTTCATGTCTACTTTCCAACTGAGGAGGATAAGTTTCGAGCTCTTTTTTCTATAATGCCCATAAGAATGGTGGAAAGGATTACAGGAAAATACATGAGAGTATACATAACACAGCTTTCATGACCTTTACAGGAAACTCAAATAACTACAATTTTTGATTTATAATAAGCTTTGAAATGAGGCACTGAAAGATTCTGAGTTGCATCCTGAGTCATCAGTCATTAATCTCCCCATAGTTTTAACACTGTGAATATTTTATTGTATTCCTTGAAAATTGGTTATTTTTAAATCAGGTTATAACTCCTAGGTAAGTGGAATATTAAAATTTAAAAAAATTACTCCAGGTAAATGGGAATTTTCTGTACCAATCTAATACTAGAATATGATACACTTTATGAAATACAGTTGATCCTTGAATAATACAGGAGTTATGGGTGGCAATCCTCTGCGCAGTCAAAAATTCAAGTATAACTTATAGTTAGCCCTACCTATACTCGGTTCCTCAGTATCTGCGGTTCTGCATCCACCAGTTCAACCAATCTCGAATTCTGTAGTATTTACTGTTGAAAAAAATCAGAATATAAGTGGACACATGCAATTCAAACCCATATTAAAGGTCAACTGTACTTTGTTATAGTATATATTTTTTTCTGAACATAATGAAAATAGCATTCTTCTCCAGATATTTAAATTACATAGGGCAATATTTATTCCACCAATGTCCATATATAATGTTCTGTTTGATAACTAAGTAGTGTTCTAAGTATACTCAGTTGTTCCTGGGGAAAACCAAGAAAAGTGATTTTGATTTTTCCATGTTATTTAAGCATAGTGGAAAATGAAAATGAAAATTTATATAATTAGGCAGTTTTACTTAGATATGATACATTGTAACTTTTGAAAATGTGGTTTTATTTAAATGGGATATATCGAAATGTGGTTTATTTAAATGTGAAACAATGTATAATTCATAACGATGAATAGCAGAATGAGTGGCCAGTCAACAAGGCTCATGGCTAGCTCTCCGAATGTGCAAACAGGATTCAACAACCCACATTACTGTTCATAACCAGTCTCTCTTCTTCACTGTCTGCTTCTTTCTCATCCCTATTGCTCCTGTTATCTTCCAGGGATCTACACCACACAACAGAGCCTCAATGATACCAGATATATATCACATAAAATTAATTTGTAAGACTCCTATTGTTAAAAGATTATACCAGCCTATATATTTAGAGTCACATTAAGGAACATTGCAATAACACAGGACTGATTTTGGACAATCATTTTCAAGGTTTAATGTCTTCTGTTGGTGAATCACAACTGGTCCTTTCCAGTCAGGCTGACATCACTCTTCTAATGACTGACACACTACCCTAGTTCCACAGATGATAATTCTTGAATGCTGTCATAATCAGGATCTTAATCTCAATGTTACTCACATTAAGAAAAAGAAATTTACATTTAGATTTTCTGCCTCTTTGAAGTAGAAGTACTGAGCATAAAAACAATTTTTGGACACAATAGTTGGGCAAAACTAATAATAAAATGAGTAATTTAGGAGAGATAAAAACTAACAAGGTATACTGTTTCAAAGTCAAATAAAAAGGGAGAATACATTAGTTTCAAAAGAACAAAAGTAGTTAATGGTGAAGAAGAACAACCAGTTTTAGAAATAAGGGAAGATGTCAAAACTTCTGGGCTTTCAAAACTGCACCCAGTCAGGATATACCAGAGTATTCACCATTAATATGATGTTTACTTTAGATTTTTGGTAAATATCTTTTATCAGATTTAGGAAGTTCCCTTCTACTCCTATTTTGCTAAGAATTACTTTTCTATGAAAGGATATATGGATTTGGAATTTTATCAGATGGTTTTACTGCATCTATCTGAGATGATCATATTAAATTCACTTATTTTGTTGTGGGACAAGTTACATTGGTTTTCTAATGTCAAACTAATCTTGCATTCCTGGAATAAATCCAACTTGGTCATGATATGTAATTCTTACTCAGATGTTGCAGTTTGGCTTGCTGACCATTTTGGTTTGTTTGGGATTTTTGCATTTATTCAGGGGGCTTGCCCTATAAATTTTCCCTTTCTGTTTGGTTTCTGCATCAAAGTTATGTTAATCAGTCCACTCCCTTTCTCTATTTGCTGGAATAGGAAATATATCATTTCAAAAAGGAGGCACTGAAGAGATTATAGATTTTCCAAGGTCTCTCTCATGCGTGAGCATTGTTAAGGGTGACTACAATGAAAAACAAAGGGATGTTAAAAATAAATCACATTATCAAGTAGTTGGTTTCATAGAGCCTGATTTAGAGATGGTGACAGGGATATATGACAGCATTTTACATTATTTCACTTAATTCTCTCAACTGCATAATAATCATTGTTTTAAAAATGAGGAAATTGAGTCTTAGACTACTTGACTTGCCTAAGGTCACACAACCAGGATGTGTTAAAGTTGAAATGTGAACATGGTTCTCTCACTCGAGACTGTGCTCTTAAACCACGCCTCCTTTTCCCCCCTCTCTCAATATAGGAATCCAGTGTTTGGAAGACCTTTCATATACCTGCTAACTGTAACAACCCACACATCTGCCACCAAAATAAACACAGCCTTTTCCAAAGTGCTGTAGAAAGTCTAAAATGTCTGAGCTTCATTACCAAAGGTTGGTAGTGACTCAAAATATACTAGCAGGGCTTCCCTGGTGGTGCAGTGGTTGAGAGTCTGCCTGCTGATGCAGGGGACACTGGTTCGTGCCCCGGTCCGGAAGATCCCACATGCCGCGGAGCGGCTGGGCCCGTGAGCCATGGCCGCTGAGCCTGTGCGTCCGGAGCCTGTGCTCCGCCAACGGGAGAGGCCACAACAGGGAGAGGCCCGTGTACCAAAAAAAAAAAAAAAAAAGAAAAAAGAAAAATATATATACTAGCAGAGGAAATCAAATTAAGAAGATGAAGTAAAGACAATTATGGAAATCCTAATTAAGGTAAGCATTCAAATATATGTAATAAATGTTTGTGGAGAAATTTTGTAAAATACATATGTAATCTAACAGATTGGAATTCACTGTTAAATCTTGGAGTATTTCCCTCCAATAGTACGTATATGATATATTCCTTTCACTCTAGATACATAATTTTTCACTTTTAACAACTCTGGTATAGAAATTCATTTTAGAATAAATGGTGTCTTAAAAAATCACTGTCAAAGTTATAAAAGAAAAAAAAATTGCAGTCTAACCTGCATTATTTCCCATTTCTTCCAGGGAATTGATGTTTGCTTTTATCTGGGGGAACTACTAACTGTAAACACTTTAAATTCTCTCTTTGCTCGAAGATTTTTTGCACCATGCTGGTGGAAGGAACTGAAACCAGTCTGAATGAGGATCAGCTGGTTCTTTTGCGGTCCCCTTCCAGATGGGACATTTACCCTGACTCTGAGGTTGTTCTAGCTTTATGGTAGGGTCTTCTATCAGAATCCATCCACATCTTTGGTGTTACTTTTATTGTTGTTTTCCTTTCTTACTTAGTGCCAGAGAAAATGCTGCCTCTTCCAACTAACAGTATCTTAGATGAAATGCAGTATATTTGAAATAATGATTATGCAACTTAAGAAACACATAGACAATATTTTCCACACCTTAAGTATTCCTCAAAGACATTATTTTAATGATTGCCCATGATTCATATAATCCATAATTCATTATTTATTCTCACTTTTGTAGATTTCAATTGCTTCTAATTTTTATTACAGAATAAAGCTGTAATGAACATCATTTTCATATCTTCATGTCATCCTGATAATTTCTTCAGAATAAATTCCTAAAAATTTATTGGACTTCAAAATTTATTGGCAAAACTATGTATTGCCAAACTGACCTATAGAAATGACCATCACTTTACATAACTACCAGCATTAATATAAGGGGCCTACTTTCCCTAAACTTAAGAAAAATTGTAAAGTTTCATATGTAAAAAAACTTTCTCAATTGCTGATTAATTTGCATTTATATCTGTGGCTGACTGTTTCATATTTTTGTTGGCCATTTGTAGCTCTTCATTTGTGGGTCATCTCCTGATGTCATTTGACTATTTTTCTATTGGGATGTTAGTCTTTTTATGTTAGAATAATTTTTACTTGTAGAATATTATTGCAAATCATATATAGTGCTAACATCTTTCAATTTCCTTGTCTTTTCATTTGTTCTTAGACTTTTTGGATGTACTGATCATTTTAATATAACCAAACATGTTTCTTTATAGTTTCTTTCTTTGTTTCTGTGCTTAACCCTCTATCAAATGTTTTCCTCTGATTTTTTTTTTCTTTTTTTTTTTTGCAGTACGCGGGCCTCTCACTGTTGTGGCCTCTCCCGTTGCGGAGCACAAGCTCCAGACGTGCAGGCTCAGCGGCCATGGCTCACGGGACCAGCTGCTCCTCGGCATGCGGGATCTTCCTGGACCGGGGCACGAACCCGTGTTCCCTGCATTGGCAGGCGGACTCTCAACCACTGCGCCACCAGGGAAGCCCCCTCTGATTTTTTTTTTTTTTTTTTTTTTTGCAGTATGCGGGCCTCTCACTGTTGTGGCCTCTCCCGCTGCGGAGCACAGGCTCCGGACGCACAGGCTCAGCGGCCATGGGTCACGGGCCCAGCCGCTCCGCGGCATGTGGGATCCTCCCAGACCGGGGCACGAACCCGTATCCCCTGCATCGGCAGGCGGACTCTCAACCACTGCGCCACCAGGGAAGCCCCTTGATTTTTTTATTAGTTATTTTGTGACTATTTCTCAACTCTTTATTCCTCCTGGAATTTATCTGGGTATGTGTAGAAGACTCTTTACAAGTGAAAACACAGAAGACTGAAACTACTGTAGATACCACATTAATGATATAAAATCTAATGTGAAAACAGAACTGAATTCAAAAAGAAAACGGCTAATCTGCCCCCTTATCCATTCTCTTCCCTAAACCAAATGACTCTATGTTTGCATATTATTCTCGTTCTCATTGTTTCCAGCTAATTGCTTAGAACAGTGCTCTTCAAACTTTTTTTACTTCATGGCACTGAAAGAAAAGGATAATCATTGTACAGCGCCCTGGTTAAATGGAGGAAGCTACTTAACAGCCTGCCAGAGGTCACTAGGCCTTGAGCTCCACCACTCCAAGTCCTAGTGCTACTCTAAAGGCTACATCTAAATGGTACATCTGTAACCATTTGTGGCACATCAGTTGGGAAGTCCATAATATTTCTGTCAGTTATCATGTTCCTCTGAAAGGAACCCTTCTCCAAAATGTTACTAGGGTCTATAAATCAGATGCTGGTAGTGAGGTAGAGAAGCCCGACTGTGACTGTCAAATAAAAAGAGAGCACTGAACAAAGTAAACTGAACATTTGTTGTGTTATTGGGACATACGAAATTTTTGTGAAAGAATCCTCTCAGTCAAGTTAGTATGAGGAAATTGAGTGACTTCCACAGTGTGGACGTATCTGGTCATTAAAATATTCTAAGTTACTACAAGCCAAAGGGTCTGTGCCTCTTCTAAGGAAACACAAGTTGCAGGAAACATAGGCTCTGGCTCTGGTATATTAGGGCTCTAACTTTTGCTCTTAATTTTTTTAAACTTTTATTGAATGATCCACTTTTTCCACTAATTTTTAAAGCCAATCTTTATCATATACTAAATTCTTACATATCAGAGTATCTTTGTAATTCAAGTATCCATTAACCATATACTGTTATGATAATGAATCATAAAATATTCTTACAAAAAGTGCTCTTTAAAAAGTCAGTCCCAGGAATCCCCTGGTGGTCCAGTGGTTAAGACTCCATGCTTTCACTGCTGAGTGCATGGGTTCAATCCCTGGTCAGGGAACTAAGATCCCACAAGCCGCACGGTGCAGCCAAAGAAGAAAAAGAAAAATCAATCCTTCCTCAAACATTCTTCCCCACTTCACAACATCTCCTTCATTAATGTCTGTCTTTGACAGTGTCTTGCAGATTGTTGTTCAAAAACACAATGCAAGTGCAATGAAAATTCACTACAAAGTGAACTTGCAAGTCTCACAAATATGTAGTATTTCATGAAATTGATAAAGATGATGGAAGACAATTCAAATCATGAGTATAGCCATAGAATGTGTCAATCAGTCCAGTGAGCAATTAAAGGAAAGTTGCCAAGAACAAAAAAACAATGATACAAGAAGCGCATAAGGGAATGATTTGACTAGAAGATACACTTACAAAAATGGACGAAGTCTGGGATCTTTTGTAAAATGATTTGATTATGGAACAGCCAACATGAAGTAAAAATCATCATTCCATGTTTCAAACAATTTTGTCAAAAAATATTTCTAAGAGTTAAAATATTTATAAGTTAACTATGTTATATAGAAAGTTTTTTTTGTAATCTTAGCAAAAAATTTTAAGTTAAAGTTCTAGTGAAACTATTTATGAAAATTTGGTCCCAAATTTAAATAGATTTAATTTAAGTGAACTTCTGGTATCAGTTATGCTCAGGTAAGAATCTGTTTCAAGGTATTAGTTGTCTGACTATATATTTGTGCAACAGTGTTAACAGAGATTTAATTTGCTTTAACATCTGATAGGGCCAGTCTCTGTTAATCATATTTTATTAAGAATTTAATATCTTTGTTGTTTATCCTTCCAGTTGATATTCTATAAATTCATTTAAAATACCAAGACATTAATTTAAATCTATGGAAAACTTTACTGGAATTGCATTAAACTTCTTTACTAATTTAGGAAGAATTAGGGAGCCTATTTTCTATATTCAGTCTTTTTATCAAGAAAAAATTATTGTCTCCATTTATTTGTTTTCTTTGATCTCTTTTGGAAAAGTTTTCCTCACATACATCTTATATATTACTTGTTGAATTTATTCATAGGTGATAACAGTGTACCTATCTGTCAAATCACCATCTAAACCAGAATATCCCTATTCAACATGCAGGCACCAATCCCAAGACAGGAATTGTTTTTGGTAAAGAGCATGAATGATTTTCAAAGACGGGGACAATAATGAATAGCATAACAGAACTTATTTCCAGCAATATGATGGAATAAGACATCCTGAATAAACCTCTCAAAATAAAACATCTTTTTTACTGGATTAAACATGAAAAACATCTTTTAAAGTGAATTACTGATCTGGCAGTAAAGTAAGAGGAATCCTTAGAGGCCAAAAGTGAAACAAAAGCAGAAAATCAAAGATATAATCAGATGTGGGAGCCAGTGGTGACCCAAAGAGCACCAGCTGAACCCTCGTGACTTAGAGTATTTAACAGCAGAATATATATTCTTCTCAAGTTCACATGGAACATTCTTCAGGATAGACTATATGCTAGGACATAAAACAAGCTTCAAAGGTTAAAAAAAATTGAAATCAAACAAGTATGTTATCCAACTGCATGGAATGAAATTAGAAATTAATAACAGAGAGAAATATGGGAAATTCACAAATATGTGGAAATGAAACAACAAACTTCTAAATAACCAATGGGTCAAAAAAGAAACCACAGGGAAATTAGAATACTTTAAGATGAATGAAAATGAGGACACAGTATATATATCAAAATGTATGGGACACAGCTAAGGGAGTGCTTAGAAGGAAATGTATAGCTGTAAATGCCCATATTAAAGAAAGAAAGTTCTCAAATCAATAACTTAAACTTCCACCTAAAGACACTGGAAAAAGAAGAGCAAAATAAACCCAAAACAAGTAGAAGGAAAGAAATAATAGACTAGAGTGGAAATTCATGACATGGAGAATAGAAAAACAATAGGCAACATCAACAAAGGAAAAGATGATTCTTTGAAAATATCAAAATTGGTAAACTTGTAGCTAGACAGACCAAGAAAAAAAGAAAACTCAAATTATTTAAATCAGTAACAAAAGAAGGGACATTACTACTGACATTACAGAAATAAAGAGGATTATAAGGGAATACTATGACAAACTATATACCAACAAATTACAAAACAAATGAAATGTAAAAATTCCTAGGACACAAACTACTGAAACTGACTCAAGAAGAAATGGAAAATCTGAATAGACCTATCACAAATGAAAAGACTGATTTAGTAATCAAAAAACTGCCTATAAGGCCGAGGCCTGATGACTTCAATAGTGAATTCTACCAAATATTTAAAAAATAATTAATACAAGTTCTTCACTAACTCTCCCAAAAAACAGGAGGGACCACTTCCCAATTCATTCTGAGACCAGTATTACCATGATGCCAAAATCAGACAAAGACCTCACAAAAAAAGAAAACTACAGACCAAATATCTCTTTTGAATATAGATACAAAAATCCTCAACAAAATACCAGCAAACTAAATTCACCAACATATTAAAAGGTTTATACACTATGATTATGGCTTGAGTGTTATCCCAGGAATGGAAGATTGGTTTAGCATTTGAAAATTAATCCCTGTTATCAGTAGAATAAAGGACAAAAATCATATGATCATCTCAACAGACACAGAGACAGCATTTGACAAAATCCAACATCCCTTCATGATAAAAACAATCAACAAACTAGAAATAGAAGGGAACTTTCTCAACTTGAAAAAAGAAAATGAGTAAATACTTTGAGGTCAGTGAAATGAAGACACAATACACCGAAAGCTAACATCATACCTAATGGTGAAAGACTGAATGCTTTCCCTCTAATTTCAGGAACACGACAGGTATATCTGCTCTCCCCACATCTGTTCAACACTGTATGGGAAGTTCTGGCCAGGGCAAGTAAGTAAAAAAAAAAAAAAAAAGCATCTAGAAAAATTAAAACTACGTTTTATGCAGATGACATGATCTTATATATAGGAAATTCTAAAGAATTCACTAAAACCAATTAGAATAAATAAGTTCAACAAGGTGGAAGGACCCAAGATCAATAAGCAAATACCAATTGTATTCTATATACTTGCAATGAACAATCTAAAAAAGGAATTTTTTTAAAATTCTATTTATAATAGCATCAAAAAGAATAAAACACCTAAGAATAAATTTAACAAAAGAAGTATAAAACTTATACCCTGAAAACTATAAAACACTGCTGAAAGAAATTAGACTTTTTTTAAATTTTATTTTTTATACAGAAGTTTCTTATTAGTTATCTATTTTATACATATTAGAATATATATATGTCAATCCCAATCTCCCAATTCATCCCACCATGCCCCCACCACCCCCACTTTCCCCCCTTGGTGTCCATATGTTTGTTCTCTACATCTGTGTATCTATTTCTGCCTTGCAAACCGGTTCAACTGTACCATTTTTCTAGATTCCACATATATGCAATAATATACAATATTTCTTTTTCACTTTCTGACTTACTTCACTTTGCATGACAGTCTCTAGGTCCATCCACGTCTCTAAAAATGACCCACTTTCATTCCTTTTATGGCCAAGTAATATTCCATTGTATATATGTACCACATCTTCTTTATCCATTTGTTTGTTGATGGACACTTAGGTTGTTTCCATGACCTGGCTATTTGTAAATAGTGCTGCAATGAACATTGGGGTGCATGTGTCTTTTTGAATTATGGTTTTCTCAGGGTATATGCCCAGTAGTGGGATTGCTGGGTCATACAGTAATTCTATTTTTACTTTTTAAAGGAACCTCCATACTGTTCTCCATAGTGGCTGTATCAATTTACCTTCCCACCAAGAGTGCAAGAGGGTTCCCTTTTCTCCACACCCTCCCCAGCATTTGTTGTTTGTGGATTTTCTGATGATGCCCATTCTAACCGGTGTGAGGTGATACCTCATTGTAGTTTTGATTTGCATTTCTCTAATAATTAGTGATGTGGAGCAGCTTTTCATGTGCTTATTGGCCATCTGTATGTCTTCTTTGGAGAAATGTCTATTTAGCTCTTCGCCCACTTTTTGATTGGGTTCTTTGTTTTCTCGATATTGAGCTGCATGAGCCATTTGTATATTTTGGAGATTAATCCTTTGTCCACTGATTTGTTTGCAAATATTTTCTCCCATTCTGAGGGTTGTCTTTTCATCTTGTTTATAGTTTCCTTTGCTGTGCAAAAGCTTTGAAGTTTCATTAGGTCAAAGTTGTTTATTTTTATTTCCATTACTCTAGGAGGTGTGTCAAAGAAGATCTTGCTGTGATTTATGTCAAAGAGTGTTCTTCCTATGTTTTCCTCTAAGAGTTTTATAGTGTCTGGCCTTACATTTAGGTCTTTAATCCATTTTGAGTTTATTTTTGTGTATGGTGTTAGGGAGTGTTCTAATTTCATTCTTTTATATGTAGCTGTCCAGTTTTCCCAGCACCACTTATCGAAGACACTGTCTTTTCTCCCTTGTATATCCTTGCCTCCTTTGTCATAGATTAGTTGACCATAGGTGCATGGGTTTATCTCTGGGCTTTCTATCCAGTTCCATTGATCTATATTTGTGTTTTCGTGCCAGTACCATATTGTCTTGATTACTGTAGCTTTGTAGTATAGTCTGAAGTCAGGGAGTCTGATTCCTCCAGCTCCGTTTTTTTCCTTCAAGATTTCTTTGGCTATTCAGGGTCTTTTGTGTCTCCATACAAATTTTAAGATTTTTTGTTCTACTTCTGTAAAAAATGCCCTTGGTAATGTGATAGGGATTGCACTGAATCTGTAGATTGCTTTCAGTAGTATAGTCATTTTCACAATGTTGATTCTTCCAATCCAAGAACATGGTATATCTCTCCAACTGTTTGTGTCATCTTTGATTTCTTTCATCAGTGTCTTATAGTTTTCTGAGTACAGGTCTTTTACCTCCTTAGGTAGGTTTATTCCTAGGTATTTTATTCTTTTTTTTTCTTTTATAAATTTATTTTTGGCTGTGTTGGGTCTTCATTGATGCACATGGGCTTTCTCTAGTTGTGGCAAGCGGGGGCGACTCTTCATTGTGGTGTGCGGGCTTCTCCTTGCAGTGGCTTATGTTTCGCAGAACACAGGCTCTAGGCGCGTGGGTTTCAGCAGTTGTGGCACATGGGCTCAGTAGCTGTGGCTCATGGGCTCCAGAGCGCAGGCTCAGTAGTTGTGGCACAGGGGCTTAGTTGCTCTGCGGCATGTGGGATCTTCCTGGACCAGGGCTCCAACCCATGTCCCCTGCATTGGCAGCAGATTCTTAACTACTGCACCACCAGGGAAGTCCTATATTTTATTCTTTTTGTTGCAATGGTGAATGGGATTGTTTCTTTAATTTCTCTTTCTGATCTTTCATTGTTAGTGTATAGGAATGCAAGAGATTTCTATGCTTTAATTTTGTATCCTGCAACTTCACCAAATTCATTGATTAGCTCTAGTAATTTTCTGGTGGCATCTTTAGGATTATCTATGTATAGTATCATGTCATCTGCAAACAGTTAGTTTTACTTCTTTCCAGTTTGTATTCTTTTATTTCTTTTTCTTCTCTGATTGCCGAGGCTAGGACTTCCAAAACTATGTTGCATAATAGTGGTGAGGGTGGACATCCTTGTCTTGTTCCTGATCTTAGAAGAAATGCTTTCAGTTTTTCACCATTGAGAATGATATTTGCTGTGGGTTTGTCATATATGGCCTTATTATGTTGAGGTAGGTTCCCTCTATCCCCACTTTCTGGAGTTTTTGTCATAAACGGGTGTTGTTTTGTCAAAAGCTTTTTCTGCATCTATTAAGATGATCATATGGTTTTTATTCTTCAATTTGTTAATATGGTGCATCACATTGATTGTGTTTACTGAAGAATCCTTGCATCCCTCGGATAAATCACACTTGATTGTGGTGTATGATCCTTTTAATGTGTTGCTGGATTCTGTTTGCTAGTATTTTGTTGAGGATTTTTGCATCTATATTCATCAGTGATATTGGTCTGTAATTTTCTTTTTTTGTAGTATCTCTGTCTGGTTTTGGTATCAGGGTGATGGTGGCCTTGTAGAATGAGTTAGAGAGTGTTCCCTCCTGTGCAATTTTTTGGAAGTTTGAGAAGGTTTGCTGTTAGCTCTTCTCTAAATGTTTGACAGAATTCACCTGTGAAGCCATCTGGTCCTGGACTTTTGTTTGTTGGAAAATTTTTAATCACAGTTTCAATTTCGTCACTTGTGATTAGTCTGTTCATATTTTCTATTTCTTCCTGGTTCAGTCTTGGAAGTTTATACCTTTCTAAGAATTTGTCCATTTCTTCCACATTGTCCATCTTATTGGCACAGAGTTGCTTGTAGTATTCTCTTATGATGCTTTGTATTTCTGCAGTGCCTGTTGTAACTTTTCCTTTTTCATTTCTAATTTTATTGAGTCCTCTCCCTCTTTTTTGTGATGAGCCTGGCTAAAAAGGTTTATCCATTTTATCTTCTCAAAGAACCAACTTTTAGTTTTATTGAGCTTTGCTATTGTTTTCTTTGTTTCTATTTCATTTATTTCTGCTCTGATTTTATGATTTCTTTCCTTCTATTAACTTTGGGTTTTGTTTGTTCTTCTTTCTCTAGTTACTTTAGGTGTAAGGTTAGATTGTTTGAAATTTTTCTTGTTTCTAGAGGTAGGATTCTATTGCTATAAACTTCCCTCTTAGAACTGCTTTTGCTGCATCCCATAGGTTTGGATCGAGGTGTTTTCATTGTCATTTGTCTCTAGGTATTTTTTGCTTTCTTCCGTGATCTATCTCTTGGTTACTTAGTAATGTATTGTTTAGCCTCCACGTGTTTGTTTTTTACATTTTTTCCCTGTAATTTATTTCTAATCTCATAGCATTGTGATCGGAAAAGCTGCTTGATATGATTTCAATTTTCTTAAATTTACTGAGGCTTGATTTGTGACCCAAGATGTGACCTGTCCTGGAGAATGTTCCGTGTACACAGAAGAAAATGTAGTCTGCTGTTTCGGATGGAATGTCCTATAAATATCAATTAAATCTATCTGGTGTTTTGTGTCATTTAAAGACTGTGTTTCGTTATTAATTTTCTGTCTGGATGATCTGTCCATTGCTGTAAATGAGGTGTTAAAAGTCCCCCACCATTACTGTGTTACTGTCCACTTCCTCTTTTATAGTTGTGAGCATGCATCTTATGTACTGAGGTGCTCCTATGTTGGGCGCATATATATGTATAATTGTTGTATCTCCTTCTTGGATTAATACCTTGATCATTATGTAGTGTCCTTCCTTGTCTCTTGTAACATTCTTTAAAGTCTATGTTATCTGATATGAGTATCACTACTCCAGCTCTTTTGATTTCCATTTGCATGGAATATCTTTTTCCATCCCTTCACTTTCAGTCTGTATGTGTCCCTAGGTTTGAAGTGGGTCTCTTGTAGACAGCATATATATGGGTCTTGTTTTTGTATCCATTCAGTGAGCCTGTGTCTTTTGGTCAGAGCATTTAGTCCATTCACATTTGCTGGAGTGGGGCCCAAAATCTGCTTGGACTAACAAGTTCCCAGGTAATGTTCATACTGCTGATTTAAGAACCATACTTTTTGAGTATCACTGACCTAGAGAAACTTGAATATGTGCAGCTGGAATCACATTCAAGAAGGAATGTTCATAACTACCTTGTTTATAATAGTAAAAAAGTGAAAATAATCTAAATGTCTGTAGTTGAATGGATAAATACCAACATTACTATGTGGTAAAACTATAATGAAAAATAAAGAATTATTAATACAAAATTCAGGACAGTGGTCAGGAAAGAGAGAGAAGTATCAAGGACACACAGAGGTGCCTCAAAGTTAATGTTCTATATCTTAAACGATGTTGTACTTCAAAATGTAAGTAAAATATATACTTCATATATATTCTAATATGTGTGAATCATTTCATAATAAAAATTTTTAAGTAAAGTGGGAGATAATGATCAGCTATGTCAGATGGTGCCGAGAGTTCAAAGAAAGGTGAGGACACAGAAAAGACTATTGAATTTGGCAAAAAGAAATTTGTGGTGATCTCTAGAAGTGATTTCAGAGGAGCAACGAGGACAGAAGCCAAACTAGAATGGATTGGGAACACCATAATACAAGATAGAAACTGCCAAAACCACGAGAAGTGAAAATGAATATCAATATTTCAGGAGTGTACATGATAGGAATTACTTCCAACCAGAGATCATCAATACCACTTCCTGGAAGAGGCATTTGTATAGGATTCTAGAGGATGGGCAACATTTGGGTATACAGAAGCAGGAAATGAAGGATGTTTCAGGCAAAAAGAACAACAGGAACAATGCCAGTAAAGACAGAATCAAGCAAACGTTACATATGAAGGAGAAGGGCAAACAGTGCAGTCTAGCTGGAGCATGGTGGCTGCGTGAAGACTAGGATTTAGCTAGAAAGGTACAGGTTGTTCAAGACTGGCACTGTCAACATGGTAGTCACTGGCTACATGTGGCTACTGAGCACTTAAAATGTGGCTAGTACAACTGAAGAACTGAAGGTTTAATTTGAATTAATGTAAATTTAACAACTGATACCTGATTCAGTTATAGGAACACTTTTAAGTATATTTGGAAGAACCTGCATATATGAATAAACTTTTTTTCAAACAGTAGATTTTATGTAACCTAAATATAGACCAAGTATTTTCAATAAAAATGCAGCATCTGAATTAAGATGGGCTGTAAATAAGGTGACCATCTGTACAAGTTTTAGCACTGTAAGTCACACAACACAGGGTCACCCTAGCTGTAAGAGTAATCTATATTCTAGATGTCAAAGCATGTAAAATAGCTCATTAATAAAAGCTTCTATTACATGTTGAGCTAGTAATATCCTGTATATATAAGGCTAAATTAAATGTATTAAGGTTAATATCACCTGTTTTTTACTTTTTTTAATATGGCCATCAGAAATTTTAAAATTATACATGCTTGGACTTCCCTGGTGGTGCAATGGTTAAGAATCCGCCTGCCAATGCAGGGGACACGGGTTCGAGCCCTGGTCCAGGAAGATCCCACATGCCACGGAGCAACTAAGCCCATGCGCCATAACTACTGAGCCCGCATGCCACAACTACTGAAGCCCGGGCACCTAGAGCCCGCACTCCGCAATAAGAGAAGCCACTGCAATGAGAAGCCGGCGCACCGCAATGAAGAGTAGCCCCCACTCGCCGCAACGAAGACCCAACGCAGCCAAAAATAAATAAATAAATTTATTATAAATAAATAAATAAAATAAAATAAAATAAAATAAAATTACACATGCCTGACATTATATTAAGTATTGGACAGCACTGGTCTAGATAAAGGCAAGCCTTGAAGACCAACTTGAGTTTTGGCTATTACTCAGTAGGATATAAAGTGCCACTGAAATCTCAAAATGTCCACATAAATTTTTTTTAAGTAAAAGGAAATATTGTAGCATTTGGAACTATAAAAATAAAACTGCCCTCTGGAGTTAAATTTTTTAATTCACTCAATAAATCAAAGGAGAAATGAAGTCGCCAAGAAAAAAAAGTGGTTTCCAGGCCCATAAGACTCGACTAGTTTACAAAGGCTTTATAAATGTATAACACACATCAACAAAGTTCCTAGCTTTGGGTGCATGGCAAACCGTTTATAAACAGTCCTCGTTAAAAACCAACTTTTGTATTTATTCCTTGACAGTCACAGGTTTACAGATCTACACAACATCTCATTTTCTACAAATCAGGAAAATTTCTAATGAATACCAGAGAATCAAAGACAATGCTAGAACATTATGTAAGTTAACAGTTCTGTTTTTTTGGAGAGAGATTCTCAAAGACTGTCCCCTATCATTCATCCTCCAACAATGTCCTACAACAGAAAAATAAAAGTCAGAAGGATTATTTTGCCTAACATTTGCAATTCTGGGAAGTCTTATCTAGCACTCTAGCATCTGGCTCCCGCCAATTGCCCATCCATAATTTAGGGAATGTCACCACCATCTAACCAGTTGCCCAAGCCAGAAATGTGATAGTCATACTAAATTTCTACTTCAACTTCACCCCAAAGACATTTTCAAATTCCACCTTCTTAATTTGTTTTGAAATTTTCTTAATATTTCACCCCAACCGAAACCTCCACCTGAGGCCCACATAGCTAAATCTGGCAGAATTAGGATTAAACTAAATTTCTGTCTCTATATGGACTCTCTCTCTCTGGGTCATCTGATTCACCTCTGTGGTTTTAACTCCCAAATTGTATCTCCAGCTCAGATTTTTCTCAAAATACCTCAGAACTGGAAATCCAATCACCTACTAGAAACATCCACCTGAATACTGGGATGGATGAATATTCCATCCCAATCTCAAAGTATCCAAAAATTCAGTTGATCATTTTTCCCATCCAACTTGTTACTTACCACCTATTCTCCAAATGTTGGGATGGTCAGAGTTCCTACATTAGAAAACCGGACATCAATTTCTCTATCAATATCCAATTAATCAAGTCCTTCCCATTTTATCTCTATTTTTCAAATCCTTTCTCCATTTTTCATCCCGACAAATCCTCACCTGATCTTCCTTTAACAACCCACATCCAAACTTCAGAATGTGACCTACAAAGCTTTCCATGAACTGATCATTACTTACCTTTCCTCTATTTATTGTCTTGTACTGAGTAATTCAACCATAAGAAATTGCTTGTAGTTTATACATGCACTAGGTTGTTTCTCATCGATCTTTTTTCATGTGCTCTCTATGCCCAGACAGACTTCCTTCCAACTTTAAGGAGCATGTGCAGGTCTCCAATGTCTACCCATGGAAGAAACGGTAAATCTAAGTACTCAGGTTCTACTGGCATTAAAGTCTAAGAATCAACAAAATGAGTCTATCCTGCTGGCCCTGGTAGAGGTTCTTGGGTACAGAAATCTACCATCAGGATGCATTCCTAGTCATAAAGTTTCTCCAGTGGGGCTTAAAGGCAGTAGCTAGTTATGCTCACTAGACCAGTAGAATGAGCATTATGGACATTCAGTTTCTTTAAAGCACAACTTCTGGTTTCTAATTTTCAGTTAAGTACCTGTTCTTGAGCATCCTTTCCGAAAGAGTGGCTGCCAAAATTCTGCTTGATTTAGCATCTTTTGTTGAGTCATCTGGAAGAAGTGACTTGCCAAGATGTCTAGGAAAAAAGGGCGAAGAAGCCATGTAGATGACCTACAGTAATGTAATGTCACTAGGAGCAGGGAATGAGAATTGCAAGGTCAATCTTATTAAAGGAAATGTTCTGGGCAAATGATATATCAAGACACTGTTCACTTGGAAATCACAACTTGTCATCCACACAAGGAAAATAAAACAAAGTGCAATATCAGGCTTCTATATTCACAAGATATTCAGGTTTCTACCGACCAATGAGCATGAAAATGGATTTTGTAATAACTCAGGTTTCAACACATTAATTTTTATGAGCTCATCACAAGAACAGAAGCTTCCCTAAGAGCTCACAGGAAAAGAGACTTACCATTGTACCTATACTAATTAAGAAGTGTCTGATAAATTTTACCTCATCTGCCCTGATGTCTTCTCAATCTATTAAGATGCATAAGCTACCTCTCTAATCTCCCAGAAGTTTTTTAAATTTTATTTATTATTTTTGGGTCTTCGTTGCTGCCCGTGGGCTTTCTCTAATTGCAGTGAGTGGGGACTACTCTTTGTTGCAGTGAGCAGGCTTTTCATTGCGGTGGCCTCTCTTGTTGCGGAGCAGGGCTCTAGGCATGCGGGCTTCAGTAGTTGTGGCACACGGGCTCTAGAGCGCAGGCTCAGGAGTTGTGGTGCATGGGCTTAGTTGCTCTGTGGCATGTGGGATCTTCCCGGACCAGGGCTTGAACCCGTGTCTCCTGCATTAGCAGGCGGATTCTTAACCACTGTGCCACCAGGGAAGCCCTAATCTCCCAGAATTTATTCTGCTTTCTTCTCTCACTATATTTTCCACACTATCTTTTAACTTAGCTGCCCTAGGTTCTCTAGATTGTGACCATCTTGAAGACTGCCATGTCTTTTTCATCTTTGCATCCCTAATATGTAACAGTGCCTGACATTTGTTAGCAACCAATAAAAGTCTACCAACTAACTCAAGTCTTCTTTTTAGTTGATTAAACCATCAAAAAATCGAAACCAATGCTACTCAAAGTAGCTAGCCCATAAACTATTTTTTTATGATAAGGAGTTTGAGCTAGAATGTGTAAAAGAATGGCTTCCTTTGAGAAAGTCTTGTTATGAAAAAATGTCTAGCTGGGATTTCCCTAGTGGCACAGTGGTTAAGAAGCCACCTGCCAATGCAGGGGACACGGGTTCGATCCCTGGCCCGGAAAGATCCCACATGCCACGGAGCAACAAAGCCCATGTGCCACAACTACTGAGCCTGTGCTCTAGGGCCCACGAGCCACAAATACTGAAGCCCACGTGCCCTAGAGCCTGCATGCTGCAACTACTGAGCCCATATGCTGCAATTACTGAAGCCCACCTGCCTAGAGCCCATGCTCCGCAACAAGAGAAGCCACTGCAATGAGAAGCCCATGCACCACTAAGAAGAGTAGCCCCCGCCTGCCACAACTAGAAAAAGCCTACGTGCGGCAATAAAGACCCAACATAGCCAAAAAAAAAAAGTCTAGCTAAACTAAGTAGAGCTTTAGTGATACATCTGATTTACATTCTTGCCCCACTTTAAGCCAAACACTTGAAAGTTAGACAAAGACATTTTCATAAAGAAAAGATGCTGAGGAATGGATGGTTAAAATTAACTTCAGGGTCTTCATCCATTTTTATAATCATACATATATTTACAGATACCAAAAAAGATTAAAAATAAAGGCATCTATTTTCACTGGTAAAAAAAATAAAATAAAGACACAGGGCACTTAAAAAATTTTTTTAAAGCCAAGACGCATTTAAAAAAAAAAACTAATAAATTTTTAATTAGAATTTTTTCCTTTTTTTAAACAGGACAAGTAACAGATTACATCAAACTTCAGAACTTCTCAAATATCTAGTTATTATACACATTCCCATCTGTCTTGCAGGGAGGGATCTTGGTCGGCTTAACAGTTTCAGGTAAAATAAGCTGCATAAAAGTATATATTACAATAATAAATGTACAATGTTTACATGGAATATGTTTTAGAAGCAAGAAAAAGATGCATCTGCATCAAAAGGCGACCTCTTAAAATGCCACAACTATTTTTTACATTCACTCTTATAACAGGTCACAAGATGGGGTCACTAAGCACAGATAAATCACTGTGATGCACATAAAATACAGAAAGATTGGTTATTTTATATATTATATATATATTTATATTTTCACACTTTAGCATCTGAGACATAAACTGAGAATTTAAAATTTATTCTCTTCAGATAACAAATCATTTTTTATTCTTCATAAACATGGTGCCCACAAAAGCACATAGGTAAGGCACAATAGGGTTTTCTGTTACAGAACAGTGTGCATCATGTTTACTTAACCAGAAAACGTGCATTAACTGTGCAAGTTCATGCTGCAAACCCAACACATATACAATTAAAAAAAAAAAAAGAAAACTGAGCTTTAAACAAAATCAAAATTGGTACAATTCCAGCTGTTTCACATATTCATTTGGACTGACAATGACATATCAACAGGTTATTTTTAAAAAGCCAATTGTTACATTACAAGTAAACTTTGCTCCGTAACTATTTTAATCTGAAATCATAAACAGTAATAAGGTAACTTCACTGAAACAAAGTAAATACTGAGGCACAAAGCAACCATCACTCCTGCATTTACTATACTGCAAACTTTCATGACCCAAAATTGCAAATATAATTTCTCAAATACACATTCTGCTGCAACAATGTGCCCTGCTTTAAACTTGACATACAACAGGGAAGCTAACATCTCGTTAAATTATAAATAGATTTGGGAAAATGACTTAATCCCAATGGTACTATGTCATAGCCCTAGTATTTATAATAAATACAGTTTTTCACAAAATACTTTTCCAATATCTGCCAATTGCTTTTTTATTGCTCACATAAATTTGAATCCCTTACAACTGGTATCAGAACTTTCACACAATATCATACTCAGACATTTTTATATAAAACCTATAAAAGATATTTTAAACTTTTATCTAATACTTCCAGGTGTTTGGCTGTTTGATCTATATGATAGTACAGCCATATGTATATATGTGTGTGTATATATACACATATACACATACATATATATATACATACACACATATATACACATACATATATATATACATTAGATTATGAATAAAATAGGAAGCTTATTTTACTGCTTTAATGCAGACATCCTCACAAAACAAGACTACTTTCGCCACCACCAGCATTTATACATATATACAAAAGCCAGTTTAAGTACATGTACATCCACTTATACTTATATGTAACCACTAAATCCAAACTGATTTTCCCATATTCCAGCTATAGCAAATGAATCTCTTACAAGCAACAGAAACCTAAGATTAAATTGGGAAATTAACAGTTTTACCACATTAGCCTGTAAGGAACTATGTAGGTGACTGTATACAAAAATTCACAATATTAGTTTACAGGAAATTATGGAAATACAAGAAGCCTTTTCACCATGCTTTTGTGTGGTTATCCAAACACTTCTTGGTGCAAAAATAACAACCACCACATCTGAAAATGCTTAATAAGGTCAATGTTCCTCATGCAAAACTTTAAGTGCATTGGCTTAACTGAGCTCCAAAAACTGAATGAAACAATTATTCTATCTACTCAGCATTGCTGCTTCACTGCTAAGTCCCTTTGGAACCTTAAGATTTCTGGAACATTCAAACAGGTCTGTACTCAATAAAAATATTACATACAAAAAGCATTTAAAAAGGGAGACGAAGCCAAACAGGAATTTTCCTATTGTAAAGAACAGTCCTAGGAGTGGAACAAAGTCTTTTCAGGAACCTCCTTGAGAATTGGCTAGGCCAGTCCGAAGACGAAGATGAGACATAGAGTTCATATGTTTATTTGATGGCTTCAAGGGAGTGTTGCAAGTAAGAGCTTGGGGAAAGCGATGGTGATATCTATCTAGTCGTAAATATTTTACTGTAACCAATTTCCCTGTTGCAAGATAAAAATAATATTTTAGATCTGTATGAATGTGCTTAATAGAAAACAAACTGTGGTAAAAGATATATGAACACAAAATAATCTAAAATTATTACTCTAAAAATGCTAACCTAAGATTCTTTAATTTAAAATCTGGTATAGTTTAACAGTAAACCATAATTTATCTTTTCAAAATGTTTGTCATACTCAAATTTCTTACCATCAAACCAAGAGCCATGCAATGCCTTAAAAGCTTTCCCAGCATATTCTGGAGACAGACATTTAACATATACACAACCCTGTGATATTTTTTAAAAAAATAAAAAGGGAAGAAAGAAAATAAATAGTCTTAGTTTAGTAGCAACAAATCCAAAACGTAGAATTCAATAGTAAAAGTTACTTTACCTCACGTGAATTTTTGTCTACTGCAATGTGAACAATGCCATCATTATCACTGCATTTTTCTAAAATTGCTTCTTGAATTGCCAAATGCCACTGATCCCCTATTTCCCTAAAAAATTAATGAAAACAAAAATCAACAGCCATCATCAAAAAGTCTACAAATAATAAATGCTGAAGAGGGTGTGGAGGAAAAGGAACTCTCCTACACTGTTGGTGAGAATGTAAATTGGTAGAGTCACTATAGAGAACAGTATGGAAGTTCCTTAAAAACTAAAAATAGAGCTACCACATAAACCTGCAATCCCATTCCTGGGCATATATCAGGAGAAAACCATAATTCAAAAAGATACATGCACCCCAATATTCATCCAATATTCATAGCAGCACTATTAATAGCCAAGACATGGAAGCAACCTAAATGTCCATCGACAGATGAATGGATAAAGATGTTGTATATATACATAAATGGAATATTACTCAGCCATAGAAAAGAATGAAATAATGCCATGTGCAGCAACATGGATGGACCCAGAGATTATCATACTAAGTGAAGTAAACCAAACAGAGAAAGACAAATATCATATGATATTGCTTATATGTGGAATCTAAAAAAATGATACAAATGAACTTATTTACAAACAGAAAGAGACTCACACACAAAGAAAACAGTTATGGTTACCAAAGGGGAAAAGGGGAGAGGGATAAATTAGGATTTGGGGATTAATTTACACACACTATATACACTATATACTTATACACATTATTTTATATCTATAATGTATACATAAAATAAATATAAAATAGATGTAAAATAGATAAACAACAAGGATCTACTGCATAGCACAGGGAACTACACTCAATATTTTGTAATGACCTATAAGGGAAAAGAATCTGAAAGGGAATATATATATACATATATATACACACACATATATATGTATAACTGGATCACAGTGCTGTATACCTGAAACTAAGATGATATTGTAAATCAACTATACTTCAATAAAAAGAAATTTTTTTAAAGAATGAGCAAAAAAAAAAAAAAACCTCAAAAGGTCTGCTGTACAACCTAAATATATAAAACTTTTACTTTTCAATCATACCTCAATACAGCTGGGGGGAAAAACAAAAAATCAACAGCTATATTCCTACTCAGAAGAAGTCTTTTGTTTTTTACAATATATATACCCAACTAGAATGGGGATAGTTTAAAAACCATATAGTTAGAATTAACAGTATATAAGTGCTTGTTACTAACAGTAGGTAGATTAAAAAATAATTAGCATTCAGAAGTCCCAGCCCTGCTCTCACTTTCCAGTCTAAGAATGCACACGCTGAGGCACTGAAGGATCAGCCTACTATAGCAGAATAAATGTGCTGTCATTTTTACGTTTAAAATCCTACGTACTTAAAGTCATTTCTCTTTTCTATCTAGACAAATGTTAATAAGCACTTTAATGAGTTACAGTAAACTTGTAAAAGTATTATTTTTTAATGACATTTTCAAATTCCTAAACTTAAGGAAAATTCTTAGTATATAGTGTATTCTGAGCTTTTTTTTTCCCAAAATAATAGAAGCGTGAATATAGGGCAAACATTTTGTACCTAAGTCACCTTGTACCTAAGTCACCTAAGTAAGGTGACGTAAGTCACCTTACTATTATGAAAGAGTTCCCGCTACAGTAACACACATTTGTTTTTGTGAGATATAGATGGTGGGTCCAAGGAAAAGGCTGTTACACTTCAAATTGTAAATCTTCATCTCAGGTAATAAAATACTGGACTGGCAGAGACTTCCTAATCCCTAAGGTATGAGGTAAGATTCCAAATAGACGGATCACCACACCGTTAATTGTTTCTACCTCTGCAAAGTGGAGGGGATGCGTGTGTGTGTGTGTGTGTGTACTGACAGTGCTTTGTCACATTTACAATTTTGCTGTCACTTATTTGGAATCTTACCATATCAGCTATTTCTTGAAATAAATGAGCTATCAGATGGGACTTATGGGTATTTTATATGTAATACAATTTCTACTGTCAGCTTTTTTAAAAAACAGAATTTGACTTGTCCTATCATTGGACAGATAAGTAGTCACCTCTAGGAAACAAGTTCTAAAGATTATTACAGCTTACATGTGAAATATTATGGATTCTAAGGCAATAACTTTTGACTGTGCTATTTTCTGGATGCATGTGTTGTTGTAATTACATAGACAGAAACGTTTCTCAAACAGTAAATGGACAAGTCTTGTAGAGGGGAAGGTATGTACATTTTTGTAGAAAACTTTTTACAAGTAGGATTTGGAAATTTTAAAATAGCAGATATTTCTATCTATATTGCCTACTGAGGCAAAAAACGGTGGCAGACACGACTTATACATCTAATAAAGGGTACTGTTGTTTGTCATCATATCTGTCATTAATTTGACTCAAGCATTTATCTGCTATGGATTCCCAGTGAATGCAAAGATTTATAAAAGTTTTACAAATCATTATACATCTGTGTCTTTTGGTGAAACCTTTGCTTGAAATTTAACAGAAAAGAAGAAATGAGAAAAAGAGAACATTTTGGTAGTTAGAGATTCAGAAGTAGAAGATTTTTCAATTACAGACAGCATTATAAGAGTATCATGCATTTTTCAGCCAAATATTCCAAATAAAAATTACATGTACCTTTCGTCATAATACTTACATAACTGGATCAAACATATTTCGAATCTTTAGACATGGCGTCAAACTATTTGGTGGTGAATTTCTTCTATCTAAATGAAATGCTATAAAAAACAAATTAGTTTTACTATTTTCCATTGTTCCATTTTGTTGAAAAGTATTCAGCCATTCAGTTTATTCAAAAAATATTCACTGCGTACTTTTATTATGAGCCAGACCCCTGGATCAAGGTGAATAAGACAGACACAGTCATTGTTCTCGAAGACTTTAGTTTAGTGGGGGAGACAGATGAAAAACTGTCACCCAAGAAATCATAATTGTGGTAAATCCTAAGAAATAAGAGTACAGAAAGCTCTCAGTATAACTTAAGCTAATCTGTGAATATCAGGATATCAGGTAATACTTCAAGGAGAAAGTATAATTTATGCTGGGACCTAAAGAATAAATACAATATAAATAGGCAGAGTAAAGAGAGGTGTAAAGGACATCTCAAGCAAACGTAACAGCTTGTACAAAGCCCAAGGCAAGAAGGAACTTGGTATATTCGAGTAACTAAAAGATAAGTCACTGTGACTAGAGTGGGGACAATAGAAAGATAAACCTGAAGAAGGGGATGTTGGATTATGGAGGACCATGTAGGCCACATTAAAGCACTCAGACATTACCATAAAAGCGATGGGAAGCCACTCAAATGTTTTAAGGAGAGGAACAGTATGATAAGATCTCTTAAAATTATAAAATTTTTAAATAGAGTGTTATGTGGAGAATCAATTAGACAGAAGCAAAAGTGAATGCAAGGACACCAGTTAGGAGGTTATTAGAGTTGTCTAAGAGGGAGATGATAGTAATGTGGATAAGACAGGCCAGCAATGCAGATGGAAATAACTGGACAGAATCAGGACATATTATGGAATAGATCTGACAGGACTTGTTTAAAGACTGCACATGTGGGGGCTAAGGGAGAGATTACGGATGACTCCCAGGGTTATGATAGAACCAACTGAGGAGGGGTAGGTATCATTAATTAGACAGGAACACTGGAGGAAAGGTCAGTTTGGAGAGAGAAGACATTAGGTTCATGCGCATGTTGAATTTCCAGTGCTTCTTAGTAAAGAAGACAAGTATACAGCTGGGTATAAAAATCTGAAAACGAACAGAAGACTTAGTGCAAGATATAAATTTGAAAGTTATCAACATATATATAAAAAATGAAGTTGCAGCATAAGATCATCTGGGAAGACAGGGAGAATGATGAAAGATGGCCTGGAAAAACCCCAACACCTAGAGGTCCAGGAAAATCTAGAAAGGAAGATTTAAGAAAGGGTAAGAGGTAGGATGAAAACCAGAAGAAAGTGGCAACCACAAAGCCAAAACAAGAAATTTCCAAGGCAGGCTCAATTGTTAATACTGTTCAGTAAAATAAGGACAGGAAAGAAAAATGTCCACTAACTTTAGCAATATTGAAATCTGAGAGCTGTTTCCTTGAAATGATGGGGATGGAAAACAGATTGGAGTCAGCTGAAGAATAAATGGGAGGTGAAAAAGTAAAGACAGTGAGTAAATTGTTTAATGCTATTTGGCTATAAATAGGTAGACAGCTATAGAACAATGTATAGTGTACCAGTGTGTTTTAAAGATGAGACTATAGTATGTTTAAGTGCTGATAAAAAGATCCAAGAGAGGCAGGAATTTAAAACACAGTAAGGGAAGACACTTGAGAAGACCAGAGGGAATGGGATCCAGAGGGATCCTCTGAAGAGAAGGGCTCAGATCTTTGCTAAGTGAGACAGCTCCTCAACTGCAAGAGGAGGTGAGGATGAGTGTGGATTTTGGTAATTCTATGAATTTGGTGGTGGAAATTTGAGGCAGGTACAATCTGACTGCTTCTATTTGAGTCATCAGCTGAGATTTAGAAGACAGAGAAGAAGGGCAAAGGTTTGAAAAGAGGGGAAGAAATATAAAATTGTTATTGAGTAGAGTAGGTAAGTGAAGTGACTAGTAAAAAAAGATGATAAGAATAAGAAAGGCAGGTAGTACTGAAGACCTAATTGAGGTTGATTGGTTATAAAGGTACCAGTCTGCCAAGTTGCATGATTTTCTCCTGCTATGCTCAGCCATTAGCATATAGACAGGCACAGATAAACAGTTTCATCCTTGGTTGGAATATACCAGGGTAAGATGAAGGACAAGTGGTCACTTAAGGGTACTAGCAAGAGAGTGATTGAAAAGATGGATCATGAAAACTAAGATGCACAGGAAAAGAAGTAAAGATAGGAGAAATGCTGAAGAACTGAAGAAAGTAGGTGCATTGAAGAATCAGATTCTGGAGTTCCCAAATACATAAAGCAGGGAAGTTGAAAGGATGAGTTTATGATGAAGACCAGAGCGTATCAATTAAAGATTTCAGAACTGTCAGTGATAAGAAACATCTGGAGTATAAATGTCTGAACAGGGCCTGATATGGGGTGGAGGAATGGTCACTAGACATGAAAAATCTTTGCCAAATCTCAGATCAAGAAGGTTTGTGAACATCTAGTACCTTCCGAACTTCTCTACCAGTGTACAGCTTCTGTTCTTAGATGACCTTTTAGCTGCAAACAATCTGACTTCCTTGAAATTCCAATAACGGCCTGGGCCAGCAGGGGATGCACCAGAGAAAACAGAAGCATTCATACCACCTTATCCTAGCCTAGACCCAAGTTTCCACAAAATAACAGACCTGGGAGAAACTACCCCTGGCCAACTCTAGTCAGAAAGTAGTCCAAAAGATCAAATTGATTTTTAAGATATAAGCTTTATCTCCCTAACTAAACCCTAATTACCATGGCCATGTAAAGATACAGTAGTTATTGAATGATACATTTCAAGTACCTCAGGAACTACCTTTGGGTCCTTCAAATGAATTTGTTTATACCAAACACTACATTTGTCAGAAGCATAAATAATTCTCTGGCTCCCCAGCAAACTGGTACTTTAAAATAACTTTAGGGACTTCCCTGGTGGCACACTGGTTAAGAATCTGCCTGCCAGTGCAGGGGACACGGGTTAGAGCCCTGATCTGGGAAGATCCCACATGCCGCAGAGCAACTAAGCCCGTGCACCACAACTACTGAGCCTGCGCTCTAGAGCCCGCGAGCCACAACTACTGAGCCCGTGTGCCACAACTACTAAAGCCTGCACACCTAAAGCCTGTGCTCTGCAGCAAGAGAAGCCACCACAATGAGAAGCCTGCGCACCACAACAAGCAGTAGCCCCCCGCTCGCCACAACTAGAGAAAGCCCGCGCACAGCAACGAAGACCCAACGCAGCCAAAAATAAAATTAAATTAAAATTTTTAAAAAATAAATAAATTAAATAAAATACCTTTAGAGATACTAACGTTATATTATCACTGAATTTATATTTAACTACTTTTTAGAAATTGAACTAAAAATTCAATAAGGCTGATTATTTAACAGTTACTTGGGAAAAGTATCATTAAATGACAACAGCTTGTAGTGGTAGTGAACTCAAAAGACTACTGTAATTAATTACCAACCTTCCAGATATGTACCATTTATTTATTTGGCCATGCTGCACGGCTATGGGATCTCAGTTCCCTGACCAGGGATTGAAATCCAGTGAAAGCTCGGAATCCTAACCACTAGGCCACCAGGAAACTCCCCAGACGTACCTTTTAAACCACTGCATTTATAAAGGGAGAAACATTAAGCTTGTTAGTAAGGTAAACTATCTGTTCACATAAAAAACCATCAGAACCCTCTAGTATATGCCCATTTTTATACAGTACAACATTTGTGCTCAGATATATTTAAATGAAAGCAAAACTTATTTTATGTATTAATCATTTTAAAAAGCTAGGTCAGAGTCATTTAGTTACATTTAAATAGACTATATATTTAATAGCATAAAAATGTAAGTAATATTAAAACTAAATTCTCTCTGTATTAGAGCTATATGTTCTTAAATGAGGCAAAAAGATGTATTAAAAAATAAATGAATAAATTAATTTTAAAAATAAAACTATAAAACTTCTAAAAAATTTATTTAAAAAAAGTAGCTGGAGATTTTTAAAATATTGTATTAATTCAGGTTGAGTTTTAACTACTACTATAACTGACCTAAAGTTGTATTTTATCATTTTTGCACAGTCTCTTCCTAGCTAAAGATAATGATAAAGTGAAAATAATAGTCTGAGGTTTTAAATCCTAGAGATTATAAAGTGTCCAATTTAACACACTTAAATAAATCATACCACTACTAATTTTTAAGAACAACATGGATTATCTAGTTGAAAATTGCCTTTGGATTCATCTTGAAAATCTCACTTATTTTAAATATCTTATTTTAAAATAAGACAACTATAATGATAAAAAAAATTCATATGAACAAAAACAATGGCCTAGAACTTCAGATGCATACATGAGCACAAATTGTTAGCTCTATGATGAAATTAGGCTGAGACTCCACATGCATCATTATAAGGCACTAAGGTAATCAGATCTGACTGACAGCCTATGGTTTCATAGGACCCTTCTGCATGTACCCTAAAGCAAACAGTTTATGGTTTAGTGTCATTTTGGCAAGATAAAAACTTTATTTTTATGCCACGATTATATAAACTATTACTCAAGCTCTTTGAAAGTGAAAATCAATTACAGAAAATCAGGAAGAGATTGGATTTTATTTTATTTCAATTTCAAAACAATTAACCTACCTTTCCCATATAGTCTATGTTTAGCAAGCATTGATAAATATGCTTTTTATCCAACAAGATTAAAAGAAACTCAACTCATTACTAGTTCTGAAATACAAATTAAACTAGCCATGAGATTTCTTTTTGCAAATAACCATTAAGATACAAAAAATTCAAATGAGGTAACAGTTATCACTTTGGGTGCGTAAGGCAACCAAACACCAAACCCTCTTATAAACTTACAAATACCTGTTTTTGCAACTATGCAAACATTAAGAAAAATATGGAACAATACCCACAAAAGTTACTTGGCATGGGATATGCAGGTGGAAGACTCTTAATGAAAAAGAGAAAGGCAAGCAAAAATTGAAAAAAGAGCAGTTAAAAGTTATAATTCCACTTACACATGTTTTAAATACAAAACAAATTACATGTGTCTTATTGGCACAAAATATCAGGGAAAAAGAATGCAAAAAAAATCAAAGTAATGTATCTAGAATTCTATCACAGTGAAGACAAACCATGTTGTTTATATTAGCAAGGAGAAAAGTGGGAGGACATGTAAGGAGCTAACACTGATTCCTTCTATGGGATGGAACTGGAAGGGAGCTCTGCCTTCATACATCTTTCAGTTATACTATTTTACTTTAAATACGTAAGACTTTTGCATTTGAAAAAATTACATTTATATTTTTTTGTTGTTAAAAAATACATACCTTGACCTTGCCACACTTTAGAAGGTATTACTAATATTTTGTCACAGGATGCAGAAGGCTGGATCCACCGCCAAACTAGAAAATCTGCACCACCTATTCTTCGTGTTTCTGTGCGAACTCTAGACTCATTAGCAGCAAGGAAGTCAACAGCTCTATCCCAGACTTTCTTCATTTTTCTCCTATCATTTGAAGGAAAATGACAACTTTACTATCATCTTGGCTTGTCATCTTTTTCAAATATTAGTCATTGAAGGTAGTGGTTACTCTTAACGCAGGCTGTTCTTATCACTGCTTATGGAGAAGTTTTTTCCAAAAAGATTTAGATGACTGAACCTCACCTCAGATTGACTATATTTGGAACAATGCACTGGTATCCCGCACCCCCCCGCCCCCCGCCGCCTCCTGCACAAAAGCTCCACTGGTGATTCTGATGTGTTGCTAGGGTAAGAATGTTGTTTTAGAATGTGAAATCATCTTTTATTTTCAAGAAGTTATTGCTTAATTCTTTTATTTAAAAAGCTTCATTAACAACAAAAGGAAGTATTCTAAAACATTATTAATAAAACATCTCTGGCTATTCTCTGTCTCTGTTTCCTTATCAAGACAGAATTAAAGGAAATAAGGTAGAGACTGACAACAAAGAATCAAAAGTGTATATTTTGAAATCCAGTTGTCTATTATGCCACTCAAAATCAGGAAGATAATAGATGAAAATTTAGAAAAGAGTTTAAAGTACAAAAATAAAGCCTGTACAATAAAACAGGTCTAGTTGAGAAGGGTCACAACTCTCAGTGTAATTTTCATGACTGCAGAAGATACCAACATTCTGATTTACTTCAACTCATAAAGTGTTGAACACACCTGTCGTGAGGCTGTATTAAGGAATTTCGCACATGGGGAATAGGCATGTAAGGCTGTAAATCTTTATTTTCCTGGCAAGCTTCATTATGACTTCGTAAAACATCTGAAAGTAAATCAAACAAATTTACAAATGAAGCAATCACTGGACATCACGTAGTTTATCACATAATGACTATTCTAGAAGTAGTTTAGATTTTTACAAATACTATACCTATAATCTTTACCACCATATCATACATCTGCCTTGTTTCTTCTTCCTCTTTTGTCCAGCGATATTTCATGTAACGCAGAACAACGCAAACCATCACTACACCTGCAATATTTATATATTGTGTTTTTAAAACTGTGGTCAATGGCATTCAATAATATTCACTGCAACTTGAAGTTATTTTATCAGTTGTTAAATGTGGTATTAACAAAATAAAGCAAAAAAAAAGCCATTTTGACAGTTTCTACAGTGACTATTTTAACTGCCATAATGGGATAATGGAATAAGCCTTCAAGACAGTGGTCTGAATTAGCTACATGATCAAATTACATGGAAAATTTAATATTAAACATTTCCCAGAGTGTCACTTAATATCTCCAGAAAAACTGTTTCTTCATTACGCTGACAATTGAACATTTAAATTCTATTATTTTTTTAAAAAACAAAGTAACATAACTATGTTTCACAAACTTTTTTCTTTCAGCATTAAGCTACGAGAAAAGTGAGTCTTATGAGACTGTAAACAAACTACCTCTAACTTTAAGTAACCTGAATTATTTTTACAGGACTTGGGCAGAAAAAAGAAAAAAAAATGAGTATCTCCTAAATTCCTATTATGAATCAAAATAGTCACATAAAATCTAGGAATCTGAATGAAAATTTTAATTCATTTAATGGTATTTTTTAATTAAAAATAATTTTAATGAAGTTAATTTCTAATATATTATTTTAAAAATAAGCTTAATTTTTGTATCTTCCTGTTCTGTTTCCTAAAGTAGATTTCTATCTATGCACTAAATTTGCTTTTTCTGTGACATTCACATGACAAAGTTTGATTCCCACCTCTCCTCACAGCACTGTTTTCTAAGCCCTTAGATTGATACGGACATTATAGAAACCCTCAATATTATTATACCTTACTGAAGACTTCTGGATGTGATTTATAATGACAACTATCAGAGAAGTATATTCTCAATCCTGGCATTTGGTGAAATACAGACACAAAAATTCTAGACTACAATGTATCTAATTTCTCATCCTCACAACTTACCTAAGCATAACAACAATAACCTGTGGGTGACAGTAATAAAAGCACGTCGAAAACGACACCAGAAGGACATCTGTGGTCTTGTGGATTGTAGAAACTGTACATCAACTATATCTGTCAATTCTTCCTCAGGGCCATAACCAACACACCTATGTAAAAATAATTAAGGGAGAGTTTAGAGTCAAAATCACTTCTTAGACTACAAAATGGACAAAGTGGAAACCAAATCCTTTACCTTATTCCAACATCTTTTCCATTTTCAAAAATCCACTGCAATGAGATGTTAAATATATCTTCATATTCAGAACCTAAATCCTAATAAGAAAAATAGAGAAAATAACTATTCTTTATAATTCACATCCACTTGTTATGTGTAAGCTGTCCTATAAATAACATACTTTATATAACACTTTAAACTATATAACATAATAAAACATATATTACTCATTACAGAAAAATGAAAGGAGAAAAAAGAAAAAAGTCACCATTTCCCCACCACCCTAAGATAACCACTGAACATTGTGTTATGTTTTCTTTTCATTTTTTTATTTACAGATTTAAAAAAAAAATTTTCTTTTCAAGTATCATCGTGATTAAGAGTAAATTAGTCCCCCCCCTTTTTAATGGAACACTATCTGTAGATGAACAAATGACAATTATTCAGACTTGGATGTTTAACAGCCATTTTCTCAACAAGTGAATGAAATTAAGCCCATCAACTCCAGAAAAACAACTGATTGTGTTATCAATGATAAAATTCAAACTTTCAAGTGAAAAGTAGAATTTCAAAAAATGCTCATCCATTACTATGAGCCTAACAACTTCACAATACTTGAAAACCTTTGCAATGAGACTATGCTGTGATATTAACAAATGTGACTTTTGAGCATGGCATAATAAAATGTGTCAACATTTGGAAGATCTGCATAACCAGTGAACCAATATTTTCCAAATGAACAATCATGAGCTATAAAATCTTGCATGGGTAAAAGATCCATTCTAACTGCAAAACAAACCAAAGGGCTTTAGTATGAAAAGTATGAGTACGAAAAGTTCGCTGACATAGTTTTAAATTCTACATTGCTGCTAATCTTTAAGAAACTACTACTTGTAGAGTATTGGTATTGAAGAACATCTACAATTATCGGAATAGAGAATTAAAATACTTTTCCTTGTTTTGACTACGTATCTGAGTGAGGCTAGATTTTCTTGAGGTACTTCAACCAAAACAGCATCACGATGGATTAAATGAAGAAGCAGATATGAGAAGTCGGTTATTTTTAATTAAGATAGACATTAAAGAGATTTGCAAAAATATAAAACAATGCCACTTCTCACTAAATGTTTTTATTTTGGAAAATAGTTATTTTTCATAAAAATACAGTATTTATGTTAATGTAATAAATTCATTATTCTTATTTTAAATGAGTAAGTAAATTTTTAAATGTTGTCTTAACTTTAACATGGCAAATATATATCTAAATATAAATAAATACATATCTAGCCCACAAACAGATGTCATTTAGAATCATCAGTAATTTTAGGAGTGCAAAAAGTTTAAGAATTGCTGAGCATAAGTGGATTATGTATTTTTTAAATCAAAATATTAAAAACAAAAGTGGTATTATATTACACATACTGTTTTTCTACTTGCTTTTTTCACAAAATGAGGTGGCATGAATGTCAATGTCAGTACACATGGAACAACCTCAATTTTTTCCAGCAAGATAATATTCCATTGTGTGGTTATTTCACACGAATCATCCCCTTATTAATGAACATGAAGTGTTTCCAAATTTAGTATACCAAATAATACTGTAAATAAACATCCTTGAAAATTCCTTCATTCAAAATATTTACTGAGGGCTCACTATGTGCCAGGTACTATTCCAGGACCTAGAGATGTAGCGCTAAACAAAAAGCCAAAATTCCCTGTGCTCATGGAGCTTGCATTCTACTCAAAAAGTATGTCTTCATGTACTTTTGGAAGTGCAAAAAATGAATTTCTAAAAGTAGAAATAAGAAATCACTTTTTAAAATCCCTTAAAAATGTTTATAAGTAATAACTGTTGAATTTTAACAACATATTCTTCAACAGCTTTGGAAATTACAAGGTTCTCATTTGATCAGTTTCCTTCCTAATATGAAACTGGCAGTTATTTTAATATATCAAATTTGAAAGTATAGTAAAGAATTTTATGAAGCAGAACTAATCTTGCTAGGCATCATTACTTGTCTGTAACTACTACTAGGATTTTCAGATGCTGAATATAACTATAGGCTGTTATTTTTTTAAGTGTGATAATTTTGGCAAATATTTATAAATATCAAAAAATTGTAGCCAATGTTAGTATTTAATTATTGAGAAATGGTTTATATGTGAGATCACTTCAGTGGAATATTATGAATTTAGAAATGATCATGATGAGAGCTAAATAGCTATATGCTTTAAAAAGTAAAATACAACATTCAACTTATTTATAACTATAAAAGATATATACTCATTTGAGTAAGAACTAGAAAATAACGAAGAAAAAGTGAATTTTGTTTAATATTTCCCTAAGATGTTATGCGATTATACAAAACAATTTCAGGCAATTACTGTTTTAATTGTTATAAAATTAGAAATCACTTTGTATATAACTAAAAATCAAACAATGCACATTCACATACTCTAAAATTAGAGCAGATTCAAGCTTTGATAAAGGAACACCAATAGAACATACTTCTGGTTACACTGCATGGATCAGGATTAGATAAAGCACAAGTTATACAGGATTTTGAAAATCCATAAAGCACTATTAATATGGGTTATTAATATGGGAGCTGAAGACCTTGCGTTGATTCCTCTTTGTAATGTATTGGTTTTTAAAAATGATTTTGTACTCATTCAGTTTCTTTCAAAGACTTCATCCTTCAAAGACAAAGACATGATAGCACCCTTGAAAGACGTGGATATTTTAAAAAAATCAATGAAATACATACATTGTATTTAACCTGTATTTACATATATGCTCTTCAGTTTGTATTAATACAGTATGCAGAATATTATGACATGTTTGCATTATTACACAGAACTTAGAAGGTTAGACTATAAACATATGTCAAACAATGTAAAAACAAAGAAATTTCCAAGTTTACTAGTTATATAATTTAAATATAAAAATTTTAGGAAACTAAAAACATTATAAACAAAATTACTACCCTCATTAATTATCGTTAAAAATGTACATAATGGTTCAAATTAACAAGGACACCTACTCTAATAAGTTAAGTATGTGGAGGAACAAAGAGCTTAACACTTCTAGTTTATAAAACACTAAGGATAGAAAAGGGCATCCGTTGTTATTTTTCCCATTTTTTGTCTTCCTTTCCTATGTTAATACCCCTGGATATCCAATGACTACCTGGAATACAATAGAACCATGGAATGTTCCTTTATGAATACAGATTTTCAAAAAACAAATGATTATTTAAAACTTCATTAAAGATTAAAAGGGTGTTGAGTTCTTAAATAAGCTATTACTTCCACAAGTATTCTACATAGTACTTAGAGTTCTACAGTATCATAAAATGGAATTTTTTTTTTTGTGGTACGCGGGCCTCTCACTGTTGTGGCCTCTCCCGTTGCGGAGCACAGGCTCCGGATGCGCAGGCCCAGCGGCCATGGCTCACGGGCCCAGCCGCTCCGCGGCATGTGGGATCTTCCCAGACCGGGGCACGAACCCGTGTCCCCTGCACCGGCAGGCAGACTCTTAACCACTGCGCCACCAGGGAAGCCCAAAATGGAATTTTTATAGACATAGAAGTTGAATTTTTTTCTGGCTTATGCTAATTAAGTAGCTCATGCTAACACTGTAGCATACACAGCATCTACCTGATTATGAGTCTGAAGTGTTTTATTGTTCACTTTTTGGAGCTACCTGGAAAGCTGTAAGGCAGGGGTAGGCCAACTTTTTTTGTAAAGGGCCAGAGAATAAATATTTTAAGCTTTGCAGCAGTATACACTTCTGGTCTCTGTCACTATTTTTTTTAAGCGACCTTTAAAATTGTTGTATAAACACAGCTAGCAGGCCATACCCAAAAACAGCTCACAGGCTGCAGTTTGCCAGCCCTTGAGGTAAGACATTCCTGTATCATAAAACACCCATTTTCTAATAACTGATGACAAAACTCAGGAGGAAACTAAGTTTTTAATTTTAAAAGCAGGTCTACTATTAACATAATTGCTTATTACTAGTTACTTATAGGCAATAGTTCTGCTAACACACTGCTGATTGCTTCATAGAAATCTTTCTAAATTCAAAGCATGTTTTCCCAAATCTTTAAATCTATTTTAATACACTATATGTGTACACATACACACACACCCATGATTCCCAATTACAAATTTACTTATTTTCAAAATAACTAGCCAAAAATGTGTATTTAAAAACCTGTACCAGATGCTTCGAACTTGGATTACAAAGTACAAAAATAATACTGTTTCATGTAAAAGATTCCGTTCATTAAATAAAGTAACAAAACATTTGTAAAGAGGGAAAATGATACTGGTACAGGGAGAAGTCAAGTGAAGATTAAAAATCTATTGGATATAGTTCACAAATGGATAATTTACATGGTAATAATAGCTACGTGGCTTTCTAGTTAGTGAATATTCTGCTTAATTGTGAGATGATACATGCCATACATTAGATACTACCTTTAAGTAAAATACGACACACAGAAATCAATAGTGAGTATGATTTAATTCTTGATGATTCAGTGGAAACTTGGTATTTCACCTCCAAGAATAATGGAAAGAACATGGTCCTTAGAATCAAAGAGGCCTGGAATCAGATCATGACCCCACTACTGAATAGCTATGTGTATAACCTTAAGCGGAAATAAGAGAAAATAAGTCATTTATGCAGACGCATATACTTTGATCAATTCTTCAGATTCTAAACCCTATTCAGGGTCAGTCCCTTGACCACTCAGTAGATGAGGGTAGGGGCTATAAACCCAGGCCTTCCATCTAAGAGGTAGAACAATACAGTGAAAACAGCAAATACTTTGATTCTATTCACAGTTCCATCACTTACTTGCTAGATGACCCAGTTATTAAACCTCCCTGAGCTTTAGTTTCTTAATAAAGTGGGTCTGACACCACCTACCTTTCCGGATCATTGTGAAATCAAAGGTAACATACAGAAAGTACTAAGATAAATTATACTTGAAATATTATAATTATTATGAAATGCATCCCTCACTTCATTTCTTAGAATACCTATTTTTCCACAAAGACACAATTTTATTAACAGGGATTAGCATTCCAAGCTAGTTCATAAAAAATCTATCCAGCACATAATTTGGCACATTTGCAGCTATCTTCTTTCCTATTATATTCTTCACAAACCTTAAACATATTGGGTTAAAAATTAAACAGGTCTTGAAAGTGACCTAGGAAATGAACCACCATCCATTACATCATTCTACTGTTAAGTTATCATACAAAGCTCCCACCATCTAACTTAAAAAGCAATCTGTCTTTTTTTTTTTTTTTTTTTTTTTTTTTGCGGTACGCGGGCCTCTCACTGTTGTGGCCTCTCCCGTTGCGAAGCACAGGCTCCGGATGCGCAGGCTCAGCGGCCATGGCTCACGGGCCCAGGCGCTCCGCGGCATGTGGGATCTTCCCGGACCGGGGCACGAACCCATGTCCCCTGCATCGGCAGGCGGACTCTCAACCACTGCGCCACCAGGGAAGCCCAGCAATCTGTCTTTTCATGAAAATATAGTGCCATGTGTTTCCTAAATGTTCCACCAGAGGGACCTCTTAACTTTTTACAAATCAAAACAAGCTTTCAATCTCAAAAATGATGAATAAAAAGTTCAAGAAAAACACTGGAGAAGTAAGAAAACGTGTTTAAGTTATTTAAATTGTCACATTTATTTAAATTTCCTTTGAAGGAGAAAGTGGGAGCAATAAAATAAAAATAGAATGTAAAGAATCAAATTGAAGAAAAATTTTAAACATTTTTACTGAGGCTTATTCACTCATTGTACTCCATCAAACATTTAGTAATACTGTGCTTAAAATGCACTAGAAGTTGGGAAAAAAAATTAGCTTATACTGTAGGAGTGCTACATATTCTCTGGCTCATTTACTCCTGAATGCAAAAACTTAATTGTGTTGCAGTTGAAACCATAGTACAAATACATAAAAGGTACAATAGATCCCTCTCCACAAGCAGAAAGCCTACAATATATATATGGTCATCATTATTTGATACTAGCTTCGTAGTGGGGTTCTTCCATACTTATTCTAGAACTTGGGTAAAATAAAATATCAATTTTGGATAGATTGTGCTAAAATTATCATTAAAAATTAGAAAGTAATTTGGCAACATGTATCAAAAGCATTAACAAAAGTTCTTTGAACAAGTAATTTCATTTGCAGGACTATTTCCTAAGGAAATGATCACAAAATCAAGTACTATAATGCAAAAATTAAGGTGCTTTCATAATACCAAAAAAAACCACAAACCAGTACAATACAATCATGTAAAGAAATATTATCCAGTGATAAAAAAGAAATAATTTTTAAAAACCTGAACAATGACGTGGGAAAACACTAACAACTTTAAGGAAAGAATATGTAAATATTTACAATATGACATTTATAATATTTATAGTGATACTAATTTGGGGGAAAAAATATAAGACTAGAGAAACATGGACCAAAATGAGTGGCTAACCTTAGGTGGTGAATTTGAAATGCAATTTTCCTTTTATTTTCTGTATGAGTTAAATCATAAGCATGGGTTAATGTTATACTGAAAAAATAAGCATTATTAAAAACAGCACCTAAAAGCATTTATCTAAACCTGAAAACTTAATTTTTTTGGAAAAAACCCTGTTTAATGCTTTTTTTCCTTTTAGTAGCAGTCCAAACTGCATCTTTGGTGGTAACAAGCCATACCAGATTTCACAGCATTTGAAAAGCTAAAAATGGGACTCCAAAAAGAAAAGGTTAACACTAACACACACACACACACACATACATACATACACACACACCCCTAAATGTATAAGGAGGATATTACCTACATAAAGTAACTTCACTTAACTAATTAAGAAATGAATCCAAAATCTCTTGTAAAAATATACGTTAGAAATTCTACTGAATTAAAAAAAGGGGGGGCAAAACCCAATCTGAAACATAAAATAGTCCCAGAGAAAAGATATTAAAATCTTTTAAGACCAGAATTCTTTAACATCACTCTTTTTTTTTTAAATTCAATACAGGCAGTTCCCAACTAACTCATGCATGGGTGTATCCATTAACTCCTTTGCTGCCAGTCTTCAATTGAACTAATCTCTTGTACCCTACTGCTGCCTGGCTTAGACTCCAACTTGTCCCAACCCTGGTTCTGTGTCCTTCTTTTTACCTTATCCAATCAAATGGCTGGGGACAGGAAAGAGAGGCAGTTAATCATCCTTCCACACCAACTCGACTCTTCTTCAGCTCCAGCTTAACTACTGATCAAGCCCTATCCTGTTCCCAAGCCCTATCCCATCCAACCCTTTAGTCCTTCCTTCAAATACAATTCAGTAGATTTTAAGAGTCTTGAGGTTTGTCTGAAATGTAAATTAATCCTGCTCCAGGAATTTATGACCAATGATAACAGATATCTGGTATCTGTGTCATTACCTCTCTGAGAGATTCAACTGGGAAAAAAAAGAAGAGAAAGCAGGAGGGAATCACTGGTTGGGATCAGTTTTTCCCACTGCTAAAAGTAAAAACACTTTCAAATCATAACGAATGGCTTGCTGCCTTTGGATTCCCACATGCTATGCCCTTTTCCTGGAATATTTGATTCTATGTTCCCTTTAGCCTACTCAATCCAATCCCTTCTTTGCCCCCACCCCAATAATCCATCTAGCAATTTTTCCATCCCTTAAGACAAAGTCCCATAATCGTAAGCCCTCCTTATTTAGACCTTTTGGGATCCTAATCCTTTAGGTATCCAATCTATTAACTATTACGCTATCCACGAATTTGCCTGTCATCAATGTTCTCATCTAGGTCAAAACTGAAAATGAAGAAAAGAACAAGGTTGAGAGACAAATCCTGCAGCATGTTATTAGAAAACTCTCTTCAGAGTGACACTGGTTTAATTGGTTAGGAAACACACAAAAAAAGAAGTAAAATTTATTGGAAGTTATTATAATCATCAGGCACTGACCTAGGTACTTTATATTCTCACAAGTCTCCCAACAACTCTGACAGGCATTAATAAGAACAATCCCACTTTCACACTGAGATACAGGTACAGAAATGTGAAGGGACTTTATCAAGACACACATTTTCTATGTGCCAGTGCTAGAATGGGAATCAACATCAGATCTCCATCATATTATACTGTCTCAACATCTTTTAAGTATCTACATATAAGTTATGAATTAAGTTAAAAACTGAGTCCATATTTCTCTTTTTTGACGAGCATATCATGGTAAATTGTCACTAAAACCTCGCTGAAAACCTTAACTATACTACATTCTAAATTAAAAAAAAAAAAAAGAGGGAGTGATGTCAGCAAGATCACAGAATAGGAAGCCCCAGACCCTCCTTCCCCCATGGAGACACAAATTCAACAATACACAGACCAGTTCCCTTTGTAAGAAATCTAGAAACCGGTTAAGAGCCTCCTGCACACCAAGCATGTGCAAAACTAGCTGCATGAAAGTAGGAAAATTCATAACACTCACTCACCAGAGCCCCTTCCCCTGGCATACCATAATGTGATCTGGAGAAAATTCCCAACTCCTGGCTTATCCTTGAGGAGGGAAAGAGAAGACTGGAACATATGCCCAATGTTCAGACTTTTCAGGGGCCACCAGAGGGACTGGCTTCTGTCTTGCTTGAATCTTAGCACTAATAGGTAAGGGCACTAGGTTGGGGGCTGCCAAGAACAAAGGCAATGAACTAATACACACTCACTTGCCACTGCCCCTCCCTGCAGCTCAGTGCAGAATAAGTGGCAGAAAACCCCCAACTCCTGGTTTCTCCCCAAGGAGGGAAAGAGTTGGAACATGTGTCCAATGTTTCAGTTTCTCAGGGAGCTGCCCAAGGGACTGGTTTCTGTATCACCTGTTTCAGAGCACTGAGATCTGACATAGTCTAGATGCCTGGGGGTTGCTGAAAATAAGAAAGAGCTGGACAGCTTCCTGCTGTTCCAGAGAACCCGCAGTATAGCAAACAGACACCAGAGGGAGCAAGAGATTACAAGCTCCTATAAAAAGAAACCTGCAAAATCTCTCTAGCTGGGAATATATACCCACAAGTCCAGAAAAGATGCATCCACAAAAAAGGTTTGAGGGGACCCCAGAATCTCTATCTGAGCTCAGTGGCAAAGGTCTTCCCCTGCATGAAGGCAGTCTGTAAAGACTGGCAGATGTGGCTGTGTTTTCAAATGGTAGATCCCAACACAAGGTAACAAGACACACAAAGGAAACAAGGAAACATGGCCCAACTAAAAGAACAAAATAAATCTCCAGGAACTGACCCTAAAGAAACTGAGCTATATGAATTACCTGATAAAAATCTAAAAATAACTGTCATAAAGATGTTCAACAAGCTCAGGAAAACAATGCATAAATAAAATGAGAATATCAATAAAGAGAAAACACTAAAAAGAACCAAACAGGAATTTTGAAGCTGAAGAATACAATACCTGAATTGAAAAATTCACAAGATGGGTTCAAAAGCAGTCTTAAATCAATCAGAACAAAGAATCAAGGAACTCAAAGATAAGTCGTTTGAAATTATGCAGAGGAACAAAAAGAAAAGAGAATGGAAAAGAATGAAGAAAGGCTTAAGGGACTTACTATCAGTTAGATCGTTACACGCATTATGGAAGTCCCAGAAGGAGAGGAGTGAAAGGAGCAGAAAGCTTATTTGAAGAAATAATGACCCAAAACTCCCAAATCTGGGGAAAGAAATGGACATTCAGGTTCAAGAAGTCCAACAGCTTCTTATGGGATACAGCAAGGGCAGTTCTAACAGGGAATTTCATAGTGGTAAATGCCTGCACTAAAAAAGAAGAGACTCTCAAATAAACCACCCATCTTTACACCTCAAAGAACTAGAAAAAGAAGAATAAATTAAACCCAAAGTTAACAGAAGGAAATGATAAGGATTAGAGCAGAAATAAAATTTTAAAAAATCAACAAAACAAAGAGGTGGTTTTTAGAAAAGATCAGCAAAATTGACAAACTCTTAGTTAATAAAAAGAGAGAGAAGCCTCAAACATAATCAGAAATGAAAGAGGAGGTATTAAAATTGATGTCAGAGAAATACAAAGGATCATAACAGACTACCACGGACAATTACTCAACAACAAACTGGATAACCTAGAAAAAAAGTGGATAAATTCCTAGAAACATATAACCTATCAAGACTAAATAATGAAGAAACAGAGAAAATTTGAACAGACCTATAACTAATACAGAAACTGAATCAGTAATCAAAAACCTCCCAACAAAGAAAAGTCTAGGATTCAGTGGTTTCACTGGAGGATGCTACTAAACATTAACACTTATGCTTCTCAAATTCTTCCAAAAAATTTTAAGGGGAGGGAACACTTCCACACTCATTTTATGAGGCCAGCATTACTCTGACACCAAAGCTGAACGAAGACACTACAAGAAAGGAAATACAGACCAATATCCCTGATGAATACAGATGCAAATCCTCAACAAAATATTAGCAAACTGAGTTCAACAGTTTTAACAACACATTAAAAGGATCAGACACCATGACCAAGTGGAATTTATTCCAAGAATGCAAGGATGGTCCAACATACAAAAGCCAATCAATGTGATACACCACATTAAAAGAACAAAAAACTGGGCTTCCCTGGTGGCGCAGTGGTTGAGAGTCCACCTGCCGATTCAGGGGACACGGGTTCGTGCCCCGGTCTGGGAGGATCCCACATGCCACGGAGCGGCTGGGCCCTTGAGCCATGGCCGCTGAGCCTGCGTGTCTGGAGCCTGTGCTCCACAACAGGAGAGGCCACAACAGTAAGAGGCCCGCGTACCGCAAAAAAAAAAAAAAATTAAAAATCACATGATCATTTAAATAAATACAGAAAAAGCATTTGACAAAATTCAACACCTTAAATTATTAAAAACACTTGACAGATCAGGAACAGAAGCAAATTACCTCAAAATAATAAAGGCCACATATGAAAAGCCAATGTCTAGTATATACTTAACTGTGAAAAACTGCAAGTTTTTCCTTGGAGACTAGGAATAAGGCAAAGATGTCCATTGTTACCATTTCTATTCAATATAGTACTAGAAATCCTAGCTAGAGCAATTAGGTGAGAAAAGAAAACGCATACAAATTGGAAAGGAGGAAGTAAAATTATCTGTTTGCAGAAACATGATCTTATACATAGAAGACTCTACAGACTCCACAAAAAAAACCATTACAATTTAAGCAATTCAGCAAAGCTGCAGGATAAAAAAATTGGTATAAAAAAAGAGGTTGCATTTCTATACACAAAAATAAAAAATCAGAAAAGAAAATTAAGAAAATGTCATTTACAATAGCATCAAAAAGAATAAAATACTTAGGAATAAACATTACCAAGAATGTGATAGACTTATACACTGAAAACTACAAAGCACTGCTTAAAGAAATTCAAGACACAAATAAATGAAAAGACATCCTGTGTTCATGATTGGAAGACTTAATATTGTTAAAATGTCCATACTACCCAAAGCAATCTACAGATTCAATGCAATTCCCATCAAAATCTCAGTAGCACTTTTTTGAGAAACAGAAAGATCAATTCTAAAATTCATATGGAACCACAAAGGATCCTGAATAGCCAAAACAATTTTAAGCAAGAAGAACAAAGCTAGAGGCCCCATACTTCCTGACTTCAAAACATATCACAAAAGTACAGTAATCAAAACAGTACGGTACTGATGTAAAGAGAGACACATAGAACAATGGAAGAAAACAGAGAAAGTCTCACATATATGGTCAACTGATCTTCAACAAGTGTGCTAAGAACACACAATGGGAAAAGGATAGTTTCTTCAACAAATGGTGTTGAGAAAACTGGATTTCCACATGCAAATGAATGAAACTGAAGCCTTATCTTACACTACACAAAAATCAACTCAAAATGGATTGAAGACTTAAACAGGACATGAAACTACAAAACTCTTAGAAGAAAATACAGGGGAAAAGCTTCATGATATTGGTCTTAGCAATGATTTTTTTTTTTTTTTTTTTTTTTTTTTGCAGTACGCGGGCCTCTGTGTGTGTGGCCTCTCCCGTTGCAGAGCACAGGCTCCGGATGCACAGGCTCAGCGGCCATTGCTCATGGGCCCAGCCGCTCCGCGGCATGTGGGATCTTCCCGGACCGGGGCACAAACCCGTGTCTCCTGCATCGGCAGGCAGACTCTCAACCACTGCGCCACCAGGGAAGCCCTTAGCAATGATTTTTTAAATATGACCTGGCAATGATTTTCTGGATATGACACCAAAAGCACAGGCAACATAAGCAAAAAGAGACAAGTGAGACTACATCAAACTAAAAAGCTTCTGCATAGCAAAGGAAACAATCAACAGAGTAAAAAGGGGATCTGTGGAATAGGAGAAAATATTTGCAAACCAAATATCTAATAAGGGTTAACATCCAAAAGTAAACAAGGAACTCTTACAAGTCAATAACAAAAAAAATCAAATAACCTCATTTTAAAAATGGGTAAGGGACCTGAATAAACATTTCTTCAAAGAAAACATACAAGTGTCCAATAAGTATATGAAAAGATGCTTGACATCACTAATCATCAGAGAAATGCAAATCAAAACCACTGTGAGATATCACCTTACACCTGTTAGCATGGTCATTATTAAAATACAAACCAGAACCAAAAGAAAACAAAATAAGAGTTTTCAAGCATATGGAGAAAAGGGAACCCTTGTAAATGTTGGTGGGAATGTAAAATGGTGCGGCCATTATGGAGACCAGTATGGAAGTTCATCAAATTACTAAAAATAGAACTATTATATGTTCCAGCAATCTCACTTCTGGGTATTTATCAAAAGAATTGAAAACAGGATCTAAGAGATGTTTGCACTCCTATGTTCACTGCAGTATTATTCACAATAGCCAAGAAGTGGAAACACCTAAATATTCACCAGCATATCAATGGATAAATAAAATGTGGGGTATATACAGTGGAATATTATTCGGCCTTAAAAAGGGAAATCCTGTTATATAGTACAACATGGATGAACCTTGAGGGCACTGTGCTAAGAGATATTAACCAGTCACAGAAGGACAAATACTGCATGATTCCATTTTTATGAGGTATCTACTGTAGTCAAACTCACAGAAGCAGAAAGTGGCATGGTGGTGGTCAGGGGCTGGGAGGAGGAGGAAAGGGGGAGTTGCTGCGCAATGGGTACAGAGATTCAGTAATGCAAGATGAAAAAGTTTGAGAGATCTGCTGCACAATGATGCATATACAGTTAATAATACTGTACACTTTAGGGTAGATCTCATGTTACATGTTTTTTTACCACAAAAAGGGGGGAAATGAAGTTTGTATGACATGACTTGTTCACGATGAATGGATGCCAACTTCTAGGGATCAGCATTTCCATCTGCAAATACTCACATCTTTATGGAATTATCTTTACGGAACTGGATTAACATCAAGCTCCCCAATATGGTTTTCAAAATCCACTATCCCCTTTTTGGAAATCAGAGTGACACCTGTCCATCTTAACCTTCTAGTACCTTTCCTTTTATCTAGGATTTCCTAGATTACTTACAGTGGTACAGAAAATACATCTGCAAATTCTCTTAGAACCCTGAAATAAAATTATCCTGGGGCAGAAGAATTGAAATAAATGACAATAGTTAGACGCTTACTTGCTTTCTTATATGCTACTTACTTATCTCAATTTCTCTCTCACCAATGGTGTTTGCACCCTTTCCAAACTAATGTGCATTCTCTCACAGAGAATGTTCTAAAACAAACTAAAACAAAAAATGTTGAGTAATTTTGCTTTCTCTATCTGCTCACATTACACCAAACAGCAGGCCCAAGCTTGTAACAGTACAATTAAAGTAATCAAATGCATGGTACTGTAGATATAAGTTGTGATGATTTACATAAATTTTAAGAATAGAGCTATTAAAATTCTAATTTCACTGCTTACTTTCAAATATGCAGCTGCCTCTTGGACAGAAAGTGTTCTCTGACTAGAACTGCCACATTCATGATCTCCTGGAAAGATTAGCATATTATTAATTTTGAATCAGTACTATGTTAAACAGAAGAAAACAAATATGATTAACCAAACTAGTTTTACAAATTACACAATTATAGATTATATTATTATAATCAGTAAAGAAAGAAGATAAACACTCATTTATATTTTCTAGAAATAAATTCCAATAGGCAATATAAACAAATATTTTTATATCAACCACAACCTTTAAATGTATTTCAGTCTAGATAGAAACATACATTCCTCTTACATTCCCAATGAAATTGTTAGCCAGGGGTAGGAATCATGTCATGCTGATGCCTATCCATAGACCTTGGCACAAAGAAAGCCCTCTATAGATGTATTATTTTTCAAGGGGGAAAATTCATTGTGCTAACTCATACATCTATTAACTGAAGCTAATAATTCAAGAGTTCAAGTAAGTTTGAATTAAAATGTACATTTTCGGAGTATTACTAAGCCTATCTTTAGCAAGGAGTATGCATAACTTAAATTATTATAACACAAATCAATAGGGAAATTAGAAGCTTCTACCTATAATCTGGTTTCTACAAATACGTGTACTACATACAAAAGTTTGGAAAACTACATTTTCCTTTTCTTGTAACTATTTATAGAAGAATCCAAAGCCTTTTTTTCTTTTTCAGGCTATCTGTGGTTATTAGAGATCAATTATCCTTACAATGAACTTCAATTTTAAGTTTCTCCTACTTGTTTCTTTCAAGTACTTTTTAAAAAAAAAATTTAACATAAAAGTACAATAATTAAAGTAAAATCCTTGGCAAATTTTTCTATCATAAAAGCAACCACGTTCCTATTTATCGTTTTGTTCAAGTAGCCAGATTTTAATGGTCATGGTTGTAAAACAGGTAGAAATACCTATTAGATGAACGTGTAAGTCTTCAAATTTTATAATCCATCCTCAGAGATTCCGATTCCACAGATCTACAGCAGAGGTTGGCAAACCCACAGACCAAATCTGGCCTACCACCAGTTTTTATAAATGAATTTTTATTGCAACACAGCCACGCTCATTCAAGTATTATCTATGGCTGCTTTCAGGCTCTAACAGCAGAAATGAGTAGTTGTGACAGAGACAGTCTAGCCCGCAAAGCCTAAAAAATCTACTATCTGGCTCCTTCACAGAAGAAAGTTTGCAGACCCCTGCTGTAGAAGAAGGAATCTATATCTTTAAAAGCACCCCAGACTATGCTGATCTAACACACTTCATAAAACACTGCTATAGAGACAGCTCTAGAAGCTTGTAGCAGCAACATGAGGAATTCCATGTAGATTATATACTTCATTTCTGGGTGCTACAGCATACCAAATAAATGTCATCAGTTTGCAGCATATGTATATAACAGTCTTCCAGTCAATGCAAAGAAGACTTTTAGTGATATACACACAATTATTAGCCAAAAAAATCTGACCAGAATTAAGGACCCCCCCCAAAAAAAAACAAAAAGTGGTGAGAGGATGGGGAACTGTCAGGATTCTCAATGCTTCCATTCGACCAGAGAAGTTCTACATTCACCTACTAGGTTTCTACCAATGATCTAGTTTCTACAAAAGGATCTGCTACAAACAAAAGTTTGGAACACTACATTTTTCTTTTCTTGTAACTGTTCATATGAAGAGAATCCAAAGTCTCTTCTTTCAGATTATGTGAAATAACTGAAAAAAGTTAAAAGGTAATAGATAAGGTGCTACTACAGCTTTTATAAATGATAAACTTCATGCCAATTCACCTATATTATTCTAATTGCAGATATGTTGCATACCTGAGAACTCTCAAAGTCTTACTAAGACCAGAATATGAGGAAAATGCGATGTTTCAGGAGAAAAAAATTCTGTAATATATTTACTTTATCCAAGGAAATGACACCTATACAATCACCAAAGGAAAATCCGCACTTTTATATTTAATCGAGGATTTTAGTTAATCCTCTGCTTACCCAATTTAACTGATATATAAGATTTCAGAATTTTGTTATTATCAATGCAATAAAAAAATGTGATGACTTTTACCATAGAGTATATATCTATATTTCATTGTATACATATGGCAGGCAGGAAAAAGGCCTTCATTAAACGTATCTATACAGATAAAAACCCACTCCATATAAGGACTAAAAACTTCTAAAGAGAAAACACCCCACAATGTAACATAACAACACTGAACTTGGGAAAAACCATTTCTACTGATACTGCATGCTATATATGCAAATTAATTTTCAAAACACTTTTCGAGACTATGAATGTTAAAACAATTACCTGCAAGCTGTGCCAATCGATCATGAAGCTTGTATAAAGTGTTCATCATAAGATTTTTCTTACTTTCCTAAATTTAAAAGAAATTATTATAAAATATCCAATTCCGGGGGGAAAAATGCACCAATTAATAATTTTTATTCAAAAAGAAAAACAGTGAATGAATTTAAAAACCATAGAAGCTACATAATCTGAAAGACAAATTCATATTTAACCAATGGCTACCATATCTTAAAGAAACCTTAATCTAAGAATCTAAACTATCACTCTAAATATTTTACCTTCTTGAGGATGATTGGGAAACCGGCACTAAGGTTAGTGCTAGAAAAGGTCTCATATACAACAAACTCCCCCAGCCACCAAAACAATGCTCCCAATCCCCTCTATACAATGCACACCCATGTGTATTTTTATGAGACTGTTTTCTTCATGTTTTGTTTTAACCTGCCTCAACCACATAATAAGGAAATGAGTAATGACACTTCAATTAAATTAACCCTCAACCCCTCCTAGGTCCCAAAGTGGCCCTGTATAAATTTATGAACCATTAAAGTGAAACAAACATTTAATGAGCATCTACGAGTTAAGAACTGTTCTCAGCAAAGCGAGAAACCCAGGGAACAAGATGGTTCCTGTTCTCAAGGGCAAAATACATACTAAACGTTATATTATAGTTGCAAACAAGGTACAATGTAAATACAGAAGGTGGAGGGGAAGGAAGATCCATTTATGGAAGCGGGAATATCTGAATCAGGCTTCACAGAAAGAACAGAATTGACCAGCATTCCAGGCAGAAGGAACAGCATGGGCCTGAAGGAATAAAACCTTTGGTTATATTTCTTACATAACCAGAGCCTACTTTGACTCAGCAAACTGCTAGAAAAGCAGTTTGGAGTCAATGGCTAGAGAGCTCTAGATACCAAGACAAAGAGTTTGACTTCATTCTGAACATTTAGGACAAGAAAAGTAAAACAGAACTGTGCATCAGGAATATTATTCTGACCATATGAAAGGAAACCAGAGTGGAGACTACTGCAATGTCTAAGCACCCTGACAAGTAGTCTAAACCAATGAGACCTCAATTTAAGAGCAATCACAATTAAGAGAAACTGATACAAGCAACGGGGGAGGGTAGGTTAGGAGAGGGGGTAAGAATAGCTTATCACACTATTTGAAATAAACTCATGATTTATGAGGGGGCTATGTCTTTATTATTTCCTTTCTCCTTAAGTTTCTAACAAAATAGGATTACTGTATGAATATGACCAGGAACAAATTCAGACAAGATAGTAAAAAAGCTGGGAAAGTAAAATTCATATGCCCAGTGACATGTAATCTCATCCATTTGTTTTCACGCTATATGTTCAAGGACAGAAGAGACAAGTCTGCACACTATGGATGGCATGCTTTTATCAATGCAGCTTTAATGAGTGGTACTAGGAAGAGAAAAACTCATCAAAGGCTCCACAATCCTACCACCAGGGTCCCTGGCTTTATGTGAGATGGTTGATAAAGATAAGTAACATTCCTTCAGCTGACTACTTGCCTTACAACCCATTTGCTTTTTACCCCCTCAACTCTATCTCAACCTGATTCAGAATCAAGCCAGTCCTTATCACATAAGCTTAAAAATCCAAACTGCAAAAATTAGACATCAAAAAGTAATGGCAGGGGCTGAAATTCAAGATTCTGAAAGCTATGCATCTGTGACAGATTAAACCACAAAATAATAAATATGTTCAATATAACAAGATGAGGAGCTCCAATGATAGTGTAGGTTGTGGACTTGACGTATAAAACCAAGGTAAATCTGATTAAGCTTCAGGACTAAAGTGGTTGACAGTTTGGAAGTTTGTTTCCTTCCTTAACTGGAAAAGGGACCGATTCCCTTTTCGTTTTGCATGTCCTGATCACGCCTATCCCCACACCCCTTTCAAAACCAAAACTAAATCCAAAAATTTGACACTGTCCTCTGTGATTACATCTTTAATGAACATCAGAGGCCTGGGAATAAACTTCATCTTTTTTTTTTTTTTTTTTGCGGTACGCAGGCCTCTCACTGCTGTGGCCTCTCCCGCTGCGGAGCACAGGCTCCGGACGTGCAGGCTCAGCGGCCATGGCTCACGGGCCCAGCCGCTCCGCGGCATGTGGGATCCTCCCGGACCAGGACATGAACCCGCGTCCCCTGCATCGGCAGGCGGACTCTCAACCACTGCGCCACCAGGGAAGCCCTAAACTTCATCTTTTGATTCACATATATTAACCCTGGACTAGGACTTCCCTGGTGGTGCAGTGGTTAAGAATCTCCCTGCCAATGCAGGGAACATGGGTTTGATCCCTGGTCCGGGAAGATCTGACATGCCATGGAGCAACTAAGCCTGTGCACCACAACTACTGAGCCTACACTCTAGAGCCCATGAGCCACAACTACTGGGCCCATACACCACAACTACTGAAGCCCGTGCACCCTAGAGCCTGCGCACCACAACTACTGAGCCCACACGCTCTAGAGCTTGCGTGCTGCTACTGAGCCCACATGCTGCAACTACTGAAGCCTGTGCAACTAGAACCCATCTCCACAACAAGAGAAGCCACCACACTGCAACGAAGAGTAGCCCCTGCTCACCACAACTAGAGAAAGCCTCTGTGCAGCAACGAAAACCCAATGCAGCCCAAAAATAAATAATAAATAAATACATTAAAAACAACAACAAAAAACACTGGACTAGACAAGTAGAAGAAATAACAAAACCTAATCATATGTAACTGGATCTCATACTGGATAACATACATGCTATTCCATTCGCATACAATGCATTTAAACGCCCAAAAAGCTCAGCTATAATTTTTTCAAGAATTATTTTTCCAACAGCAACTCATTCAAAATGACCATCTATATATTACAAGGGTGTCAAGTGCCATCCAAATGATCAACTAACTTACGATCTAAATAGTTTTTATGGAACGTTTTATTAATGGGAACAAATCAATTTTGAGAAATAGAAAGGTTCAATAATCTTTAGCACCAATATGCTAAACTAGAACTAAATCCGAAAAGGGTGTACATCAAATGTTAAAGTTACTTTCTTACAGAAACTTATATTGGCTTATAGTTTCATTACAAACTTCTTCCATTCTGTCTGCTTTTCAGATTGCCTCCTAATATTCAGCTTGAAATGTGTCTACTGATCACCCTGAAAACAAGTTAAAGATCTACAAATAAATCCATATTTAAAGTAAGCTTTCAAGTAACCTTCCATTAAACAAAAATAATTTTTTAATTTGAAATAGCTACCTTCTAATTGTGTGTTTTGGTAAGCTCCAGATTTTCTTTTACTAATACAAATCATTCTCTGAAGCAAAGTTCTCATTCTTGGGGGAAAAACCAAACTGTAGGGTGACTCTACCAAATTTTCTCACATATTATCACCTTTAAATATTTCCCTCTTGTATCTCAGCCAATTTTCTCCTCAAGGATATTTTCAATTTTTGTATCAAGTCCGATTAAATGATATTAATGGATTTTTTTTTTTTTTTTTTTTTTTTTTTTTTTTTTTGTGGTATGCGGGCCTCTCACTGTTGTGGCCTCTCCCCTTGCGGAGCACAGGCTCTGGATGCGCAGGCTCAGCGGCCATGGCTCACGGGCCCAGCCACTCCGCGGCATGTGGGATCCTCCCAGACCGGGGCACGAACCCGTGTCCCCTGCATCGGCAGGCGGACTCTCAACCACTGCGCCACCAGGGAAGCCCCGATATTAATGGATTTTAAACACTTAGCATAGTGCCTGGAACAGAATAAACACTTAACATAGTTAATTGCCATTATCTTCATTACAGTTATTATTATTATTTAGAGATTAGGAACCTCAGGTTCCCCCAAGGGGAAAATTATACAGAAGAAAATAAAGTCTTGTCTTTTCAATGTTCAGTGAGTATACTGTGCAAATTTAAATTATGATGCCAGCAGCAATGTTATACTTAATATGATAAAGTCAACTTTTTAAAAAAAACAACATCACCACAATAGAATACTACAGAAAATAATCATTACTAACAATCTAAAGTAACATTCTATGGATCTGATTATAAATTATTACATATCCTTTAGTAAACAAATAATGTTTTCCGTACAGGTCTGTATTACTGTCAGTTCCTATAATAAAAAAAAATTAATAACTAATTGTGTATTATAATATAAACTCAAATATCATAATCTTTGGAGTGCCTGTAATGATGAATGATAAGTGAAAAATATTTTCATGTGAGTAAAACTTAGGTTAAAATTAATATTATAAATCCTTTAAAAATACAAGGAATCATAAATAAGTTGCATAAGACTCTAAATCCTTTGCCTTCCTGACAGTTGAAAAGGCATGCCAATGAGCAAAAAATCGAAAGAGAACAAAAGGAGGGCAAAAAAGACAAAAACTGCTAGGGTACCCAACAATTAAGAAAACAGGCATACTTTTAAGGGTAAGACCAGATCCCCAGATGACATGCCACTGCCATTTTACTTAGCAGTGGCTTTTACCTCAAAGTGATAAACAGGTCAGCTCTTAGGTGGAAACTGGTGTCAGATTTAATTATACTGTGGTCAAGGAATACTCAAAAATAAGAAAATTTATTGCCTTTAAAATTACTACTTTTTAGGTGATAGTCATCCTACTACCTTTATCATATAAAACATAAGACAAAGTATCAGTATTAAGATTTTTTACTTACTTTCATTTTTCCAAATGTTTCATCAAAGGGGTTTTTTACTATCAAGGAAAGAAAAAGAGAGAACTGTTAGCATCATTTAAGAATGAGAATTAGAATCCCCCTAAACAAGTCCTCGGAAATGCCAACATGTACTATGCTAAAACTGAATGTAAACATGCAAACAATATATAAACAAATTGATGATAATAAAGGTTGGGGAACTAATTTTTCAGACTTACTATATTTACCATTCTCACTATGATTTTGTGGTTTGCTCTACAATACTTAGAGTGACTTGGTTCAAGTCCTAGCTCCACTACTTACTAGCAACGTGGCCTTGAACTACCATCTATTTAGCCACTCTAAGATGTAGTTTCCTCTTCTGTAATGGAAGGATGTAATGATGATACCTACCTTATACAGTTGTGAGGATTAAATGAGATAAACCATACAAAATGCTTGGCACAGTGTCAAACAGTTAATATATGTTACCTATTATCGTTACTATTAATGACTATCATTTCTTCACCTTAACTTGGTTTCTCTTCAAAATATAGACTAAAGGCAGTTACTACTTGAGCAAATCTACAAGATGCTTTAAAACTGAATAATTCATTTAGAATTCTTACTTCCAATGATTAAAAAACAAAACTTCCTAGTCCTTGCTAACATCTGGAAAAGTGGCATGAAACAAATATACACATCAAAGTGGCTAAGAATAAAGTCTCAGTATTAAACAACTTCTTACTTCTAATAAATATTATAAAGAAAGGATTTACCACTTTCTATCCAACCTCCATACACCCACCCTCCCCCAAAAGATACAAACAAGTTCATGGCTGATTATGTAGCATCTCTCTGGTTATTATTTAGAATCTCCTCCTTTTCCTCTATTTTAAAATTGCATGCAAAAATATTCAAAGCTTTCAGATACCTGGATCTCTATAGGCCAGGTCACAACTAAGACTAACTGAGCCTACAAAGTAGTTCACACTGACCAGGTTTCCTTTCTGAGGTGCTTTTCTATTTTTATTTGAGAAAACAGGAAGTCCCATAGGAACCAGGAACTGCCTGATTCTAAGAAAGTTCATGTGTGAGACCAGTTTAAGTTAAAAGGTACAATAAAAAAAAACAAGGCAAAAATGTATTCTGCTATCATCTAAAGGAATTTGGTAATGAATTTTCAGACATCATTTTTCTATAAAGCAATAGGGTTTTCATGCTGAGAAAGAAAAAATTTTGAAAAACAGAAGATCAAAAGTACTCAGTAAGGGACTAGAAAGAGGAATATAGCTTAAAGATTAAATAAAATGTTAAGAATCAGAACATGCTTAGACTAAAAAGATACTTTTTAATAACACTAATTTTAATTAATGTAAAATTTGAACAATTTAAAATAAAGCCATATTTAGTTCAATATACTACCAAAAATGCTTTTGTCAATCTACTTAAAATAAATTGGTCAAACAATACTAAACAATGAGTATTTTATTTGCCCTCTATAAGAGTAATTCTAAAAAATATTAAAACATGCAATTCTAAAAACAGGTTTTAATATCTATGAAGAAAGGCCATGAGAGGACCATTTTTGACTGCTTACAAATTTGTTTCTGTCAAAATTATTAAATGAAAAACTAGCTCTTCAAGTATCTCTATGAAAGTATTACTGTAGATTGTGGATGCTCTGCCACTAGACTGCTCTACTATGAGTTTCTCATGACAAGGGATCACATATATTCATGTTCATATGCTTGGAGCCAAGCACAGTACTGAACATACAGTCAGTGTTTGAAAAGTACTATTTGAGCTGTCTAGGCTAAACCTGCCCTTCTTTATTCTACTCTATGTGTTAACACTGAAGCAAAAGTGTTAAACTCTGCAGGAAGCTGGAGAAGGGTACGTTCTGAGCAACTGGGAAGGGAGAGGAATAGGATAACAAAGGGAAAGCCAAAGAGCAGAACAGTAATTCTGTTGAAAAACATTGCTCTGCCATTTGTATCTTTCTAAATTTCTGCCTCTTGTCTAATAGGTTTAGATACCCAAGAGTATAACATATCTGAAAGCCAACAATATACATACCTACTGATAAAAAAAATGTTCCCCAACTTCCTGTGACAACTGTCACCTATTAAATTAACAGATGGACCTATTAAATTAACAAAAGTAAATGTAGTCTTGAGGTTAAGTTTAAAAAGGAAACTCCATCTAAAAACAGCAATTTTAGCAAACCAAATGCATTTTTATGCATCTAACTTTTATTCCCCTAAATCATTTCAGTATTTCTAAAACTACATCAGTACTTTTTATCTCATCCACATTACCTACAATTTCTAATGGATACAACAAATATTGTTACCCCTAGTGAAAACATTCCTCCCTCCCCCTGCTAACTAGGCAATTGTAGAGAAGAAACCATATTCCAAAAGCAATCTACAGCAAAATGCCACCTCATTTTTTAGCCTCTTTTCTAGGGATGGAAACTGAGAGTAAACTATAGTTCTTATCTCTTATCCTAAAGCAATGATAATGCCAAGTTAGTATTTCAAACTTATTGTCCTCCTATATCCCCTACACCCCGAACAGCTTCTCATTACTGCTTTTTCTCAAATTCTCCTGGTGTTGCCATTTCTCCTTCATTTTTCTTGTTCAGATTATTTCAAACCTCAAATATACCAAACTTTTTAAAATAAATGTCCTTAAATTTTGACTTCTCTTCTTCAGACTATCCTAATAATTGTAAAAATCGAAGTCCTAAAAATATTTCTTTAATTATACTACTAGACCCCTCAAAATTCTCCAATGATTTCTCATCACATTTTGCTTCAAGGAACTAATTCTAATCTTGTGATACTTTCCTACTTACTTTCAAGACACATTGTTTCCTCTCCTTCTCTAAGCCTCTTTCTCTCACATAAATTGAAAAAAAAAAAATGTTACTAGTTTTACTGATCCTTTCTATCAAGTGTAAACTTTTTTCCATTCTCTTAGGCTGAGATCAAACTGTCAACCATTATGAATTCGCAGATAAAAAGGAAAAAAATGAAGCATATTATAAATGTACGTACATTGTTTTTTTAGACAATGCTATTGCACGCTTAATGGACAGTATAATGTAAGCATAACTTTTACAGGCACTGGGAAACCATAAAACTCTTGTGACTCCCTTTATTGCAATATTCACTTTATTACAGTGTCAGGAACCAAACCTGTAATATCTCCGAGGTATGCCTGTATTCGCAAAGTATATGTTTAATGTTGACCAAATGAACTGATGTCCTCCTCAGGAAGGCCCCATTTTGGTCACTCAGTGGCAATAAAGGGAATAAAAGTCTGTGGTGACCAAAGTTCTTTTACAACTCAAAAGAAAGATAAAGTTTATTCATTTAATAAGTATTTATTGAATAGTTTGTGCTAGGCACTGGAAATGTGGCTGTGAATAAAATAAATAATATCTCTGCCCTCAAGGAGCTTATATTTTAGAGGGGTTAGAAGAGACAATGAGCAAATACACTTTTAAAATATATAGTATGTCAAATGGTTCTAAGTGCTTTGGAAATAAAACAGCAGGAATGGTGCTTGACATGTGAGGGAACTTCTATACTGTTTTCCATAGTGACTGTACCAATTTACATTCCCACCAACAGTGTACAAGGGTTCCCTTTTCTCCCCTTTTCTCAGATTGCATTTGAATAGAAACCTGAGAGAGCTGAGGGAACAGAGGGAACAGGAAGAGACTTATAGACAGAAAGAACAGGAAGTGTATGGGCTGTGAAGTGGCAGCATGCCTGCCATACTACTCCTGGAAATAAAGCAGTGTGGATGAGAGGGCAAGTAGCAAGAAATGAAGTCAAACTGGTAAAATTATTTAAGGGAGTTGGTAGGTAAGATAATGTAGAACCTTGAAGACTTTTTATATATTACTCTGAGCAAGAAACCTCAGAGAATTGGAAACATGTTATCCGGCTTACGCTTTAAAAGAAAGACACATTTAATAAGTGACAGGCCACTCTCTGGATTAAGTTTAAGAGTCCTAAACATTTAGATAAGAATGATCTGCTATTCATGAAAACTGAGGAAACAGTACATCCAGGAAAACTGAGGAAATAGTACATTCAGGGTACTTTCGTCCTGCTTTCTCTACATCAGCACAGCCAACTGCAGACAGCCTCAACATTTTTCTGTTCTGAATACTTGAAACTATTACCAGTCATATAAAAATATTCTGTCAGAAAGAACTGAATAGACATTTTTCTAAAGAAGACATACCTGGCCAAGAGGTACATGAAAAGGTGCTCAACATCACTAATCATTAGGGAATTGGAAATCAAAACCACAGTGAATTATCACCTCATACTTGTTAAAATGGCTATCCTCTAAAAGACGAGATAACAAGTTTGGTGAGGGTGGGGAGAAAAGGGAACACTTGTACACTGTTGGTGGGAATGTAAATTGGTACAGTCACTATGGAAAACAGTATAAAAGTTCCTCAAAATATTAAAAATAGAACTACCATATGATCCAGTAAAATCCCACTTCTGGGTACACATCAAAAGGAAATGAAAACAGGATCTCAAAGAGAGATCTGCATCCCCATATTCATGGCAGTGTGATTTACAACAGCCAAGATATGGGAACAACCTAACTGTCGATGGGTGAATGGATAAAGATGATGCAGTACGTATATACAATTCAGCCACGAGACAGTCGGAAATCCTGCCATTGCCAATAACATGGATAGACCTTAAGGGCATTGTGCTAAGTGAAATAATTCAGACAGAGAAAGACAAATACGGTATGATATCACTTACATGTGGAATCTAAAAAACCAAACTCAGAGAAACAGAGAGTAGAGTGGTGGTTACCAGGGGCTGGGCAGTGGACGTAATGGGGAAATACTGGTCAAAGGGTACAAACTTCCAGTTGTAAGATTAACAAATTCTGGGGATTTAATGTACAGCATGGTGATTATAGCTAATAATACTGTATTATAAACTTGCAAGTTGCTTAAAGAGTATTTCTTAGATGTTCTCACCACAAAAAAGAAATGATAATTATGTGACAGGATGGAGGTGGTAGCTAATGCTATGGTGGTAATCATTTTGCAGCATATAAATTTACCAAATCAACATGCTGTACACCTTAAACTTACACAATGTTATATGTCAATTATATCTCAATAAAGCTGGAAAAAAATTTCTGCCAGAAAGGCTCTGAGCTTTTGATCTTTCTGATCTTCTTCAAGCCTGAATGTTTTTCCTTCTCCTTCTTTCTGTCTTTAAGGTCCAGTTTGCAGCTCTCCTGCAGTCATGAAGGATGCCTAACCACTGCAGCTTATCAGGACCTTCCTCTTCTCAGAACCTCCATGTATTTACTCTCAGTATCCCACTACCTTAACTATTTGTTGCTGTTTTCTCCACCAACAAGACTGCAAAATCTCTACCTGCTTTGCAGATACTGGGTGCTAAATATATGCCGAAAGAATAGAAGCTTGAAGGCACAGTGCAGTCTCCTAGAATAACAGCTTCACCAATACCAGAGGGGTACTATAATCCTGCTTACTCTACAAGATTCTCCTTTGAATAAAAAGGAAATAATATTTCTTGAGCTCTTGATATGTTCCAGGAATACTGATGCCACGCTTTTAGGAGGTAGCTCATTTCATCCTTACACCACTATTTTACAGCAGGTATTACCCCTATTTTTATGGACAGAGAAACTGATGAATGATCCTTCAGGTTAATGCAGTTTAAAGAGTTGGGATTCAAACCTATGTCTGACTCCAAAGCCAACATTCTTTTCATTATAGAAAAAACTACAGAAAAGAAAATAATTATTCTATTTGGTTTAAGGAAAACATTCTTCTCTAAAACTTTCAGATTTGGAATCATTAAACTTTAATCTCTTTATGATGTAATGCATGAAAAATGCCCAAAATCGGGATAAGGAGGAAAAGACACTGCTTTTGGGAAAATACACTGATGTCTCTTAGATGAGGAAAACTCTTCAAAACCAAGTTCTCTAATTGTAGTCTAGAAAAGATTTTCCATGACCTGTCAAAACATAAAGTGTCTGATGACCACCACGGGCAGCATTCATCACTGCCCTTCTCTCTGCTGCCATGGCACTTTGCTTTTAAGACTGCTAAAAAACTTACCACAAGGCATCGGCTTAAAGAAAAAACCGTAATTTTCTAATTTAGTACCATACCACATCTAAACAATATTTTGGCTTCATCTGTTAACCTAAAATACAAACATATATCAAGTTGCCTACTAGGTGTCAGGCGTTATGCTGGTTGCAGGATATTAAAAAATGAAAATATGTAAGCCCTGAACTCAAGAGGTTCAGTCTGGAGGGCAGTAACTCTGCAGACATGTTCTTTCAAAGGCAGTCTCTTATAATTCTAAAAGTCTATGACTTTTAGGTTTTAGTCTTTGGAAACTTAAGGCTAGGTTTTAGTCTTTGGAAACTTCAAGTCATCTAGGCAATTAAATTCAGCTGCCTAAATGACCAATTATCTCTCTGAGTTGTACCTTTTTGTAAAACGACATTCAAATTCTCAAATCCCATCTTCTAGCATTAATGGTTTAAACAGAGCATAATTATATGTGAAGGGGGGGGGAGGGCAAATGTTTCCAACAGCTGCAGAACACTGCACCTGTATGGCCAACACTTCTGCATTTCACTGCCAGCCAGACTGATCTAAATATGGACAGGGTGAACAAGGCAGTACATTCTTTTGCAACACAGCACGCTGCCCGTTTGTTCTCTGAAAGTTCACCTACTGTGTCACGGTCTGCCAAATATGTGGTTATTCTAAAGCACAGGAACAGTTCACTTGAAGTGTACTTATTAGTAAACTACTGTGAATATTGAGATTAAATCAGCAATCAAAATAGACAAAATTATATGGACAAGAACTGTCTACTATAAAACTTGCCTAAGGTAAACTTTTATACCACCTTGTTCTACTCATAAATAACCTTTCCATGTTTACCACACTTATCTATCTGGATTTACAGAGGTACAGACCTAGATGGGGATAATCAGTGAAAGAGAAGGGGAGGAGGGTAACAACGCAAATACTTCTCTACTTCTCACATCCTATAGGACTCCCGACTTTTCACTGGCACTATTTTGAGAGGCAACAATCCTGTGCTGCTTCCAAATAAGTTTTCTTAAAGAATAACAGAATATACAGAGTGATTTTATAAAATAAAAATAAAAAGGGTTTTAAATGTGGTTATCAAAGTACTAAGAATATAGTGAAAACTGAAATAATGTATCCAAGGAAATAAAAGGTCAAAACTCATAATTAAATTGGCAATAGCCTTATTATTTGATTGGTTCTTATTCTTCATCCCTGTATGATAAGGAACATTATGATCTCTTGCAACCTTGTCGTCATTTGAAAGTCTCACATTTGCTCACCATAAAAATGAAGACTTCCTTGGAAAAAACTGATAACAGACTGCAATTGAAATTGTTATTAAATTTTTATTTAATCTTCATTCAAGCACTAATCTCACGTTATAATTGTACCCCAAGTTTGGGATCTCTGTAACAAAAGCTGTAAGAAAGACTTCTAACCATAGACTGTTCAACAAGTATTAATGGAGCATATTCTATACACCATGTTCTGAGAACATGCTGCATACGGAGTAGTGGAGATAAATGAGTAGCTATAATATAACAGCTATATATACATGGCTATAATATATATAATAAAAATAGCTATAATATAATCAATACCTTAGAGTTTAGAATAGAGTGCTTTAAGAATTCAGAAGGGGATAAATAATTTCTGTGTAAAATAGGTCTGAGCCTTAAAAATAAACCAAGAGTAATAAAATGGAATGTACTAGAAAATGCAACATTAATATATCTCAAAAATATCATGCTGAGAGAAAAAAGCCTCACAAAAGAGTATTCTATGAATCCATTTATATGAAGTTTCAAAACAGGCAAAGCAAATCTATGGTGAAAAAATCAAAACAATGATGGAGTATTGACTGGGTAGGAGGAAACTTACAGAGGTGACGGTTAATGTTCTGTATCTGTAGGGATTTAAGTTACACAGCTGGAAGAGTTTGTCAAAATCATCTGATGGTACATTAAAGATTTGTGCATTTGACTATATGCAAATCTTACCTAAAAAGAAAAAAACACCTCACTCTAGTTAATAATATACACAAAGTATGTAAGGGTGGAATATCCTAATATCTTCAATTTACTCAAATATATTTTTTAAAAAAACATAATGGTGGATGGAGTGATGAATAAGATATATAATAAAGTGAATATAGGAAGTGTGTAAACAGTAGACTAGGTGTGGGTATGAGTGTTCACAGCACAATTCTTTAAATTTTCTGTTTGAAATGTTTCATAATAAAATGGTAGGGGAGGAAAAGTATAAAAAAACAAAACGATAAATATTCATTGATGGTGCTAAAATCGTATCAGAGAACTGGTAAAAGGTCACTTCAATTCCTAGATACAGTAGGTTAAACCCCAATTTTAAAAGCTGCAGCTTATTGTACAAGAAAAAAATTTTTCTTCCTTACAAATCAGTCTAAATTCTTAAAATGAAAACTGAAAATTTCCTCTTCTTTTACAAAAAACTAGAAGAGTTACTGTAGCATAAGGGTTTTTTTGTTTTGTTTTGTTTTAGAAAGACCTGGCTACTATAGTCTTAGTTTTAAAAATTCATATAATTTACATATACAAATATGAATTTGTCTTTTTTACTAAAATAGTGTCATAAAGTTGGCAGATAGGGAAGTAGCCAAAATGTAGGAGCCTGTGTCTAGTAATTTTTAAAAAGTAAATGTTTGACAAACATTCACGATTATTTTCTAACACGCTTAACCTACTGAGTTGGAGATAATTCATCTACCAATGATTTTACAAGACTGGCTTCATTTACCAAAAATAAAATTAATACTATCAGGTTGGCCAAAAGGTTCGTTCAGTTTTCTCATACGATGGCTCTAGCGGCTCTTAGTTGTCTTTAACTTCATTCGAAACAATTTTGTTAGATTGCATTGTGACAGCTGTCATATCAGCGTGCATTTAAAAAGAAACTTATGAAAATTGGTGAATTTTTGTGTAGCCATTTTTTAAAATATTGAAGATGGAAGAAAAAAGCAACATTTCCTGCATATTATGCTTATTATTTCAAGAAAGGTAAAAATGCAACTGAAACGCAAAAAAAAAAAGATTTGTGCAGTATATGGAGAAGGTGCTGTGACTGATCGAACGTGGCAAAAGTGGTTTGCAAAGTTCTGAGCTGGAGGTTTCTCGCTGGACGATGCTCCACGGTCGGACAGACCAGTTGAAGTTGATAGTGATCAAATCGAGACATTAACTGAGAACAATCAATGTTACACCATGCGGGAGATAGCCCACATACTCAAAATATCCAAATCAAGCATTGAAAATCATTTGCACCAGCTTGGTTACGTTAATCTCTTTGATGTTTGGGTTCCACATAAGTTAAATGAAAAAAACCTTCTTGACCGAATTTCCGCATGCAATTCTCTACTGAGTAATGAAAACATTCTGTTTTTAAAACAAATTGTGGTGGGCGATGAAAAGTGGATACTGTACAATAATGTGGAACATTAGACATCGTGGGGCAGGCGAAATGAACCACCACCAACCACACCAAAGGCCAGTCTTCATCCAAAGAAGGTGATGTTGTGTATATGATGGGATTGGAAGGGAGTCCTCTATTATGAGCTCCTTCCGGAAAAACCAAACGATTAATTCTAACAAGTACTGCTCCCAGTTGGACCAACTCGACGAAAAGCAGCAAGAATTAGTCAACAGAAAATGCATAATCTTCCATCAGGATAACGCAAGACCAAATGTTTCTTTGATGACCAGACAAAACTGTTACAGCTTGGCTGGGAAGCTCTGATTCATCCGCCTATTCACCAGACATTGCACCTTCGGATTTCCATTTATTTCAGTCTTTATAAAATTCTCTTAATGGAAAAAATTTCAATTCCCCAGAAGACTGTAAAAGGCACCTGGAACAGTTCTTTGCTCAAAAAGATAAAAAGTTTTGGGAAGATGCAACTATGAAGATGCCTGAAAAATGGCAGAAGGTAGTGGAACAAAAGGGTGAATACATTGTTCAATAAAGTTATTGGTGAAAATGAAAATTGTGTCTCTTATTTCCACTTAAAAACTGAAGGAACAAACTCAAAATGGATTAAAGACCTAAATGTAAGGCCGGACACTATAAAACTCTCAGAGGAAAACACAGGCAGAACACTCTATGACATAAATCACAGCAAGATCCTTTTTGACCCACCTCCTAGAGTAATGGAAATAAAAACAAAAATAAAAAAATGGGACCTAATGAAACTTAAAAGTGTTTGCACAGCAAAGGAACCGCTAAACAAGATGAAAAGACAACCCTCAGAATGGGAGAAAATATTTGCAAACGAAGCAATGGACAAAGGATTAATCTCCAAAATATACAAGCAGCTCATGCAGCTCAATATCAAAAGAACAAACAACCTAATCCAAAAATGGGCAGAAGACCTAAACAGACACTTCTCCAAAGAAGACATACAGATTGCCCACAAACACATGAAAAGATGCTCAACATCACTAATCATCAGAGAAATGCAAATCAAAACTACAATGAGGTATCACCTCACACTGGTCAGAATGGCCATCATCAAAAAATCTAGAAACAACAGATGTTGGAGAGGGTGTGGAGAAAAGGGAACCCTCCTGCACTGTTGGTGGGAATGTCAATTGATACAGCCACTATGGAGAACAGTATGGAGGTTCCTTAAAAAACTAAAAATAGAACTACCATATGACCCAGCAATCCCACTACTGGGCATATACCCTGAGAAAACCATAATTCAAAAAGGATACATGTGCCACAATGTTCATTGCAGCACTATTTACAATAACCAGGACATGGAAGCAACCTAAATGTCCACTGACAGATAAATGGATAAAGAAGATGTGGCACATATATACAAAGGAATACTACTCAGCCATAAAAAGGAACGAAATTGAGTTATTTGTAATGAGGAGGATGGACCTAGAGTCTGTCATACAGAGTGAAGTAAGTCAGAGAGAGAAAAACAAATACTGTATGCTAACGCACATATATGGAATCTAAAAAAAATGGTACTGATCAACCTAGTGTCAGGGCAGGAATAAAGACGCAGATGTAGACAACGGACTTGAGGACACAGGTGGGGAAGGGGAAGCTGGGATGAAGTGAGAGAGTAGCACTGACACTACCAAACGTAAAATGGATGGCTAGTGGGAAGTTGCTGCATAGCACAGGAAGATCAGCCCGATGCTTTGTGACGACCTAGAGGAGTGGGATAGGGAGGGTGGGAGGGAGGCTCATGAGGGAGGTGATATGGGGATATATGTCTACATATAGTTGATTCATTTTGTTGTACAGCAGAAACTAACACAACATTGTAAAGCAATTATACTCCAATAAAGATATTTAAAAAAAAAACCTGAAGGAACTTTTTGGCCACTCCAATAAATTAGCAAATTAGATCACTAGCATATCAAAATATTACATTTAAAAGACTTTAATGAGTCAGTCTATTCCTTCTAAAAATTAATCCTGATATCTTAATAGAGCATCCATAATTCAAAGAATATATGATAGAGTTACTGATTCCTGAATCTGACTAGCAAATAAAAGTGAAGTTCCCATTCAAAAAATGTTTAATCCAAAAGAAGACTTAGACTTTAATATCAACAGCTTACTCTAAAATAAACTATAAAGATAGTAATGAATTTCTCCCCACGTCAACAAACATACATACACACACACCCTTAGTCTCATCGGCTCAAAACCAGAGGGAAATGATTAGGCTGCTGCCTCCATCTAATTTCATCAGCCAAAGACACTCCTGCAGTTTAACCAATATTGGAAGGAAAGGCAGTATAAGAACACATTCAAATAAAGACAAAGCAATATGTCTACTTAAATTATGGGAGCTTTTTTTTTTTTTTTTTTTTTGCGGTACGCGGGCCTCCCACTGTTGTGGCCTCTCCCATTGCGGAGCACAGGCTCCGGACACGCAGGCTCAGCGGCCATGGCTCACGGGCCCAGCCGCTCCGCGGCATGTGGGATCTTCCCGGACCGGGGCACGAACCCATGTCCCCTGCATCGGCAGGTGGACTCTCAACCACTGCGCCACCAGGGAAGCCCTATGGGAGCTTTATACTGCCCAAGGTCCAAAAGTTTGAGTGATCTGCTTTTTCAGTACTTTCATAGTTTCTTCTTGAAAACTATTTTGCATATATGTCAGTTAAAGAATTATACTACTGCAAGGTGACAAATGAATAGAAAAATAAAAGTAAGTCAACCCACAAAGGTTAGAAACAAACCTATAAATAATAGCAAGCATCTGTGCAACAGGTATCTTGGCACCCAAAGGAATTTATGCTAATGCAATGCTGCAATTTATTAAACATGGTGACAGCTCACTGCATTAAGAGATTTTAAACATTAACTGTTATACACTAGAGACTAGCTATAACACTTCCTCAAGGTTTACAGTGCCAAGAATACAAAAGAAACTGTGTTATAAAGAGGGCTGTTCTGAAAGAATATTGCTAAAAGAGAATTTAGAGATCCAAAAGGGATCTGTGATACACCGTGCAACCCATCTCCAGCACAATACAATAAAGAAACATGCATTTCCCATAGAATTAAATTCATGAGGTCTTCTACTTAGTAACATTCTCAATTACAATGTGTGTGTTTACCATTTTAAATGACTAGAGATAAACACTACCACCACTTTAGTTTTGTGTAGCAGAGACATTATGCAAATGAGAAAACTGGAGAGAGAAAAGCTACAGTTCAATGAAAAGGTAAACAGAAATGAAAAAAAAAACCCCAAAAAAAGACAGTAGTTCTTATTCCATTCATCAAACAGGGATAAGGAGCATAGCTCTGATAAAAGGGAAAAAGGCGTTATATGCATAGACAAAGAACAGAGATTAAAGTATGACCAAAACTAACATATAAACTGAATATGGAGCTAAAAGAAAAAAATATATATATATCCCTAACATTGACTTTATGAGCAACAAGCTTAAAAGTTACATCTTGACTTTTAGCCATGGAAGAAACCAGACAGAAATGAAAAGTCATTTGGGGAATAGAGGAATTTATCATCATTAGGTTAAAAAAAACAAAAACAACACATTGGGTAAAACAAATATAAGCAGTTACGACACGTGGTAAACTAGGCTAAATGAGACTTTTTTGTTGGTTAAAATATATTATATGAAACCTTAAGAGTAAAACCCATGCTTCCACATGAACACAATGAACAGAAAGTACAACATATGCTGGAATCATCAGATTTTCACCTAATGTCTACTTCTAACTTCTACTTGTAGCAGAAAGAGACAATAGGAATAAATGTGTGTGAACAAATACTTAAGGGGGAAAAAAAATGCATGCACTTCCCCACAACTGTAACTCTGTTACAGTCAATAGGCATGTGCCCTAGACAAAGCCTGAGATGGGAGATGCGATATTGCCATTCCCTCAGCTGCTCTCAATTTCCATGTCGCTCTCATAACTAAGAATACTTCAAACACTGAGTATGATTCTAATGTTTAAAGATGTACTATGTTCCTTAGTGCTCCATCAGGTACTAAAACGGTCTATTCTTACACTGGATGGGGGGGAAAAATTTGGCCTTCTTGAGAGATCACACGGCAGCCTCTATATCTAGGGGACTTTTCAACAGCAGTTTTGAACACACGAATTTTCCTTTATGCTCTGATTTCAAAAACCTAACTTCATAGAACTACTATATACTAGAGCTGGAAATTTGAACCTGTCAGTAACAAAACAATTTTCTGAACCAAATAAATAAAACTGATGCTCTCATACCCATCTAGTAAACTTCAAGGTATCTTAAGATTCCCATATTATGACTAATTTTAAGCTTATTTCCCCACATACCATCTCTTATTTGTTAAATTCTCTTCAACAAATATTTTTGAACAATCAAAAACCAGGTGCTAAGGAAGACAAAGATGAAAACTCATACTACCTTCCCCAGAGCAGCTGACAGTGCAGTGATTCTCACTATTTTGGAGGATCAGAGAACCTTGAGAAATGGATAAAGTCTATGGACCCTATCCCCAGAAAAGTGAATACACTTTCAAAAATTTGCGTAAAATTTCAAGGAGTTACTGTTCACCTGGAGGCCATTTATGGCTTCTTTAAGATTCAGGGACTACTGAGGTTAAGAACTCCTGGTCTAGTAGAATGTAAGACTTTTTTGGGGGGTGGTGAGGATAATTCCAAAGGAAATCAAAAACCAAGAACAGGAGATGATACAGAATCATGTAGAGAGTATAGTACAGGGACAAAGATCCCATACCGGAAGTCAGATTATCGGTATTCAAATCTTGGTTCTACTACTTACTGACTTTAGACAAGTTTCTCCTAAACCTCAGTTTCCTCATCTAAAGGGAATGTTAATAATACCTGGCTCTTAGGATTGTTTTAAGAATTAAGTGAAATAATTGCATGCAAAATTCAGGACAGTGCCAAGACAGAGGCACACACAGAAGTACAGACCCAGAGCTCCTTGAGATGAATTGATTTCCTAAAGTCTTTACAGTACTAGCCCACACACATCCTCAGAGTAAACCCTCAGTTTCTTAAGACTGTCTTTATGTCCAAAAGAGCCCAACTAAAACATCATCTTCTCTCAAATGCCACTGCACAAAGTAGCTAGTGACTTCTAAAAGTGACTTCTAAAAGCCCTTTAAACTCTAAGGTGATCGTATATGGCAAAAATGTTGACTTTATCTACTTTTATTTATTCAGTGTAACCTTCCTTCCTCCTTTCCCCAGAACCAGAATTTATTAACAAAAATAGCCAAAAAAAAAAAAGTATGGCAACCACCCTGTAGTAAACTGGTAGAAAAAAATTCTTGTAAATTAAAGCACAAGCTAACATATTTATTTACATTCATATTATGTCTGCTCTAGTTAGCAAACTGACTTGCCAGAATTTTGATTTACTACTTTAAGCTGTTTTTTTCCCTAAATTGTACATCCTACTATAGGCTATTTAATCTTGCTTTTTAAACATCAAAATTCATACACTATGGATTTACAAAATCCATTACAAAATTTATTACCAAAAAAGAATTTTAAAGAAGATAGGAAGTGTTTGCTTAAAAAATAAAATAAGCAGTCTAAACCAACCCAACAGAATGTTGTATTCCTATTTTTTTTTAATGTATTTGGACTGATATTCCGCCTACAACAAAATTCAGGCAAGGACACTGAATCACTCTAGTTTCTCTCATTTTCTAACTCAAATATTACAGAATTTTTTTTAAAGGTACTAAATATTTTCAAAGTAATTGGATGATTATCCCTTTTCCTTCTTGGATGACACAGTATTAATATAATTTAAAACTTTAATAAATTAATTTCAACCTAGTATAATTTTTAAACTTTAAAACACAAATTAAATTTTTTAAATTTAAATAAAACTTTCCACTAAGTAATGCTTACTTCTAAAGTTAAGTCATTTAGATGAATGAAAAATATCTTTTCACACTGAAAGGCAGTGAGGTAAAATGGAAAAAAAAAAACTCTCTGGAGCAAGGAATACTTGTTCCAAAGTTTATGACTTGTGACCTTAGGCAAGTCACCCTCTCTGAGACTCGATCTAGTAAACTAACATAAAATGGGATGTTTTGTGACTATGCATACCAATATGGGGAGGAAAGAGATGAATAAATCTTAGCTTTTTTTTCTTTTCCCAATCCTCGCATGAAATTAAAAAATAGACGGCACTCAGTTTACAAAATAACACAATATACCACTACTCCATTCCTCATTTGTCTCTGCCATGGAGCTACTGAGAAGAAATGACAGAGTTCTCAGAAAATCTGTGAGTTAGAAAGAGATGAAATGGAAGACCCCAAGGCAAGGCTCCCTGCCAAAAACCTTCTTGTAATACCTGAATTTTACACTAAATGCCAAAAATTTCACTAATCAGAGAGAGAAGCTCGGTTAACAAAGATCCTGTATTTAAAGTGCAATCACCTCTGAGAAGATTAAAGGGCTTTTACCAGTTGGCAGGTTGGTCAGTCAGTCATTTAAAACATTACAACTGATTTCCCAACATTCACTATGATTGTCTTGAAAACAAATTCTAAAATATAACCAGTATATACAATTTCCTTATAGCATGCTTTAAGCAGTGTTTCTTCACTTTTTAAGTAAAAGGACTTCTTCATTTATATCAAGATGTTCAGATCCCCAAAGTAGTATTTTTAGTATTCACATACTAAGAAAATATGACAAAATTCTACCATGAATATGTAATTTTTTTGTATTCTAATCATATCAGTATTGATACGTAGTTGAAAAATAATAGAACAATATGAGAAGGGCAAATCATTTGTTAGGTCCTCAGACAATACCTTGTAATGGGTGGTGTTCCCAAAATGTTTTCAGCACATAAGTTGAGCACTATGGACCTAACTTCTAACTGAAAAAAGTAGGCAACCCAACTAACTATACATATAAGGATGAAGGATGATTTAGGGAAGCTGGGTTAAGTTCTGATTCCATATTGGCTCAATCCTCACTAAAGATAATCATATTATCAAATTTTGTCATAAAATCACATCATTTTTATTATCAGAATTCTATAATATTGTGAATTAATTCAATCAAATGGATTTCTCTATAATTTAGCTAAAAGTATCTGAACTGAGAAAATAAAGAGTTCCAATTTGGTAAAAGGGGAAGAGGGAATGCGAGAGAGAAATGCAGTATAGTACAATGGTTAGGGGATGAGCTTTCAAATCATACTGCCACAGTTCAACCAACAACATAACGCCACAACTCCCCTCTCTGACCTATAACCTTGGACAGCGTGATTAGCCTAATCTTTCATTACAGATTCTTCATTTATCAAATCATGTAAAAAATGCTTAAGACTTAAATGCTTAAGTGTAAATAAACATTTATGTTTATACTTGCCAAGCACCCAGTTAAGTGGACTTACTATTTATTATAGAGCATTATACTACATGAAATAAGTCAGACAGAGAAAGACAAATTCTGTACAATCTCACTTGTATGTGGAATCTAAAAAAAACCACAAACTTGTAGAAACAGAGCAGACTGGTGGCAGCCAGAGGTGGGGGGTAGGGAGGTGGGTGAAATGGGTGAAGGTGGGCAAAAGGTACAAATTTCCAGTTATAAGATGAATAAGTCCTGGGGATGTAATGTACAGTGTGGTGACTATTTAACAATACTGTACTGTATAAATGAAAGCTGCTAAGAGAGTAGGTCTTAAAAGTTCTTGTTACAAGAATATAACTATATATGGTGATGGATGTTAACTAAACTTATTGTGGAATCATTTCACAAAACATACATATATCAAATCATTACATAGTACATCTTAAACTAACACAATGTTATATGTCAATTATATCTCGATTTCTTTAAAAAAGGAAAAAATTTGAAGTACTGAGCACTTAGATGTTTAACCAAGATCACAGCAGAACGCCAAGAAGCTTAGGCCAGCATAAGAACAGGAATTAAGAGACAGAAAAGTATAAGAAGAGAAAACATAAAAAGCCAAAAATAAACTTGCTTCCTCCTAATCCAGCTCCCACAGAACATGACCCACACTCTGAGGACCTAAAACTTATACCAATACTATACTAGTACTAAGACAGGATATGTTTTTTTTAATTGAAGTATGGTTGCTATACAATATAAGCTACAGGTGTACAATACAGTGATTCACAATTTTTAAAGGCTATACTCCATTTACAGTTATAAAACACTGGCTATGTTCCCTGTGTTGTACAATATATCCTTGTAGCTTATTTTAGACATAATAGTTTGTACCTCTTAATCCCCCACCTCTACGTTGCCCCTCTTCCCTTTCCTCTCCACTGGTAACCATTAGTTTGTTCACTATAACTGTGAGTCTGCTTTTTTCTTATATTCACTAGTTTGTTGTATTTTTTAGAATCCACATATAAGTAATATCATAGAGTATTTGTCTTTCTCTAACTGATTTCACTTAGCATAATACCCTCCAAGTCCATTCATGTTGTTGTAAATGTCAAAATTTCATTATTGTTTATGGCTGAGTAGTATTCCATTGTATATATACATATATGCCACATCCTCTTTATCCATTTATCTGTTGATGGACACTTAGGTTGCTTATCTTGGCAATTATAAATAATGCTGCTGTGAACATTAGAGCGCATGTATCTTTTTGAATTAGTGTTTTTAAAATAGGATATGGTTTTAAATAGGCTTCTATGGGCTAGCCTGGGAACTCAGAAACAGTGTAGTTAGATATGTTCCAAGTTCAAACAACTATTTTACACATGATCTGGAAGACAACCATTCAAAAATTAAGGACTGTCCATTTTTTTCTTTTAGAAGTAAACAGCTTGTCTTTGTGAGCAAACATTGTCTATGAATCTAAATGTAATTCAAAGAAATTACTCAAATTCATTAATGTTGCTAAGTATAAATCCATCATAAAATAACACCATGCAAAAGAACTGAGATAATTTTTATAATTCAAAGAGCATGATGAATAAGATCATCCCAAAATCTTTCTCAAAGTGAGGTACTGAAACCTTAAAAATTTTTTTTACTACAACAAAAGTTTTATTAGTCATCCTGTTTTCATTTTTCTCAATAGTAGCTGACTTTTCCCTTATCTCCCAAGAGTCATGTGCCAGAATCAAAAGGTCATCCCTCCCTCCTACATGTCTACTTTGAAGAGCTATACAAAGCAGTTTACAACAGGACATGGTGAAAAGAATATAAAGGAATATGCCCAATTAGAAATATAAGTAAGAATTTAGGGGATACCTCTTCCACTTTAACCTAAAAATGCTCTGTATTTATATTTTAAAATAAGGACTAATTAAATCAAAAGTCACTGCAGTGAATCAAAAATAACTGAGCAGTGGAAGAACTAAATCTCATTCACCAACCTGCCTTAGGTAAGTGGCCATGCTTTAAAACAATGCAATACAATGAAAAGGACAAGAATTTTAGGGTCAGACTTGGTTTTAAATCCCTGCTCTCCTACAGACTAGACCTTAAATAAATTAACATCTCTTATACATCACTGTATTTATAAAATGAGAAGAGTAAAATCTGCATCATGGAGTTACTATAAAGATTAACTGAAAATATTATAGAGAACACAAGGCAAGGCACATTGTAAGATTCAAAATCAGTAGCTGTTAGATCTCATTAAATCAACAATATAACTCCATAACTCAGGGCAGTCTAGAGCTGCGCTATCCTATATAGTAGCCACTAGCCACATGTGGCCACTGAGCACTTGAAATTTAGCTAGTCTGATTTGAGACAGGCTGTAGGTATAAAATAGAACGTTAGTACAAAAAAAGAATGTAAAGTATCTCAATAATTTTTAAACTGATTATGTTGAAATGATAATATTCTAGATTACCAGATTAAGTAAAATCTATTATTAAAGTTAACTTCACCTGTTTCTTTTTACATTTTAATATGGCTACTGAAATAACTAAAATTACACATGTGGTTTATATTTCTATTAGACAGCTCTGGTCTGAAACCACATCTTTGATACAATTTCAAATGCAAAATGAGATGAAAATTTTATTATGTGCTTCATATGAATTATCTAGGAGACTGAAGATCCTAATGTACTTTAAATTCCTTATAATTTAATTAGCATGATTTTAATGTTTATCAAATGCATTTTATTATTTCATCCCCCCCAATTTCTTGATTACCCCCATTCAATCTATTGCCTATTCATGGGGACACACCTCACCTTCCCACTTTACCAATAATAGTACTCAAGGTATCTTACAAACTGGATAAAGAACAGCATGTGACAGGCCATTCTTCTCTATCAGCTGCAAGTACTGTCTGTCCTTAGATAATGTTAACAGAAGACTCATCCATATTCCTAAGAAATGTTTTTCTGTCTCAAATTCACTACTATATTTTGGATTAAAGCAATGTATCCCATCTCTGTCTTTCCTATCAGCAAGTCTACCTTCTAGCAGTCCAGGAGGCTAAAATCTAGTTTCAAATTGTGCTTCATAATCTATTACATTAATATAACTTCAAAGACAGAAAATTCTTTTTCAACACCTAGAGATAAGGCACTAACTAGGTAATGTAAAAAGATGATTCCTTTTATCTGCTCAGACAACTTGAGAGAAAGTTTTAAAAAATACCGATAAGAACTATAAACTTAACCAACTCTTCCATTACTTATTAACATTACGGACAGGACATGTCATAGTGCTGAACACGTGCTGCTTAAATTAAACTAATATAGCTGGGAAATTCTTACAGCATTAAAAATATACATTTATACATCACTTCTAATTTCTCCAAAGCATTTCCATAAACATTATCACATCAGTTCCCTACAAAAGTCACTGGCTGGAAGTAAGAGCTGATTTTACTATCCCCTCATTTGACAGATGCAAAAACCAAAGCCCAGAGGTCACAAGCGATTTACCTGCCCAAATAAAGTTAGTAGGTGAGAAAAGATACATAAGAAAATCTACGGCTTCCCAGGGGCTAAGACTGTGGACCCTTAGTCAGATCATGGGTTCAAATGCTGGCTTTAAAACTTAGTAGCTGTGGGATCTTAAGATAAGTCACACCTAACCCTATTCCCTCTATATTTCAGTTTTCTCATGGAGATAATATTAATAGTTTCCCTCATGGAAATTAATATAAAGGTGCTCACACATAGAAAGTTCTCAATAAATGCTTTTATCATTTAAGGCTTTAGAATCTAAAAGAAGGGACATTTAAAGGTGATTTTCTTATCTTAAAAAACAAAGTAAGTCTTTTGTCATAAGCATAAGAACATTTCTAGAACATCTTAAACCACAATCATAAACATTTCAAATTGATAATATTTTCATTTTTGACAAATTCATTCTTCATGTCTCTTCCTTTTTTGCTATTACTTCTAAAATCCTGTAAGAAATGAAACTATTTCTTTTGTAGTAAACTTTATCATAGGGCATACTCAAATTTGCAGAAACTAATTTTTAAAGTCATGTTTCCAGAGTCACAGTAGACAAATCTGAAACAATGTTGCACAGTAACCAAATCTCAGTTCTGAAGGCTAGCTAGTGCATTTTAGGAGAAAGAAGAGAATGGGGGGGCTGGGAGGGAGAGGGAGGCGGTGTGCTGGGGAAACAGTATCCCTCCTACAATTCTAAAAAGTATATACTCATCTTCTGGTATCACATAGTAGGCGCTCAATAAATCATTTATGAGTGAGTAAATGGATGAATGAACAGAACTACATCAAGCAAGAAAGCATTTGTGTTACTGTAGTAGGCGTCCTTCTAAACCCAGAAGTCATTACCAAGGTTGACCAAGGTTCTAAGCCATAGCCCAGGGACTGGAAGAAACAAATATGCTAAGATTTCCTCCTGCTAATTAATTTCAATGACCCTCTTTATATGTGTTTAAAAAATTATACCTAGGTTGACATGTATACACTGATGTGTATGAAATGGATGACTAATAAGAAAAAATAAATAAATAAAAAATAAATTAACATTAAAAAAAATTATACCTAGGTGAATTCCTACAGAGCAAAAGCTTCCTTTATAAGTATAAAGTGCTTTCAAGAATTAGCCACAATCAGCAAATTCCTTTTGTACATATATACACACATAAAAGGGGTCTCTAACTGCAAAACAAAATTGATGTACTATGTGTTAAAATGCCCACTGCTCCTAAAGGATTTTTTTCCATTCATGTATATTCAGGACAGGAGAGCAATTGTTGGTATATACTTAATCACTTATCACTCAACTTGCAGTTTTGCACCCAGCCTTATTTTAAATGTTAGCTTGCCATTTGATATCAACATATTTATAAAGATGAATTTAGAAGTCATGTTGCAAAAACATTTTAAGCAAAAAACTATGGACATAGAGCAATAACTCTGCTACCCAGGCAAAACAAGTGGTATAATATTAAACTCTATACCTCTAGAAATAAAGAAAAAAAATTAAGACCTTGTAAAAATAATAATGACAGCTTCAATGTGACAGACTTATCCTATTTTCAGATATTACCTGTTGGTATAAATTTTTACAATCTTTTTAAAAAGCTAATTTCCTTAGAAATATATTTTCAAAAGAATGATGTAAAATGTAAAATTTAACTATAAAATGTTAGATAAATAAATATTAAAACCTAAATACTTCCTTCCTGGTCAACTCTTGTTCTGTTTTGTTTTTTAAGATATATATATATATATATATATGTGTGTGTATATATATATATATACACACACACACATATATATATTAATTAATTAATTAATTTATCTATCTATCTATCTATTTATTTATTTATTTGGCTGTGTTGGGTCTTCATTGCTGTGCACGGGCTTTCTCTAGTTGTGGCGAGTGGGGGCTATTCTTCATTATGGTGCATGGGCTTCTCATTGTGGTGGCTTCTCATGTCGCGGAGCATGGGCTCTAGGAGTGCGGGCTTCAGTAGTTGCAGCATGCGGCCTCAGTAGTTGCAGCACACGGGCTCAGTAGTTGCAGCATGTGGGCTCTAGGGAACATGGGCTTCAGTAGTTGTGGCACTTGGGCTCAGTAGTTGCAGTGCACGGGCTGAGTTGCTCTGCGGCATGTTCAATTCTTGTTTAAAAATTATTTTTGACAGTGATGCTAATAAGGAATATTAATTAGATCAAATTTTACGTAATTTTTTTTAACTATCACTTGTGTGATTCAGGTTAAAACATGCATTATTAAAACAGCAAAATCCAAATATACTGCTACTGTTTCACTTTAAAATCTGTTAAAAATAAATTCTGAGTATGAAAGCCAAAATATAGTTATGAGAAAATTAAAAAAATAAAGTTATGAGACAATACATGTTATAATAATTTCTACAATTAGTATTGTGCTGGATTCCCAAATTAAATAGTAGCAATTTTTAGTGTATAATAAATTAATACAGGATTAGAATAAAGATATACCATTAGTAATATGCTTTTCGTAAAGAAGTTACTACTACTTGCTTACCATATATTTTACAGATTTCCAAAAGTTTAAGGTATACTTCATTTTTCATTTATTTATTTACTTATTTAATTTTTGGCTGCGTTGGATCTTCGTTGCTGCGCATGGGCTTTCTCTGGTTGCGGCGAGCGGGGGTTACTCTTTGTTGCAGTGCGCAGGCTTCTCACTGTGGTGGCTTCTCTTGTTGCAGAGCGTGGGCTCTAGGCTCGCAGGCTTCAGTAGTTGCGGCACGTGGGCTCTAGAGCACAGGCTCAGTAGTTGTGGCGCACGTGCTTAGGTGCTCCGCAGCATGTGGGATCTTCCCAGACCAGGGCTCAAACCCGTGTCCCCTGCATTGGCAGGAGGATTCTTAACCACTGTGCCAGCAGGGAAGTCCAAGGTATACTTCATTTTTATACTCTTATAAACTAAATATCTCTTTGCACTGACGTTATAACCCCTTTGCTCTGAGGTTCCTTTTATTTATACAAAATATTTTTCAGATAGGTAAATATATAGAATGATTAGTGAGCGAGGAGAAGCTATTTTAAAACTTCATAACTCTACTGAGGAATCATAAAAATATCTAATTTTTTAAAACATCCCTGAAATTACAGAATGCTTCATTCCCACTGAAACAAATATATGCATACGGAAAATACATTCAAAGCTTTTTTAAAAGGTGCAAAAAAAGGGAGAACAAATGTACTAAAAGATTTTTACATCTTGAAAATGAACAATGGAAAACCTAAGTTTTAAAGTGGTAATGCAGGGGACTCCTCTGGTGGTCCAGTGGTTAAGACTCCGTGCTTCCAACACAGGGGGCGTGGGTTCAATCCCTAGTCAGGGAATGCCGTGTGGCCAAAAAATAAAAATGAAATAATTTTAAAAATTTTTAATAAAAAAATGGTAATGCAAATCAGAGGACCACTATCCCCACCAGTTTTGAGACTATGCAAATCTTTTAAAAATTAGAAATAGTATCATATGCCTTATAGTTTTACATATTATATAATTTGTATTATATTATAGCAGACTGCCCTCCTCATATATCAATGAATTAATTAATCTAAAACCTTATAGAAGGATAAACAGTTCCACATGATTCCTAATCGTCAAGTGAGTACAAATTTGTACTTTCTTGTACTAACGTTGTTAGGTTTCAAAGATTATCCTTGGCACTTCTAGGATTTCATGCATTAAGCAGCTTCACCCATCCATATCTTTCATAATTTCCTAGATAATAATAATAGTGGAGAACATATACAGAGCCCTTATGTACTTGCACATATTAAAAGGCAATCTAGCAGGGTACTTAAGTGCCACTATCTGAGTCCAAATACTGCCTCTGCACTCATGACCCCAGGCAAGTTATGTAACTTCTCTGTGTCTGTTTCTTTATCTATAAAATGGGATAAGTATCTGCCTCATGAAGATTACTTGACAATTATAACTGTTTAGGCTCAGTGCCTGGCACAAAGTGCTACATAAGGGTTAGCTGCTGTTATTATTATTCCTATGTGTCATGTGCTGAGTCGAGTACTTTACATGCATTATTTCATTTAATTCTCACTTAACTCTATTTTACAGATGAGAATATTGAGGTTTACAGGGGTTCAGCAACTTGCCTTTAATAAAAAAGCTAACAAGAGGAAGGGCCCAAATTCAAACCCAGGTTGCCTCTTCAATGATCCAAGCCCTGATATCTATGCCAATGTTTCAAACTAGGCTCCATGAATACACTCATAGGGAACTTACAAGTTTTCACTCTGATGATTTTTATTTTAAATTATGCTAGAGATAATTTTCAGATGAAAGACATTTTTACATAGTAGATTTTAATTTCTCAAATCATCAGACTGGGATATGCAATCCCCTGGTATTCCCAGGAATATTCTTAGAGGTCTAAGAATTTTTTTGTTCTTACAAAGTAGTCAACTTCTCACTCAGCTTTCATTCTTCAAGAATGAGGGCAAAAACTACTTTTCAAAATCCTTATGCCCATTTCATTACAGATTCAAAGTTTTGACCTTTTGGCTAGTCTAACTACTTAAAAAAGTAAAACTATAATTTTTTAAAAACTATGGTACCTTTTGCAGCACTCAGTCTTGTCTTTAAGAACAAAACACCCACACGAAAAGAAGAAACAAATATTAAAAAGGTATCTATTCCTTTAGTAAACAGTACTTTACTTTCACATTAAGCATCAGTCTCTTATCTTTAATCCAGTTATATAACTACAATAGCCTACAAGATATTGCTACTTGAATAACTCAAAAAATAAGTCCCAAATAAACTCATTTTCTCTATGCCACCTTCCCCCCAAAAAGATCCCTTTTCAACATCTCTAATTCCTGTCAATGGTATTACTGTTCTCTCAGTCATCCAGGCTCATGACCCTGTGGTCAAGAGAGAGAAATGAAAGAGCCTGTGCTCTTTTCCAGTGTACTCAATTCCTCCTGTAGGAACATTACCTCAAGGAGCTGTAATCTATCTGGCACAGTGGACATACACAATTATAAACATGAAATAAATGCTATGAAGGATGCATAAGATCTTCTTTGAGTAGAGAATGATGGGCCAAACTCTACGGTAAAGAGGATAGGGAGACAGAGAAGACATCCAGAGGTGAGACTTTTAAGAACGAATAGCAGTTAATAGAGAGGAAGAAACAACCTGTACATGCACAAAGGCACAAAAATCTCAGTGACATATTCAGTGAACACCAAGTAGTGTTCCAGAAAGTTCCAGTTTTCCAGAAAGTAAAGTGTGATAACAGGGACTGTTAGGCTTCCCTGGTGGCGCAGTGGTTGAGAGTCCGCCTGCCGATGCAGGGGACACGGGTTCGTGCCCCGGTCTGGGAAGATCCCACATGCCGCGGAGCGGCTGGGCCCGTGAGCCATGGCCGCTGGGCCTGCGCATCCGGAGCCTGTGCTCCGCAACGGGAGAGGCCACAACAGTGAGAGGCCCGCGTACCGCAACAGGGACTGCTAAGAAATGAAGCTAGAAAGAGCAGGCATACTTAGATCATGAACAGTTTAGCCAAGGAGTTTACATTCTATCCAATGAGTAAGGGAAAACCATTGAGTAATTTTAAGCATGAATGAATTACTGCATTCTTGTTTTAGAAATATTGCTCTGACACTGAAAAACAGACGGGAAGAGCTACAGCCGAGAAGCACGGACAACTGTTAGAAGACTGCTAAAATCAGTTCAGGCAAGAGACTAGCCTAGAGCAGTGGGGAATGGAGAGAAATAGATTGAGTCAAAAGATAGGGAGCAGGTAAAACTACAGGATTTGGTAACAAGATAGACTGTGGTTTGAGGTTTGGTAGGAAGATGGAGGAAAGGAAGGAATCAAGGCAAATTCAAGGTTTTTAGCTTGAGCTCTGGGTGGATGGAAATGCCATTAACTAAAACAGGGAACAAAACAGGAGAAACAAGGTAAAAGGAAGTAAAGCTGATGAGTACAGATGGTGTTAGTACTTCTGGTACATCCAGAAGAAATTGTCTAATAAATGGTTAAGTCTAGAACCCAAAAGAGAAAAATTTAAGATGAAAATATAAAATTGGGAGGTACTAGCCAGTAGAGTGGATGAAACTGCCTAGGAAAACTGTACGAAAGGATAAGAGTTCCAGAGACCACCAATATTTAAAACACAGGCAGACAAATAAATGAAAAGTAGAAGAGAGTGGTGATACAGAAGTTTGGAAAGGAGAGAGTTTCACGAAGAAGGGAATTGTCAATGTATTGAATGTATCAAAGAGGTGAAGAGAAGAACTTTAAAGCTTCTCTCAGTTGGCAATTGAGTGACAGAGAGGTTACAGAGGAATGGATGGTAAAAAAAAAAAAAAGCTAAACTAGACAGGGGTTGAGTGAATGGCAGGGGAGGAGAAAGTAATCTTGGCTGAGATGAGACTAAGAGCTAGAGGAGAACAGAGGATTAAAGAACATTTTCAGGATGGCAGAGATTTTAGCATTTTTATAGGGCTAGAAAGGGACCAGTGAAATGTGAGATTTTTAAATTATGCCTTTGTACTTAAACTTACTATAAGGAAAGTTACCCATTATACAATACTAAGTGAAAAAAGAAATTGAAGAATATGTATAGTAGAATGTTACTTAAAATAAAATTCAGACTGTTTTATGCCTTTCACGTTACTATCATTACCTTGTGTTAGCAACTATCTGAAATTCTTATTTGTTTAGCTGTCTATCTTCCCCCCTAGAATGTAAGCTCCATGAGAAGAGAGATTTCATCTGCCTTGTTCTCCACATATTCCTGCTGCTTAAAATAGTGCTTGGCACATAGTAGGCACTCTACTGTTGAATGAAAATGTGTATGTGCACACACACATACATATATATGAATGCATGTATTTACATGAAAAGCATAAAGAAAGTTCTAATTTATTATTTGAACTTATTTATGCCAGGGGTGAGTGTGAGACTAGGAGGAGAGGTAAACAATACTGATTCATTTTTTGCTTCATAGATCTCTATTCAAATTTTCTACAAAAATCATGTCTTTTGTAATTGAAAAACAACTTTTAATAATGATCAGATGAGCCTAAGAAAGTTAATCTATTCTGCCTCTCTATTTTCTTTTGGTGGGTTGTCTTGATCTAATCTGACTGCAGGCTGATCCTTGAGCTGTTTTGGTAGGGCAGTTCAAAGTCAGAATCTTAAACCTTAGAGCTGGAAAGAACGTAGACATCATCAAAGCCAACCCCCTAGTTTTACAGATGAGAAAGCAGACACTCATAGTAATTTAATAAAAGGTAACTTAATTAATAAAATTAGGGTACCGATGAGAAGTTTTTAAAGAACAAATGATTAAGAACTATTTAAAAGGCTAATCTATTATATGCTATACATAATTTAAATGATAACTAATGAAAGCTTACTAAAGCTTACTCTCACATATAATCTACAATCTTCTGGTGAAATTATTACTCAAAGTAAAACTACTTCCTTAAGCACACTATTTGACCAATGAACCCTACAGTTAAGCACTGGCTAACCATTATAATATGACAAAGGATTCAGAATACATAAATATAGGGAGTGAAGTTATTCACCATTAGGTGTGCAAACTAACTGAACTAACAGGCACTTCTTTCTACCAGGATACACAATAGGTCAAGTATATATTACATTTAAGGATTCATCGCACTTTGACTCAAATATCTGTATCAATGTCTACAATGTGTATTTAATAGAATTTAATAAAAATTAAATTTTGAATAGGTAAGAAATACACTACTAAGTATTTACAGAAATGACTTAACTATTTCTCTTTACATATATACTGTAGTTTACCAGGAATATAACAAATTTTATCTAAACTTCTGAATATCACTTTGAACTTGTTTACAAACTATCTCATTTGATCCTCACAACAACCCCATAGACAGCAGAAATCATTACTCCCATTTAGTCTATAAGAATGAGGCTCAGAAGTTAACTTGACTAAGGTCATTTCGACAAGTCCTAGGACCCAGATCCTCTACCTCTCAGCCACTGTTCTTTCCATCACCCAAGCTACCTCATATTTACCATTTATTAAAGTGCAAACCACTTTATAATTTCCTTCCTTCCACAATGGTGGAGGTGGGGAGGGCAGGTACCTAAGCCCTAGCAATCCTATCCCTTTCTATTCCATTTGAAAGTTTAGTACGTAAGAGAATATTAGCCATTCCTCTTAATAGTGACAAGAAAGATGTGACAAGTCACCTTAGTTGAGACCTGTGCACATCAGTAATTCTGTATGAAATCCTACCAAGTATTCAATTATTTTCTTAATTGTAATAAAAGTATCCTCTTATTTAGAAAGCTCTCTATAAACAATACCCAAAGTAGTATGGGCTTAACAGTTGAAAAAAATCTGAAACCAAATCTTAGTCCTATCACTCACTAGCTGTTCAACTGTGGGTACATTTCTTAACTTCTTTGAGTCTCACTGTCCTCATCTCTAGAGTGACGATGACACCATCTACCTCTGTGAGTTGGGCAGATTGAGTGATAATATGTGCAAAGCCTTTAGTTCTTAGAAAAGGGCCAGAACACACCAGGTTCTGTTGGAGAAACAAACATGCAGGAAGGCACTGCTCATGGGTAATGTCATTTATGTGAACTTTACTACTGTAACTTCTAGTGTGACCTTATTTCTTGTCTCTCTCCAATATCTGGGGCAGGATACAATATATCACTCTTGCTCCCAGGGTACCGACTTCAGCCCTCTTCTAAATCCTTCTAAATCCTCTAGTTAAGGAATATCATAATCTATTATTTGACTATCTTAGAATTGGCCATACCAAACCAAAGCTTACACTATTTTCACTCCACTCTTTAAGTCTGCTAACTGCATCATTCACTATTTTGAAATAAAATAAGAGTAAGCCAATTTTATAAATACAAATCATGATACAGCGAATTCATGTTGGGTGAAAAGGGCAGGAAGTTTCAGGGGGCAGGGGAAGGGGAGAAGGACCTAACATTGAGAAATTATGTATTCAGCAGTCCATCATGCACTAAATTTACTTTCTCTCTTTTAATCTTCCCAGGCATCATTCGAATCAAGATTAGCATCGTTTTACAGATTTTGCAAGGGAAGCTTAAACTCTGGCTCACTCCCCCTTGCTCAAGGTACTATAACCTACAGGAAGGCTCTTGCTCAACTCAAGGCCTTTCCTCCTCCTCTTGTAATCTCTGCCCAGAATGCTCTCCTGTCTCCTACAAGGCCGTCGCCTTCTCCTGCTTCAGGGCTCACTTCAAATAGTTCCTACGCTACCTCTAAAGTTGAATACACCAATTACTCCATCCTTATTTCCTTCATAGAGCACAAAACCATCAATATTCATCTTCTTCCTGTGTTGAAGGACAGCACAGATGATGCTGGCTTAATGAATGAGTGAACACACCTGCCTACAGACATTTAGCAAGTAAAAGGCAGGGCCTGGAGACCAATCCAGATTAATCTAACTGCAAACCCCTGCAGTTCCCTACCACTGTTTTTTTTCACTGGTGGAAGGGGAGGTGCTTCGGGCTGCGAAATCAATGTAGAGGTATGCCTTCCTACTTTCTATCTGTATTCATTCACTTTTAAAAAATTACAGAACTACCTACACATATACTTAATACTACAAAACATTTAACCAGAATTTCAAGAGATCTTACACTGACTTTTAGAACCACAACTCAATTTGGGAAGACAAAAACAAACAAAAACCCCACTGCATATATGATGCCCCTGAACAATCAAAATACCTCCAAACTGTTGAGTAATTGGATTGGCATCTCCACATATGGTTATTTAAGGCCAAAAGAAAATTTAAGTCACATGTATAAATAAATGCATTTTACTAACAGACTTGCCTGTAATATTTTGTTCTTTTATAAGATGTTCTGAATTTCCCAATACTTCATACAGAAAAATCTTAAAACCAGCCATCGGATTATCATTCTTATCATGGTAATCATGTTCTTTCTTAAAGAAAGATGATACGAATGCACTCTATCTGTTGTGTTTCACTATTAAACCATGTTCTTGCAGACAGAAGTCACCTCGGGTAAAACGCCCAGTGCGGTGAGAGCCGACCACTAACAACATTCCCTTTGTTGCCTTCCCCACGGGGTTTAATACTTACTGCTGAGTCCTCCATCCTCGGAGACTCCTGTCCCTCTCATTCCTAGGTAAGTCAGTCCCAGTATGAGGAAAAACAGGCAGGCAGCAGTTAAGAGAAACATCGACAAGTAGTGGGCACTGAAACCCCCAGTTGGGGACACCTCCTCCCGTTTAAATTGCTGAAGAAGTTCCTCCTCGGGTTCGGAAAGCTTCGGTTTGTTATATGTGTTCTTCAGGTAGGTATGATTGGAGCCCGTATGATTGGAGTGATTGATCCTGAGTGAACTAGAGGCGGCCACCGCCGCACTGGGAGGGAGGCTGTTGGAAAAAATCCTGGGGGAGTCCACGCCGAAGGCCACACCGCCGATATGATTATTGGTTTTAAGGGAGCCTGTGGACGAATCCAAGGTTGAGTCCACGTCCGCGAGCGGTGGCTGCAGGAGAGGGGCTAGTTTCTTAGCGTTAACGCGGTATCTAGGAATGGGGTTGGAGTCCGGGGGATCAAACCCTCCTCCCTGCTCCGCCGCCGCCGCCGCCGACGACGACTCTTCGACGTTTCGGCTCCTGTCTAGACTCCCGGCGGCCGCCGCCCTGTCATTCATCGCGATTCCTCCCCCTCCCTGAACTGAGGTTTCCAGCCGGCCGCCGGCCGATTTCGCAGGCAGGGGAGAGAGAGGCTTACTATGGCCCCGCCTGGGCCGATGCCGGGAAAGGGAGTCGTCCTTCAATACCTGTCGGCTGGAGGCCACGTCGTCGTCCTCCTCTTCTTCCGAGTCCGAATAGTTCTCCCGGCAGCTGTATGGGAGAAGCCGGCTGCCATTCACGGTCCGGCCGGACCACAGCGGCTCCTCGGCCTCCGGGTCCCTATCCTCGCCGTCCTCTCCCTCCTGCTCCCCGTCGTCCGCCGCCCCATCTCTCCCCGACGGGCTCTGCAGCTCGGCAGCCGCCGGCCTCCTGGTCCCCCACCACGAGTGGGGCTTCCTCCGCTCGGCCGAGTTGCTGTTAGTCACCTCGCTAGAGGCCAGGGGCGCCGACGTCGGTTTGAGCCCGCGATACTGGAGCGGAGCCCGGTCTTTCCTCCCGCCGCCGCCGCCGCTGCCGCCGCCGCCGCCCCCGCCGCCGCCGGCCTGGTCCCGGGGACTGGCCTCCACGTCCGACTCGTCCGAGCTGAAGCCCAGCAGTACTTTGCTGCCAGCCGTGGGGGCGGCCGAGGAGCCCCCGGGCCCTCCCAAGGGGCTCTCCGGGCCAGAAGCCGAGATCCGGCCCAGGCCCCCAGGAGTCCGTAAGTAGGAGAGGTCGCCTGAGACCTGCCGGACCCCCATCCCCACGGCCGCCGCCGCTGCTCCCGCGGCGGCGACCGTGGCGGTTGCCGTGTTATTGTTATTACTGTTCCGCGTCTTGGTGCTGCGGCCCCCGGACCGGTGCTGCTGCTGCTCTTCCTCTCGAAGCTTCTTCAGCTTCTTGAGGTAGACCGGGCGGGTGCTCTCCGTCACTGGGCCAGGAGATAGGCCGTAACGGCGGAGCTGAGAGAAAAGCTCCTCATCCGAGAGCTGTTGAGGCGCCGAAGCCGCTGCTGCCGCCATTTTCTCTCCAGGGTGTTTTACAAGCTCCGCGCTACCGGAAGTGACGCGCCGCCCTAGACCCTGAACTAGACCGGACTGCGTCGCCCTCCCAAGCGCCACTGGCGCCTTGGCCAATGGGAGGCGCGGGAGGAGCTCACCTGAGCGGGAAAGGGCCACCTGAGTCGCGCGCGGCAGAGACTTCTGCGCTTTCACCTCGGGGTGCCAGCGCCTTCTTCCCCTCCCATTCTGCCACCTTCTCCGGCTGTTCTCCGCCCTGTCCTTCCCAGCGCCTCTCCCGGGAACTGCCTCTTGCCAAACCACACCTTGACCTCTTCTTCCCAGGTTCCTGCCACCGGGCAGTAATATTGAAGGGAAAACTGAAGTTCATGGCAGTGGTTTTCTTTCATCTTGATTACCGCTGCCAAGGGGAGCTTAGAGACTTAAAGAAATCTTGATGGCCAGACGACTGGTAATTTCCCTGACTCCTGGTTCCCTCTTTTCGCTTTGTCTTTCCGACTGACTTACCAAAAAAAAAAATGAGTTACTCTCGCTGCTCATTTGAGAAGCCTCTCCTCTAACATTCCAAGGAAAAGATAGAGTAAGCCAGCCCCTATACAGTTTTCTTCAAGAGTAATGGCTATTCGTTCCCTAGTTAGTTGTAAGGTATTATCGTTTTTCCCCTTTTAAAACCTGATAACCTTGATAGGTCGTTGTTTTTGGAATTGAAAGAGCCAATCACATTATATGACTGAAAAAAAAAGAGAACGTGCCATCCTGCTTATTTCCTTCTTAAGACCTTTCCAACCTATAGTTATTTATTTATTTATTGTTAATGAGTATTTTTATGCATTTGTTTTCCTATTTTTTAATTTATTTATTGTCTTATCCCTTTGAACTGTAAGCTTTATGAGCAGAGGAACCTTGCTTCACCCCTTTAGTGCCTGACACTTCAGGCACGTTCAGTAAACGTTTGTTGAACTAATTAATGAATTGCAAAGCTAGGTTAGTGTGAGATGAATATTTTGACATGGGAGTAGTGACAGATGAAGAGGAGAAACCTTCACACACAGTCAAAAAAACAGAAACGATTAAGGCCTGGATATCCAACCCCCTCATTTATAGACTAGGAAATGAATCTCAGATGAAATTTTCCCAGTTTGGTAAAGATCGCTTCCCTTTTCCTCCAACACTGGCAGAGCTGACACTTCTTGAATACTTAAACCCTAGCAGCTACATGGCAGCATCTAGCACAATATCTGGCACGCTATGATAATTTTTGTCAAATAAATTATTTTGCCCTATTACATTATACACATCTGAATGGAAAAATACGTTAGTCAAAAGCATAGATACTAGCTTTTCAACATCCTGAATCCAACAGCAGAATAATACTCAGTAACCTGAACTTTTGACTTTTGACTTTTCTTAGCAAAAGCTTGCTCTCTCCTCAAAAATACTCTTACGTGGATGGGCACTTCCTTGTCCTTTATCAGAGGACTTTAAAATCTACAAATATTCCTGAATTCTAGGACTGTTAAGTACTTTAAAAAGTGCTTGACATAGAAAATTTTAGCCACTACGATGATAATGACCCCAAATTTATTACCATAATTGTCTGGGTGGGGAATCAAATGATTACAAACGTATTAGACCTGTGTCTCAGGATAGCAGAGGAGTTAAGCTGTGAGTCTGAAGTTAAGCAAAACTGGATGGGGACCCAGCCCTGTCGCTTACTTTCAACATTTGTTCCACACCCTACTGGCTCTCCAGGTAGGAATCATAGAAGTCAGCCTCTGATTTTCAGACATCTTTTGATATCCTATAAGGATTTGCAGACCATTTATATTTCTGCCTGTGACTTAGGGCAAGTTATTTAATCTTTCTGAGCCTTAGTTTCTATATAAACAAAAGAGAGATGATGAACCTTCCTCAGAAGGCTTTTTTTTTTTTTTTTTTTTTTTTTGTGTGTGGTACGCGGGCCTCTCACTGTTGTGGCCTCTCCCGCTGCGGAGCACAGGCTCTGGATGCGCAGGCTCAGCGGCCATGGCTCACGGGCCTAGCCGCTCCGCGGCATGTGGGATCTTCCCGGACCGGGGCACGAACCTGTGTCCCCTGCATCGGCAGGCAGACTCTCAACCACTGCGCCACCAGGGAAGCCCCAGAAGGCTATTTTAAGGATTAAATGAGAATATGTCTGCATAGTTCTTAGCACCACACCTAACACACAATGTACATTTAAATGTTAGCCAGTAATGTACAGCTAAGCATTGTGTGTGTGTTTGGTAGCATGGCTTCTGAGAGAGAACTCCATGTAACAGCAGTTAAGGAAAATACCACTGCACAGACAGAAGTAGAAATGGTGAACCTTTGCCCAAGGCATCAAATAATCACATTTAGTAATTAATGAAGACAAAGGGGTTTGGCAACCATAGTTGTTTTAGCCCTTGGGGGCAGAAAGATTTGGAATGAACTAGGAACCAAAGGTCTGGAGTCTCCAAGTTATGGGACTTAGGGAAAATCTTAGGTTCTCAGAACCTCAATTTATTCTTTTCTAAAATGCTGATAATATTGTCTATCCTTCTTGGGCACACAATTAATATTCAATAAGTATCTGTTAAGAATAATGAATGAATGTATGTGAAAATTCTGTTCAAATACATTGTTTACATGCTAGGTATTAAAGCCAGATAGTCACAACGATGAAAACTACAATTGGTATAAACTTTATACTTTACAAAAAGATTTTATATACATGGTCTCATGGAGTCTACAAGAAACCTTTTCTCCTTAAAGATACTGAGGGCATGATTTATTGCATGGAATTATGTGGGCTTATAATTACTCTTTGAGTGTTTGAGCAGATCTTATACTTTCTCAGGAGAACCTTCACTGACTTAGCACTGTCACTACCTGCTTCCAAAGTTCTCCTCATTTACCAATGGATCTTACTCCTGTTTCCAGATTGGCTAACTTTTAAAGCACAAGCCTCTAAATTAGCAACCTGCACCCATGGTCTACAGGGAATGCAATCTCAAACTCACTCCTGCTCTACAGCTTTCAAAATTTTGACTAAGGGAAACATTTATGAAGGATTATAGCAGGATAGGCAGTCTATCTCTTCCTCTATATGTTTTTAATATTATCTCTGCCTTAAGCCTGCTGGTCAGAGACCAGTGAAGCTTGGGCCACATTGCTAACACCATACTCCCCCTGGTTCCCAGTTAAAATACCTATTGCCATACTTCCCTTCATAGTCAGGACATCAGCCTTTATTGAAGGACCTTCTAAAGAATGATATGACACTCAACATTATGTTCAGAGATATTGTTAAGTGTTTATTTCCTTAGAGAATGTCCTTTCAGGCCTCAGTATTAGAAATAGTTGTACTTTTCCAGACAACTCATTTGTTGGGTTTTGGATTGGTTTTGCTTTGTTTAATCTATTTATCATTATTTTTTATTGAGGTAAAATTCACATAGCCTAAAATTAACCATTTAAAAGTGCACGATTGGTGGCATTTCGTACATTTACAAAGTTGTGCAACCATCACCTCTATCTAGTTCCAAAACATTTTCAACATTCCCAAAGGAGACCCCATACCTATTATGCAGGCGTTCCCTATTTCTCCCCCTCTTCAGCCCCTGGCAACCTAATTTGCTTCCTGTCTCTATGGATTTAACTATTCTGGATATTTCATATAACTGGACTCATACAATAATGTGACCTTTTGTGTCTGACTCCTTTCACTTAGCATTTTGAAATTCATCAGGATTTAGCATGTGTCAGTACTTCATTTCTTTTTATGGCTGCATAGTATTTCCTAGTATGGATATACTACATTTTGTAGATAATTCATCCATTGATGGAAATTTTGGTGGTTTCTACCTTTTGCTATTGTGAATAATGCTGCTATGATGTACAATATGTACACTGATGTACAAGTATCTGTTTGAATACCTGTTTTCAATCATTTTGGGTGTGTACCTAGGAATTTCAGTTCATATGGTAATTGTATATTTCACTTTTTGAGGAATCACAAAACTACTAATTTGTTTTTAACCTTATGAATGGATGCTGTTGGTTTGCTGACTTGCCATGTTTCCCTGTTTGAGATGACAGCTAGGAAGTTCATACTCAAATTTGTGTCCCAACTATAGCAAGTGTTTAGGGCTACATAGCATATATTTTAAAAATTAATCCCATTGCTGATGCCATCTAAATTTTCTGACTTTATATTCATGTGCCTCATTTTAAAAAGTGATTTCAATTTATTTTCTCTTCCAAAAAATGATATGCATCTTTTTAGCTGTCTTTTAATTATTTGGGGAATACCATATAATTCCTTTGACAATCCAAAGGGTAGGTTTTATTAGTTTTCATCTTTTACAAACAAGGAAACTGAGGTTAGAAAAGTTACTTGATTCAAGTCTCAAGAACCAGATGGAAATCTGAAACCTATGACCTCAGAGTCCAAATTTCATGTTCTTTCCACTATAGCATACCACTTCTTGAATACCTTTCTTAATTCATACAGTAATATGTGTAAAAATAAACTTAGTTCCCTCTTTTCTCACCCATCCTAAAGAGGGAGTAGTCTGTAATGAGGTGAGGAAGAGGAAAAAGCTTTTACAGTTGACCTATTTCTTAGTTTTATTTCTACGTGCAACAACTGGAAAGAAAACTCAGAAATATAAACTGATTATTTCACTTAACTTTTTAGCAGATCAAAGAAGTAACACAATATCATAATGATGGTATCACTTAACTTCTCTTAAAATGCCTCAAGGATGTCTTCACTAGTTCGATCGACAAAGTTCCTGATGTTTATTTTTCTTTTTAATTGCTTAACTTTTATTCAACACTAGCAGTGATTCTAAGGAAGAAGCCAGAATAAACAGGCTGAAAATACAACATGGTATTGAGAAATGTTAGATAAAATTCTTATCCTATGTTGTTGTGAGAATTAACCAAGAAAGTCTCATAACAAGAGCATCTGTTTTATTTTTCTGTATATAACTCAAACAGGTAAGGAACAGTCATACAACTCCAGTAAACAACATACATATGATTGATAATTATAATCTACTCTGTGCAAGAAGGTGAATTGCTAAATCATGTACTGGGAGTCATAGAGAGTATTTCACATTAATATGTGAGGGACAAGGGTCTAAAAGTTACGAGATTTGAGTTCTATTTCCAGTCCTGCAGTTAATTAATTGTAGTAATATTTTACATTTTTTAAATTGCCTCATAATCAATAGCACCTTTTCATGATCTCATTTGATCTTTCCACCAACCCTAATAGGAAAGCAATTATAATCCTTGTTCTGTAGAGGAGAAAACTAAAGCTTAAGAAAGTTTGATCATTTGTTCTTTGTGAGAGCTTACTAGATGAGATCCAAAATCATTCCTAGATTGTCTCACCCTAAGTTCACTGTTCTTTCCAGCCCACCACAATGCCTCATATGAGTTGATTGTACTTCACAGAATGAGTCATTTAACCTCTTCTCTTTTAGTTTCTTCATCTGTAAAATGAAGAAGTAAGAATACTTGACCATTAAGGTCTCTTACAAATTCAAAACTTTCTGAAAGTACTTTCGTATAATACTTCTTATTGTACATTTTTATTAGACTTATTTATATACTTGCCTTATTTCTCATGTTCTTTGAGATAAGGATCTGTGTCTGATTGAAATTTGCATCCCTCCAAGCTCCTGGCTTATTAAGTGATACCACATGTCACAAAATAGTATTAGAAAGACTTTCAGGTGACACACAAAGAAGAAATATATTAGGGATAAGACTTGTATCGGATTATCTAGAAATAGGAGAGAAATGTGAGTCTACAAATTCAGCATGAAGTTTAAGGAATACCTGTAAAGAGGCTTATGACCCAGGCTGCTCTAGAGATTTGGTTTCCTTGAGCAGCAAAAGGCATCTTAACACCAAAGTTTTCTGTCCCACATCATATAAGCAATGGTGTAAAGAGATCTAACGCCTCAGTTTATGATTATCTATTCTTTTCAATGCAATCCTTTAAGTGTTGTTTTATTTGTTATACAGGAGCTTCATAGGAGATAGGCATAGAGAATCATGAGGTTTGTGTTTTATAATACTTTCAAACTTTGGGTTATGTATCCTTTGATGTTTCTTATCCATCCTTCCCAGAAGCTTAAGCATGGAGAGAAGGGATAACGGGGAGAGGACCACTTTAAGTTTTTGTTGATGGGATGCAAAGCTTTGTCGCCCATCACTCATGACTGAAACTTGTTCCTGACCCCTGCTTGCCTCTAAATAAGATCATTTCTGGCCACCCATACAAGAGGAACATTTCTTCTTCTTCTTCTTCTTCTTTTTTTTTTTTTTTTTTTGGCTGCATTGGCTCTTCGTTGCTGTGCACGGGCTTTCCCTAGTTGCGGTGAGCGGGGGCTACTCTTCTTTGCGGTAGGCAGCCTTCTCATTGTGGTGGCTTCTCTTGTTGCGGAGCATGGGCTCTAGGCTCATGGACTTCAGTAGTTGTGGCATGTCGGCTCAGTAGTTGTGGCACACGGGCTTAGTTGCTCTGCGGCACGTGGGATCTTCCCAGACCAGGGCTTGAACCCGTGCCCCCTGCATTGGCAGGCGGATTCTTTACCCCTGCACCACCAGGGAAGCCCTGCAACTTACATTTTTGATCAGTACTTCATTTGTGCAATTCAGATGTATGTAACTCCAATTCAGGCATTTTCCCTATATCAAATCAATGAACGTCATGCCAACTTTTCAGTTGCTCATGTGTATTTTGTCAAGTCTCTAATTAAGACTACAGGGTCAAGTCTCTAATTAAGACTACAGGGTCTTACAGGGTTTGTTCATTCACTTGTTCAACAAATATTTATTGAGTGCTTATTGTGGGCCAAACATTGTTCTAGGTGATGGAGATACTACAGTGAACAAAATAACATCATAGACCTTATATTTAGCTCAAGAAGATAGACATTAACAAATAGCATGTAATGCGTCAGTTAATGAGAGGTGCTAAGAAGAAAAACAAAACAAGGTAAATGGGATAGGGCGTAAAGGTGACAGGTGGACGATGCTATCTCACGTGGGTTGTTAGGAAGACCTTTCTGATAAAGGGCCATTTGTGTAGGCATCTGAAGGGAATGGTAAGGACAAAAACCCAGAGTGAGAATGTGCAAGGTGGGATCCTGCTTTCACAGAAAGGAGACCAGCATGGCTGGTGAAGAGGGGTGGGGTGGGGCATGAGCCATGGAAGATGAGGTCAGAACAGCGGTGGAGAAAGAATGGACATCTTGTAAGGCCTTTTAGGCTATGGTAAGGACTTTGGATTTCACTCTGGGTGAGATGAGAAACCAAAGTAGTGTTTTGAGGAACAGAGCAACGTGATCTAATTTACTTGTAAGACCTGTTGTGTTGAGAATAGACTTTAGGAAGGAAAAGGGAAAGAAAAGAGATAAGTTAGGAGGCTATTGCAAAAATCCAGGTGAACAAGATTACGGGTTGGAACATAGTAGTAGGGGGTGGAAGTAAGAAGCATTGGGATTCTGAATATATTTTAAAGGTAGAACTAAGCAGGATTTACTTACAGATTGGATGTTGGATATGAGAGAAAGGAGTCAAGAATGACTCCAAGTTTTGGGGGCTGAGTATCCAGAAGAAAGGATTTGTTATTTACTGAGATGTGGCAGCCTGGAGATACAATATTTTTCGGGGGGAGTCAAGAGATTCATTTGGATATGTTATATTTGGGATTTCCAAGTAAAAGAGTCTGATAAACAGATGTATTATGAGTCTGGGCTAAAGTTATAAATATGAGTATCAGCAGCATATGGATGGAATTTAAAGCCATGGAAAATAACTAGATAGAGAAGAGAAAATGTAAGGGAACTGAGCCCTGAAGTACTGCAACATTTAGGGGATGAGAAGATAACACGAAACCTGCAGAGGAGACTAAAAACAAGCTGGTGGTGTGTGAGATAGAGAAAAACTAAGAAAGTGATGTCTTGGAAGGTACTAAGCCAAATTTCCGAAGATTCTCCTCATCTACCCTCCCTGTGGATAATGGACTCTTCCCATGAAGTCCTAAAGTTGATTATTGCCCCAAAGTTAAGGAACTCAAATATAAATCTGAGTAAATTTATAACTAATTAAACTAAATTAAGTAAAACTAAATTAAAAACTAAAATGTTTATAAAGTTTCATACAGTAGTGGGATTATGAATAATATAATATGAATTTTGCTTTAATCATTTTAAATGTTTAATCACATTTTTAATAAAAATTAGCTTTGTAAAAGAATCTGAGGTAAGGTCCCAACTCATCTTTCTCTTCTGCGTTCATATTAACTTATGTTCCCTTCTTAGCATTTTGACATTTTTGTGTAAAAGTCCAAGTGGTACATTTTTTCTAAAGGAAAGAAGTAATTGATGGCTAATGTCTGAATCATTTAAACTTCTTATAAAAAGATTAACTATTCTTATTTAAATAAGATGCATTATTGTTATTAAAGTCTTTAGTACCCATGGGTTTTGGTTGGGGTCTGAGCTACAAAACTTATACTCAGTAAGTGGAAAATTCTTTCTAGTTTAGCCCCAGTGGTTCTTTAATTACTTACCTAAACTTCTTGGTTTCAATTTGGTGTTTTAGGACTCTTAAAAGGCTTTAGCTCTTATAGGCCCTGCACCTCTGTTCCTATTTGAAATGCAGCATGAGTATCTTAGTCATTATAAAAGCCACCAGACATGTACCTTAATGAAGACAAATGTGCAAGTAAGATTTGTGTTATTCTTGAGTGTGAGCCAGCATGACAGCTTTTCAAAAATTCAAAAGCTGAGAGGGATCTTAGAAAGTAGGTAGGCAAATCCTATTGTTTTTAGGTTAAAAAAATAAAGCCTAGGGCTTCCCTGGTGGCACAGTGGTTGAGAGTCCGCCTGCTGATGCAGGGGACGCGGGTTCGCGCCCCGGTCCGGGAAGATCCCACATGCCGCGGAGTGGCTGGACCCGTGAGCCATGGCTGCTGAGCCTGCGCGTCCGGAGCCTGTGCTCCGCAACGGGAGAGGCCACAGCAGTGAGAGGCCCGCGTACCGAAAAAAAAAAAAAAAGTCTAGCAGGTTATATTATTTGTCCAAGGTGCCTCAACTAGTTAGTGAGAAAATGAAGGTTAGAACACAGGCATCCTAACTTCAGACCAGCTCTCTATACTATGGAGCTATATTTTAAGGGGAAAAAAAGTAACAGGATAAGAGAAGAAGCTTAGGAGTTCCCTGGTGGTGCAGTGGTTAAGAATCCACCTGCCAGTGCAGGGGACTCGGGTTCGAGCCCTAGTCCGGGAAGATCCCACATGCCGTGGAGTAACTAAGCCCATGCGCCACAACTACTGAGCCTGTGCTCTAGAGCCCTCAAGCCACAACTACTGAGCCCGTGTGCCACAACGACTGAAACCCGCGTGCCTAGAGCCTGTGCTCTGCAGTAAGAGAAGCCACCGCCATGAGAAGCCCACACACCTCAACGAAGAGTAGCCCCCACTCACCGCAACTAGAGAAAGCCCATGAGCAGCAATGAAGACCCAACGCAGCCAAAAATAAAATATAAATAAATAAATAAATTTATATTAAATAAAAAAGAGAAGACGCTTGTCTGATTGTAACTTGGTTAAGGGTCTCTGGCCATTTTTCTTATTTTATATCAATACTCCGTTGTCACTGCCATGATCTCACTGAACAACCCTATTGAATGGCAGAAGCAAGTTATTATGATTCTCAGTTTATATAGGTGATGAAATTGAGGCATAGAGTTTCATTCACTTCTCCAAGATCACAAAGCTAGTAGATGTGATAGTACCTAGGTCTTCTGAATTCTATTTAATTTTTCTTTCTATAATTAATCATATCAGGAGAAATATTTAAATATCTAGCAAAATAATCTCAGCAAAAGAACAAAACAAAACAACAACAACACTTTTGAGGTGCATACCAGTTGGAAGACGAGGGGGACAGGCTGATGCTGGAAAATGTAATGGCTGAAAAAATAGTAACAACTAACAGTGTTGCCATAGTAGCAAAACTGAGCAATTAGAAGCATCGATGCAAATGTCTTTGAACAAAAAGAATCAAATTCTATGAAAGAAGTAATTTTTGGTCAGTCCTTACATTGTTTCAAGATACCAACTGCACAAATGCAAAGATGAGTAGATTTGAATTAACATCAATTTCTGGGTGAAGACATGGGAATTTTCGTTCATTAAAAACAGAATGGCTCCAATGTTATGACACGGCTGCCACAAAAGCTATTGTAACCCTATGTGACAGTGATAAAAGGATGTATGGAGTAAAATTCGCTGGTTATGCTAAAATTGTATCACCATGTTAATCTTGGTGCCACATTTTAAGAAGGACACTAAAAACCTAAAGTTCGTATAAGAGGCTGACCAGAATGGAAGTCTGGAAGCCATTTGAGCCATTGAGGAGCTTTTTAGAAACTAGGGCATTAATTTGAAAATAAGGAGAATTAAGGGTTCTCTAAATTTATTCATTCACTCAACTAAAATTTATTGAGTGCTTACTACATGTCAGATTAGGTTGGGCCTTTTAGGTGACTGCAAAGACCTTGTCTAGTTTCTGCGTGAGTTGGGGAGCCACGTGGAGGATTTTAGATAGAGGAGTGACTGTATCTCACGTGTTTTTGAGGCATCATTCTGGGAGTTATGTTGCAAACTAGGCTGTTGGGGGTGGGGCTAGGGTGGAAGCATGGAGACAAATCAGGTTACTGAAATAATCAGGCAAGAGCTGATGTTGTTTGGACCAGAGTGGTGGCAGTGGAGGAAAAGAGAAGTGATTGGATTTAGGATATATTTTGAATTGGGGGTATATTTCATATATGTGAAGGGTTTTTTTAGGTTAAACTTAATTTAAATCTCTGTGTCTCCAGAAGATAGCACCAGGATCCATGGATGGTGTTGGGAGGGGAAATGGGAGCAGGAGGACGGGATTTGCCAATTGACAGACTTTTCAATGGCAGAGAGAAGAAGTGGGAAGGGGGGCAGAGCTGGAACATAAGTCTCTCCCTCTAATGTCATAGCATTTTGACTCAGTGTCACAGAGGGAGACAACATTCATAGCTGTGAGAAATATTATAGAATTTCAAAAAGTTCATGAAATTAGCAATATAAATTGCAAAGCAAAACTATTATATTTGTTCCACAACAGTGTAAAAACAATACACTTTTTTACAAAATATAAAAGGAGAAGAAAGACTATGACCCACCACTTTCTTAAAGAGTCACTTGGAATTACTAATAACAAGTTACCTGCATGACCATCACCACCTCACACGCCCATTCATCCCACAATCATTTTTTGCACTCTACAACTATGAAACATAAGAAGTAACTAATAGGGGAATTCCCTGGCTGTCCAATGGTTAAACTCAGTGCTTTCACTGCTGTGATTCAGGTTCAATCCCTGGTGGGGGAACTAAAATCCCAGCCAAAAAAAAAAAAGTGACTAATAGAAAAATGAACAGCAAGGCTAAATATATACGAATATTTCTACTTCAAAATGGTCTGATGTAAAAGTAATTGAAATTGGACTCATAGGACATGAACACCATACCTATGCCATTTGGGGAAGAAGAATTGAAATGTGGGCTGAAAGCAAGTCTAACATAAAAGCAAAAGAGGACTCTTAACTAGTAAAGGTATCACAATAATGGACTGATTTTTTTTTTATTGAAGTGTACTTGATTTACAATGTTGTGTTAGTTTCTGGTGTACAGCAAAGTGATTGCTATATATATATATGTTTTTTTTCCCCCTGTGCTATACAGTAGGACCTTGTTGTCTTGTTGTTTATCTATTTTATATACAGTAGTTTGTATCTGATAATCCCCTTTTGGCCATCTGCATGTCTTCTTTGGAGAAATATCTAGGTGTTCTGCCTGTTTTTTTGACTGGGTTGTTTGCTTTTAGTGTACGAGCTGTTTGTATATTTTGGAAATTAACCCCTTGTCGGTCATATCGTTTGCAAATATTTTTCTCCCAGTCCGTAGGTTGTCTTTTTGTTTGCTTATGGTTTCCTCTGCTGTGCAAAAGCTTGTAAGTTTGATTAGGCCCCATTCATTTATTTTTGCTTTTATTTCTATTGCCTTGGGAGACTGACCTAAGAAAACATTGCTATGGTTCATGTCAGAGAATGTTTTGCATATGTTCTCTTCTAGGAGTTTTATGGTGTCGTGTCTTATATTTAAGTCTTTAAGCCACTTTGAGTTTATTTTTGTGTATGCTGCAAAGGAGTGTTCTAACTTCATTGATTTACCCGCGGCTGTCCAGCTTTTCCAACACCATTGCTGAATAGACTGTCTTTCCTCTGTTGTATATTCTTGCCCCCTTTGTAAAAGATTAATTGACCATAGGTGTGTGGGTTTATTTCTGGGCTAAAAGATCTAAAAAAGAGTGGATATATGTATACGTATAACTGATTCACTTTGATGTACAGCAGAAATTAACACAACATTGTAAGTCAACTATACTCCAATAAAAATTAATTTTAAAAAATAAGAGGGATTGCTTTTTTTACTGTCCCTTTCTGATATTTCATCATTAGTGTAAAGAAATGCAACCGATTTCTGTATGTTAAACTGGTATCCTGCTACATTGCTGAATTCGTTTATCAGTTCTAGCACTTTTTGTGTGGAGTCTTTAGGGTTTTCTATATATAGTATCGTGTCATCTGCATATAATGGCAATTTTACCTCTTCCCTTTCAATTTAGATATCTTTTATTTCTGTTTCTCATCTGATTGTTGTGGTTACGACTTCCAAAACAATATTGAATAGAAGTGGTGAGAGTGGGTATTCTTGTCTTGTTCTAGGTTTTAGTGGGAAGGATTTCAGCTTTTCACTGTTGAGTATCATATTGGCTGTGGATTTGTCACAAATGGCTTTTATTATGTTGAGATATGTTCCCTCTATATCCACTTTGGTAAGAGTTCTTTTTTGTTGTTTATTTTTTAACATCTTTATTGGAGTATAATTTCTTTACAATGGTGTGTTAGTTTCTGCTTTATAAGAAAGTGATTCAGGTATACATATACATATTTCCACATAACTCCTCCCTCTTGCATCTCACTCCCACCCTCCCTATCACACCCCTCTAGGTGGTCACAAAGCACGGAGCTGATCTCCCTGTGCTGAGCGGCTGCTTCCCACTAGCTATCGGTTTTACACTTGGTAGTGTATACATGTCCATGCCACTCTCTCACTTTGTCCCAGCTTACCCTTCCCCCACCCCGTGTCCTCAAGTCCATTCTCTAGTAGGTCTATGTCTTTATTCCTGTCCTGCCCCTAGGGTTTACATGACAGTCTTTTTTTTTTTAGCTTCCATATATATGGGTTAGCATACGGTATTTGTTTTTCTCTATCTGACTTCACTCTGTGTGACAGACTCTAGGTCCATCCACCTCACTCACTACAAATAACTCAATTTCATTTCTTTTTATGGCTGAGAAATATTCCATTGTATATATGTGCCACATCTTCTTTATCCATTCATCTGTTGATGGACACTTAGGTTGCTTCCATGTCCTGGCTATTGTAAATAGAGCTGCAACAAACATTGTGGTACATGACTCTTTTTGAATTATGGTTTTCTCAGGGTATATGCCCAGTAGTGGCATTAATGGGTTGTATGGTACTTCTATTTTTAGTTTTTTAAGGAACCTCCATACTGTTCTCCATAGTGGCTGTATCAATTTACATTCCCACCAACAGTGCAAGAGGGTTCCCTTTTCTCCACACCCTCTCCAGCATTTATTGTTTGTAGATTTTTGGATGATGGCCATTCTGACTGGTGTGAGGTGATATCTCATTGTAGTTTTGATTTGCTTTTCTCTAATGATTAATGATGTTGAGCATTCTTTCATGTGTTTGTTGGCAATCTGTATATCTTCTTTCAAGAAATGTCTATTTAGGTCTTCTGCCCAGTTTTGGATTCGGTTGTTTGTTTTTTTTTTTGATATTGAGCTGCATGCGCTGTTTGTAAATTTTGGAAATTAATCTTTTGTCAGTTGCTTCATTTGCAAATATTTTCTCCCATTCTGAAGGTTGTCTTCTCATCTTGTTTATGGTTTTCTTTGCTGTGCAAAAGATTTTAAGTTTCATTAGGTCCCATTTGTTTGTTTTTGTTTTTATTTCCATTGCTCTAGGAGGTGGGGCAAAAAGGATCTTCCTCTGATTTATGTCATACAGTGTTCTGCCTATGTTTTCCTCTAAGACTTTTATAGTGTCTGGCCTTACATTTAGGTCTTTAATACATTTTGAGTTTATTTTTGTGTATGGTGTTAGGGAGTGCTCTAATTTCATTCTTTTACATGTAGCTGTCCAGTTTTCCCAGCACCAATTATTGGAGAGGCTGTCTTTTCTCCATTGTATATTCTTGCCTCCTTTATCAAAGATAAGGTGACCATATGTGGGTGGGTTTGTCTCTGGGCTTTCTATCCTGTTCCATTGATCTATATTTCTGTTTTTGTGCCAGTACCATACTGTCTTAATTACTGTAGCTTTGTAGTATAGTCTGAAGTCAGGGAGCCTGATTCTTCCAGCTCCGTTTTTCTTTCTCACATTACTTTGGCTCTTCAGGGTCTTTTGTGTTTCCATACAAATTGTGAAATATTTTGTTCTAGTTCTGGGAAAAATGCCAGTGGTAGTTTGATAGGGATTGCACTGAATCTGTAGATTGCTTTGGATAGTATAGTCATTTTCACAATGTTGATTCTTCCAATCTAAGAACATGGTATATCTCTTCATCTGTTTGTATCATCTTTAATTTCTATCATCAGTGTCTTATAATTTTCTGCATACAGGTCTTTTGTCTCCTTAGGTAGGTTCATTCCTAGATATTTTATTCTTTTTGTTGCAGTGGTCAGTGGGAGTGTTTCCTTAATTTCTCTTTAAGATTTTTCATCATTAGTTTATAAGAATGCAAGAGATTTCTGTGCATTAATTTTGTATCCTGCTACTTTACCAAATTCATTGATTAGCTCTAGTAGTTTTCTGGTAGAATCTTTAGGATTCTCTATGTATAGTATGTCATCTGCAAACAGTGACAATTTTACTTCTTCTTTTCTGATTTGGATTCCTTTTCTTTCTTTTTCATTTCTGATTGCTGTGGCTAAAACTTCCAAAACTATGTTGAATAATAGTCGTGAGAGTGGGCAACCTTGTCTTGTTCCTGATCTTAGTGGAAATGGTTTCAGTTTTTCACCATTGAGGACTTTTTTGGCTGTGGGTTTGTCACATATGGCCTTTATTATGTTGAGGTAAGTTCCCTCTATGCCTACTTTCTGGAGGGTTTTTATCATCAATGGGTGTTGAATTTTGTCAAAAGCTTTTTCTGCATCTATTGAGATGATCATATGGGTTTTATTCCTCAGTTTGTTAATACGGTGTGTCACACTGATTGATTTGTGTATACTGAAGAATCCTTGCATTCCTGGAATAAACCCCACTTGATCATGGTGTATGATCCTTTTAATGTGCTGTTGGATTCTGTTTGCTAGTATTTTGTTGAGGATTTTTGCATCTATGTTCATCAGTGATATTGGCCTGTAGTTTTTTTGCTTCCTGACATCTTTGTCTGGTTTTGGTATCAGGGTGATGGTGGCCTTGTAGAATGAGTTTGGGAGTGTTCCTCCCTCTGATATATTTTGGGAGAGTTTGAGAAGGATAGGTGTTAGCTCTTCTCTAAAAATTTGATAGAATTCACCTGTGAAGCCATCTGGTCCTGGGCTTTTGTTTGTTGGAAGATTTTTAATCACAGTTTCAATTTCAGTGCTTGTGACTGGTCTGTTTATATTTTCTATTTCTTCCTGGGTCAGTCTCGGAAGGTTGTGCTTTTCTAAGAATTTGTTCATTTCTTCCAGGTTGTCCATTTTATTGGCATAGGGTTGCTTGTAGTAATCTCTCATGATCCTTTGTATTTCTGCAGTATCGGTTGTTACTTCTCCTGTTTCATTTCTAATTCTATTGATTTGAGTCTTCTCCCTTTTTTTCTTGATGAGTCTGGCTAATGGTTTATCAATTTTGTTTATCTTCTCAAAGAACCAGCTTTTAGTGTTATTGATCTTTGCTATTCTTTTCTTCATTTCTTTTTCATTTATTTCTGATCTGATCTTTATGATTTCTTTCCTTCTGCTAACTTTGGCGGGGTTTTTTTGTTGTTCTTCTTTCTCTTATTGCTTTAGGTGTAAGGTTAGGTTGTTTATTTGAGATGTTTCTTGTTTCTTGAGGTAGGATTGTATTGCCATAAACTTCCCTCTTAGAACTGCTTTTGCTGCATCCCATAGGTTTTGGGTCCTCATGTTTTCATTGTCAATTGTTTCTAGGTATTTTTTTATTTCCTCTTTGATTTCTTCAGTGATCTCTTGGTTATTAAGTAGTGTATTGTTTGCCTCCATGTGTTTGTATTTTTTACAGATTTTTTCCTGTATTGATATCTTGTCTCATAGCGTTGTGGTCAGAAAAGATACTTGATACAATTTCAATTTTCTTAAATTTACCAAGGGTTGATTTGTGACCCAAGATATGATCTCTTCTGGAGAATGTTTCATGAGCACTTGAGAAGAAAGTGTATTCTGTTGTTTTTGGATGGAATGTCCTATAAATATCAATTAAGTCCATCTTGTTTAATGTATCATTTAAAGCTTGTGTTTCCTTATTTATTTTCATTTTGGATGACCTGTGCATTGGTGAAAGTGGGCTGTTAAAGTCCCTACGATGATTGTGTTACTGTCAATTTCCCCTTTTATGGCTGTTATCATTTGCCTTATGTTTTGAGGTGCTCCTATATTGGGTGCATAAGTATTTACAATTGTTATATCTTCTTCTTGGATTGATCCCTTGATCATTATGTAGTGTCCTTCTTTGTCTCTTGTAATAGTCTTTGTTTTAAGTCTACTTTGTCTGATATGAGGATTGCTACTCCAGCTTTCATTTGATTTCCGTTTGCATGGAATATCTTGTTCCATCCCCTCACTTTCAGTCTGTATGTGTCCCTAGGTCTGAAGTGGGTCTCTTGTAGACAGCATATATACGGGTCTTGTTTTTGTATCCATTCAGCCAGTCTGTGTCTTTTGGTTGGAGCATTTAATCCATTTACATTTAAGGTAATTATTGGTATGTGTATTCCTATTATCATTTTCTTAATTGTTTTGGGTTATTGTAGGTCTTTTCCTTCTCTTGTGTTTCCTGCCTAAAGAAGTTCCTTTAGCATTTGTTGTAAAGCTGGTTTGGTGGTGCTGAATTCTCTTAGCTTTTGCTTGTCCTTAAAGGTTTTAATTTCTCCTTCGAATCTGAATGAGATCCTTGCTGGTTAGAGTAATCTTGGTTATAGTTATTTCCCTTTCATCACTTTAAATATGTCCTGCCACTCCCTTCTGGCTTGCAGAGTTTCTGCTGAAAGATCAGCTGTTAAACTTATGGGGATTCCCTTGTGTGTTATTTGTTGTTTTTCCCTTGCTGCTTTTTACATTTTTTCTTTGTATTTAATTTTTGATAGTTTGATTAATATGTGTCTTTGTGTGTTTCTCCTTGCATTTATCCTGTATGGGACTCTCTGTGCTTCCTGGACTTGATTAACTATTTCCTTTCCCATATTAGGGAAGTTTTCAAGTATAATCTCTTCAAATATATTCTCAGTCCCTTTCTTTTTCTCTTCTTCTTCTGGGACCCCTATAATTCGAATGTTGGTGCGTTTAATGTTGTCCCAGAGGTCTCTGAGACTGTCCTCAATTCTTTTCATTCTTTTTTCTTTATTCTGTTCTGTGGTACTTATTTCCACTATTTTATCTTCCAGGTCACTTATCCATTCTTCTGCCTCAGTTATTCTTCTCTTGATTCCTTCTAGAGAATTTAATTTCATTTATTGTGTTGTTCATCATTGTTTGTTTGCTCTGTAGTTCTTCTAGGTCCTTGTTACATGTTTCTTGTATTTTCTCCATTCTATTTCCAAGATTTTGGATCATCTTTACTATCATTACTCTGAATTCTTTTTCAGGTAGACTGCCTATTTCCTCTTCATTTGTTTGGTCTGGTGGGTTTTTACCTTGCTCCTTCATCTGCTGTGTGTTTCTCTGTCTTCTCATTTTGCTTGACTTACTGTGTTTGGGGTCTCATATTCACAGGGTGTAGGTTCGTAGTTTCCGTTGTTTTTGGTGTCTGCCCCCAGTGGCTAAGGTTGGTTCAGTGGGTTGTGTAGGCTTCCTGGTGGAGGGGACTAGTGCCTATGTTTTGGTGGATGAGGCTACATCTTGTCTTTCTGGTGGGCAGGTCTGCATCCAGTGGTGTGTTTTGGGGTGTCTGTGACCTTATTATGATTTCAGGCAGACTTTCTGCTAGTCGGTGTGGTTGTGTTCCTGTCTTGCTAGTTGTTTGGCATAGGGTGTCCAGCACTGTAGCTTGCTGGTTGTTGAGTGGAGCTGGGTCTTGGCATTGAGATGGAGATCTCTGGGAGATTTTCACCGTTTGATATTATGTGGAGCTGGGAGGTCTCTGGTGGGCCAATGTCCTGAACTCAGTTCTGCCACCTCAGAAGCACAGGCCTGACACCTGGCCAGAGCACCAAGACCCTGTCATCCACATGGCTCAGAATAAAAGGGAGAAAAAAAGAAAGGTAGAAAGAAAAATAAATAAAATAAAATAAAGTTATTAAAATAAAAAATAGTTATTAAAAAATTAAAAAGTAAGAAAAAAAAAAGAAAGAAGAGAGCAACCAAACCAAAAAACAAATCCACCAATGATAAGAAGCACTAAAAACTATACCAAAAAAAAAAGGACAGACAGAACCCTAGGACAAATGGTAAAAACAATGCTATACAGACAAAATCACACACAGAAGCATGTACAAACACACTCACCAAAAGAGAAAAAGGGAAAAATATACATATATCATTGCTCCCAAAGTCCACCACCTGAATTTGGGATGATTCGTTGTCTATTCAGGTGTTCCACAGATGCAGGGTACATCAAGTTGATTGTGGAGCTTTAATCCACTGCTCCTGAGGCTGCTGGGAGAGATTTCCCTTTCTCCTCTTTGTCCGCACAGCTCCTGGGGTTCAGCTTTGGATTTGGCCCTGCCTGTGCGTGTAGGTCGCCTGCGGGCATCTGTTCTCCGCTCAGACAGGACAGAGTTAAAGGAGGAGCTGATTAGGGGGCTCTGGCTCACTCAGGCCGGGCGGAGGGAGGGGTATGGAGTGCGGGGGCAGCCTGCAGCCCCAGAGGCCGGCGTGACGTTGCAACAGCCTGAGGCGCGCCGTGTGTTCTCCCAGGGAAGTTGTCCCTGGATCATGGGACTCTGGTGGTGGCGGGCTGCACAGGCTCCCCGGAAGGGAGGTGTGGAGAGTGATCTGTGCTCGCACACAGGCTTCTTGGTGGCTGCAGTAGCAGCCTTAGCATCTCATGCCTGTATCTGGGGTCCGCGCTGATAGCCGCGGCTCGCACCCGTCTCTGGAGCTTGTTTAGGCGGTGCTCTGAATCCCCTCTCCTCGTGCACCGCGAAACAAAGAGGCAGGAAAAAGTCCCTTGCCTCTTCGGCAGCTCCAGACCTTTTCCCGCACTCCCTCCCGGCTAGCCTTGGCGCACTGACCCCTTCAGGCTGTGTTCACGCCGCCAATCCCAGTCCTCTCCCTGGGGTCCGACCTCGGAAGCACGAGCCTCAGCTCCCAGCCCCTCCCGCCCCGGTGGGTGAGCAGACAAGCCTCTTGGGCTGGTGAGTGCCGGTCGGCACCGATCCTCTGTGCGGGAATCTCTCCGCTTTGCCCTCCGCACCCCTGTTGCTGAGCTCTCCTCCGTGGCTCCGGAGCTTCCCCCCCACCGCCACCACCCCACCGCCACCACCACCGTCTCCACCCGCGAAGGGCCTTCCTAGTGTGTGGAAACCTTTCCTCCTTCACAGCTCCCTCCCAGTGGTGTTGGTCCAGTGCCTATTCTTTTGTCTCTTTTTTTCTTTTGTCCTTTGCCCTACCCAGGTACATGAGGAGTTTCTTGCCTTTTGGGAGGTCTGAGGTCTTCTGCCAGCGTTCAGTAGGTGTTCTGTAGGAGTTGTTCCACATGTAGATGTATTTCTGTGTATTTGTGGGGAGGAAGGTGACCTCCACGTCTTACTCTTCCGTCATCTTGAAGGTTCCCTGGTAAGAGTTTTTTTATCACGAATGAATATTGAATTTTATCAAATGCTTTTTCTGAATCTATTGAGATGATCATGTGGTTTTTATCTTTTCTTTTGTTGATGTGGTGTATCACATTGATTGATTTACATACATTGAACCACTCTTGTGATGCTGGGATGAATCCTACTTGATCATGGTGTATGACCTTATTTATGTGTTGTTGGATTTGGTTTGCTAATACTTTGTTGAGAATTTTTGCATCTACATTCATCAAAGATATTGGCCTGTAATTTTCTTTTTGGTAGTGTCTTTGTGTAGTTTGGTATCAGGGTCATGGCAGCTTCATAGAATGACTTTGGGAGTGCTCCTTCCTCTCAAGTTTTTTGGAAGAGTTTGAGAAGGTTGGTATAAGTTCTTCTTTGTATGTTTGGTAGAATTCCCCAGTAAAGCCATCTGGTCCTGGACTTTTGTTCGCAGCGAGTTTTTGTTTTGTTTTGTTTTTTTTCAATAATTGGCTGATTTTTGACACCTTGCAAGTATTCTTAGTAATTGATAGAAATATTTTGGTATTGTAATATAATCAAGAGTTTATGATTCAATCAGTAATTTTAAGTTAAGCCTTATCACTGTTATTATACATTTGTATATAATCAGAATTATGTTGTAGACGTAAGAGGTAGTTTATTGAATCTGTATGTGTCTTTTATGTGCCAGGCAATGTGTAAGGGATTTAATCCTGAACAGGATGCACTAACTGTGCCATGTCCTCAAGTAATTTATATTCTGGCTCAGTGGTTCTTAAACATTAATATACTTGAAAATCACCTAGAGAATTTGTTTAAAATGCAGATGGCCAGCTCCTTCCACTCCTACTCCTGCAGAAATGCTGATTTGGTAGATCTAGAGAGAATCCCAAGAATCTATCTCCATTTTAAACAAACTTCCCAGTAGATTCTAATGCAGGCGGTCCATGGACATCACTATGAGAAATCCTGGAATATGACAGAGAATAAGAAGAAATTATGGGTCTCTGTCAGCCTCTCGGGGGCAACAACTAGTGGCTAGAATCAGTATGACTACTTACAAACAAACAAGCAGGTAGCCTTTGGTGGAAAGATTATTCTTAATGAGTAGGAAATCCTGGATGATTCTTAGGAAAGGATAACTTCCAATTCCCAGGCTACAGTTTTTCAAAGTATCTGACCTTGTGGGGAGCATTTACCCATCAAACACACACCAGACCAATCATTCCATTTATCAGGTACTCCCAACAGTACCTTCTTCCTTGACCTGCCACATCCACCGCCTCTAGAGGGATATACAGTTAACCTGCCCCTACCTCTTCCCTAGCTGATTTGACTAAAGGTGAGTAACTCAAAGCCAGCCAATCTACTGGCAGCCAGAGAGCACACTTTTCTCCCTTGGATAATCTGAACTAAGAGACATAGGGTTGTAGTCACTGATTGTATGTTAAGCTAAAAGATCATGAACAGTCGATATGAGGTGATTAAACAGAAACCCAGCAAGAATAGAGATCAGAATACATGTGTAGAAAATGGCAGTGAAGCCACAAGAGAGACACAAATATGAAAGAGAACGCTTGACTCCTGAGAGATGGAAAGACTAACCACAGTGCCTGACTTCCCATTTCCCTGCTTCAGTTCCCTTGGACACAGCTTGAATTCCTGTCCTTAGTGTCTTGAGGCTTCTTTGTGCTCTTTCAGTAAAACTCATTTTTTGAGTCAGCTGGTGTGGGTTCTGTCTATTGCAACCAAATTGTCCCTAACTAAGTTAAGCAGCGACTAGACACTTCAGGGAAAAAAAGCTACCCACTCATTCATATATAGTGTTTTGGTTAGAGATTTGAATTGCAAGCAACAGAAACTCTAAAAGATAATAAAGCCATTGGGAGGCTATTGGCAGTGCTTAGACTTGAGATTAGAGAGCCAGATTCTGAGATGAACAATAACCAAGGTTACACAACTTGATCTGGAAGCTGAAAGCCACTGTCTCATAACTGCACATGTAGTTGGCATACTACCTCTGTGCTGATGATGTCTAACTTTTTTTTTAATTCATGCCACATTCTCTTAAGATTAAAAAACTGAAGAAAAAATTGACCAAACCTAGGACACATACTTATGCTGGTTTTATGAGGGCGAGGAAAGGAAAGATTTGCCCTTTGTTTCCAAAGTGGGAGGCAGGCGCACAGGTTTTTTCCTTCCGAAAACCATACACCACAGAAGAGATATGATTTCCTAAAAGGAAATTGAGGCTTTTTGTGAGTGGGAATGGTTATCTCTGGAGAGATATACAGAGATACTTTGAAACAGAGATAAGTAGCAAAAGACCATGTGCTTACCCTGAGACAGAAAAAATTACAGAGAAATGATTTGGTATCCAACATTAAAAATAAAGTTCTGATGATTAGAAAAATGGAATAGCCAGGTTTGTGAAATAGTGAACTCTCTGTCACTCTAACTATTCAAGCAAGAGCTGGATAACCATTAGTCAGTAACATGGAGGGGATTTCTAAATTAGATGACAAATGGGCTCAATGACTTGTCTAACTACTTACAATTCTTAATGGTATATGAGGAAAAATACATATAAATATATATATCTATTTCACATCTTGGGGGTAATGAGTGCCATACATATACTAAATACTTTATGAAATACCTTTGCCTTTTATTCACCTTGAAATTATTCTTTTAAGCTTTAAACTGCTCTGCTTATTGCCCTGTCCCTGCATCTCTCTAATTGTTATCGCTGAGATAGCTTCACCTTGAGCTAAAGGTATAATATTGCCCAGCAATTTGGGATCAAACTGGTTCCTAGGCATAGGGAATGGCAGGAGCCACAAGAGCCCCAGGGCAGAGATTTACCAACTCAACACACACGCTGCATTGCAGCACAGCCTGTCCTGAAGTTGATTCTGGTTCCCTGATAACTAGGGTAGTGCATTGTTTTCTTTGATAGAGACTGCGTCTGGCACACCTGTCTCTCCAGGGTCTTAATTTCTGTCCCTGAACTGGCTGTTTATTTCCACATCTGCCGATTACTGTTTGTTTAAACCTTTGCTGAATGTCTCTCCTGACTGTGTGTATCACAGTGCTGGAAAGAGATGCCACCTGAAGTATTTTAAACAGAAAGGGAGTTATTACAAAGAATTAGATCATTTAAAAAAATCACTGAAAGGGCTGGAAGACTGAGTTATAAGCTGAGATTCAGGAATGACTCCTTGAACATCACAAAACTGATCTCCCAGTGGCATTACCTCCTCTGCCATAAGCAGGAAGGTGGGGAATCAGGAGTTTGCCACTAAGACTATTAAAGTTAAAAACAAAATAAAACCAACCAACCAACCAACAAAACACTGTAGCTGCAATCCAGAGGTCAGGAAGCTGATTCTACCACCTCTTGAGAGCCATGAAACTGGAGACTGGACACTGCCGAAAACCCCACAGTTCCATGACTGTGTTTGTCATCAGTAAACAGCCAAAAGCGGCAGTAAGAGGACCTCCACTTTAGCTTCACATTTTCTCATGTGTGTAGGTGTATCTAATTGGTGGAATCTAGCCAACTGTAGAACTCTGATGCCAAGGGAGTCTGGGAAACTTAGTATTTAGCTTTCCATCTACTCAGCCCAGAAGGTCACACTAGAAGGAAGTGGGAATAAATGCCAAGTGCTGTACCCACCACATCATGCCCATGTTGTACTGGAAGTCCTAGCCAGTGTGTTAAAGCAAGAAAAATAAATGAAGGGCACACAGTCAGAAAGAAGGAAGTAAAACTAGTCTTAT